>NW_024737152.1:0-49923 GCF_018991925.1 Homarus americanus | reverse complement strand
AAAAAAAAAAATGGGAAATATCTACTTTCCGCGAAAGTTGGAATAGATAAACAACTTTCCCGAAAATAGATTATCATAGAAACGGGAAATTTGTATCATAAAAATGGGAAATATCTACTTTCCGGGAAAGTTGGTTATCTACTTTCCCGAAAAGTAGATAGATTTTCTACTTTTCGAGAAAGTAGATTATCGACTTTTCGGGGAAGTAGATTTTCGAATTTTGGGGGAAATATTACCTAATTTTGCGAAGTAGATTATCATAGAAAACGGGAAATTTGTATCATAAAAAATGGGAAATATCTACTTTCCGGGAAAGTTGGTTAGATAACCAAATTTGCCGAAAATAGATTATCATAGAAAACGGGAAATTTGTATCATAAAAAATGGGAAATATCTACTTTCCGTGAAAGTTGGTTAGATAACCAAATTTGCCGAAAATAGATTATCATAGAAAACGGGAAATTTGTATCATAAAAAATGGGAAATATCTACTTTCCGCAAAAGTTTCTTAGATAACCAACTTTCCCGAAAATAGATTATCATAGAAAACAGGAAATTTGTATCATAAAAAATGGGAAATATCTACTTTCCGGGAAAGTTGGTTAGATAACCAAATTTGCCGAAAATAGATTATCATAGAAAACGGGAAATTTGTATCATAAAAATGGGAAATATCTACTTTCCGGGAAAGTTGGTTACATAACCAAATTTGCCGAAAATAGATTATCATAGAAAACAGGAAATTTGTATCATAAAAAATGGGAAATATCTACTTTCCGCGAAAGTTGGTTAGATAAACAACTTTCCCGAAAATAGATTATCATAGAAAACGGGAAATTTGTATCATAAAAAATGGGAAATATCTACTTTCCGGGAAGTTGGTTAGATAACCAAATTTGCCGAAAATAGATTATCATAGAAAACGGGAAATTTGTATCATAAAAATGGGAAATATCTACTTTCCGCGAAAGTTGGTTAGATAAACAACTTTCCCGAAAATAGATTATCATAGAAAACGGGAAATTTGTATCATAAAAAATGGGAAATATCTACTTTCCGCGAAAGTTGGTTATATAAAAAACTTTCCCGAAAATAGATTATCATAGAATAGGGGAAATTTGTATCATAAAAATGAAATATCTACTTTCCGCGAAAGTTGGTTAGATAAACAACTTTCCCGAAGTAGATTATCATAAAACAGGAGAATTTGTATCATAAAAATGGGAAATATCTACTTTCCGCGAAAGTTGGTTAGATAAACAACTTTCCCGAAAATAGATTATCATAGAAAACGGGAAATTTGTATCATAAAAAATGGGAAATATCTACTTTCCGGGAAAGTTGGTTAAATAACCAAATTTGCCGAAAATAGATTATCATAGAAAACGGGAAATTTGTATCATAAAAAATGGGAAATATCTACTTTCCGCGAAACTTGGTTAGATAAACAACTTTCCCGAAAATGGATTATCATAGAAAACGGGAAATTTGTATCATAAAAAATGGGAAATATCTACTTTCCGGGAAAGTTGGTTAGATAACCAAATTTGCCGAAAATAGATTATCATAGAAAACGGGAAATTTGTATCATAAAAAATGGGAAATATCTACTTTCCGCGAAAGTTGGTTATTCACTTTCCGAAAGTAGATAGATTTTCTACTTTTCGAAAGTAGATTATCGATTTTCGGGGAATAGATTTTAATTTGTGGAAATATTACCTAATTTTGCAAAGTAGATTATCATAGAAAAGGAAATTTGTATCACAAAAAATGGGAAATATCTTCTTTCCGGAAAGTTGAGTTAGATAAACAACTTTCCCGAAAATAGATTATCATAGAAACGGAAATTTGATCATAAAAGATCAGAAATATCTACTTTCCGAAAGTTGGTTATCCACTTTCCCGAAAAGTAGATAGATTTTCACTTTCGGAAAGTAGATTATCGATTGGGGAATAGATTTTCGAATTTGGGGAAATATTACCTAATTTTGCAAAGCAGATTATCATAGAAAAAGGGAAATTTGTATCACAAAAATGGGAAATATCTTTCCGAAAGTTGATTAGATAACCAAATTCTTCCGAAATAGATTATCATAGAAAACGGGAAATTTGTATCATAAAAATGGGAAATATCTACTTTCCGAAAGTTTAGATAACCAAATTTGCCGAAAATAGATTATCATAGAAAACGAGAAATTTGTATCATAAAAATGGGAAATATCTACTTTCCGCGAAAGTTGAGTTAGATAAACAACTTCCCGAAAATAGATTATCATAGAAAACGGGAATTTGTATCATAAAAAAATGGGGAAATATCTACTTTCCGGAAAGATGTCTACTTTTCCGAAAAGTAGATAGATTTTCTACTTCGGAAAGCAGATTATCGATTTTCGGGGAATAGATTTTCAATTTTGGGGGAAATATTACCTAATTTTGCGAAGCAGATTATCATAGAAACGGGAAATTTGTATCATAAAATAAAACATTCACTTTCCGGGAAAGTTGAGTTATTCACTTTCCCGAAAAGTAGATAGATTTTCACTTTTCGGGAAAGTAGATTATCGATTTTCGGGGAATAGATTAATTTTGGGGAAATACTAATTTTATGAAGATAGATTATCATAGAAAACGGGAAATTTGTATCACAAAACATGGAAATATCTACTTTCCGGAAAGTTGTTATAAACCAAATTTTCCGGAAAATAGATTATCATAGAAAACGGAAATTTGTATCATAAAATGGGAAATATCTACTTTCCGCGAAAGTTGAGTTAGATAAAACAACTTTCCCGGAAAATAGATTATCATAGAAAACGGGAAATTTGTACTAAAAATGGAAATATCTACTTTCCGGGAAGTTAGTTAGATAACCAAATTTGCGAAAATAGATTATCATAGAAAACGGGAAATTTGTATCATAGAAAATGGGAAATATCTACTTTCCGAAAGGTTGGATAACCAAATTTGCCGAAAATAGATTATCATAGAAAACGGGAAATTTGTATCATAAAAAAATGGGAAATATCTACTTTCCGGAGAAAATTGAATAGATAAACAACTTTCCCGAAAATAGATTATCATAGAAAACGGAAATTTGTATCATAAAAATGGGAAATATCTACTTTCCGGGAAAGTTGGCTAGATAAACCAAATTTGCTGAAAATAGGTTATCATAGAAAACGGAAATTTGTATCATAAAAAATGGGAAATATCTACTTTCCGCGAAAGTTGGTTAGATAAACAACTTTCCGGAAAATAGATTATCATTGAAAACGGGAAATTTGTGTCAAAAAAAGGGAAACATCTACTTTCCGAAAGTTGGTAATCTATTTTCCGAAAAGTAGATAGATTTTCTACTTTTCGGGAAAGTAGATTAATGATTTTCGGGGAATAGATTTTCGAATTTGGGGAAATATTACCTAATTTTATGCGAAGTAGATTATCATAGAAAACGAAATTTGTATCACAAAATGCGAAATATCTACTTTCCGGAAAGTTGTTAGATAACCAAATTTTCCGAAAATAGATTATCATAGAAAACGGGAAATTTGTATCATAAAAATGGGAAATATCTACTTTCCGGGAAAGTTAATAGATAACCAAATTTGCCGAAAATAGATTATCATAGAAAAACGGGAAATTTGTATCATAAAAATGGGAAATATCTACTTTCCGCGAAAGTTGAAAGTTAGATAAACAACTTTCCCGAAAATAGATTATCATAGAAAACGGAAATTTGTATCACAAAACATGGAAATATCTACTTTCCGGGAAAGTTGATAGATAACCAAATTCTTCCGAAAATAGATTATCATAGAAAACGGGAAATTTGTATCATAAAAATGGGAATATCTACTTTCCGAAAGTTGGTTAGATAACCAAATTTGCCGAAAATAGATTATCATAGAAACGAGAAATTTGTATCATAAAAAAATGGGAAATATCTACTTTCCGCAGAAAGTTGAAGTTGATAAACAAACTTTCCCGAAAATAGATTATCATAGAAAACGGAAATTTGTATCATAAAAAATGGAAATATCTACTTTCCGAAAGTTGGTTATTCACTTTCCCGAAAGTAGATAGATTTTCACTTTTCGAAAGTAGATTATCAATTTTTCGGGAATAGATTTTCGAATTCTTGGGGAAATATTACCCAATTTACGAAGTAGATTATCATAGAAAACGGAAATTTGTATCATAAAAATAGAAACATCTACTTTCCGAAAGTTGGTTATCACTTTCCCAAAGTAGATAGATTTTCACTCGGAGCAGATTATCGATTTTCGGAATAGATTTTCGAATTTGAAATATTACCAATTTTGCGAAGCAGATTACTCAGAAAACGGGAAATTTGTATCACAAAACATGGGAAATATCTACTTCCGGGAAAGTTATTAGATAACCAAATTTTCCGAAAATAGATTATCATAGAAACGAAATTTGTATCATAAAATGGAAATATTTACTTTCCGCGAAAGTAGAATAAAACAACTTTCCGGAAAAATAGATAACTCAGAAAACGGGAAATTTGTATCATAAAAATGGGAAATATCTACTTTCCGGAAAGTTGGTTATATCAAATTTACCGAAAAATAGATTTCACCGGGAAAGAAATTATCGATCATCGGGGAAATATATTTTCGAAATTTGGTTAAATAAACCAAATTTGCGAAATAGATTATCAGAAAATTAAAATTTTAAAATGGAAATATTCACTTTCCGAAAATTTAGATAACCAAATTTTCCGGAAAATAGATAACAGAAAACGGAAATTTGTATCATAAAAAATGGGAAATATCTACTTTCCGAAAGTTGATAGATAACCAAATTTGCCGAAAATAGATTATCACAGAAAACGGAAATTTGTATCATAAAAATGGGAAATATCTACTTTCCGCGAAAGAAATAGATACAACTTTCCCGAAAATAGATTATCATAGAAAACGAAATTTGTATCATAAAAAATGGAAATATCCACTTTCCAAAGTTAAAGGATAAACCAAATTTCCTGAAACAGATTATCATAGAAACGGGAAATTTGTATCATAAAAAAATGGGAAATATCTACTTTCCATGAAAGTTGAGACAAAGAACCTCCCGAAAAATAGATTATCATAGAAACGGGAATTGTATCACAAAAAATGGGAAATATTCACTTTCCAAAGAAAGATAAACTTCTTCAAAGTGAAGATAGATTTTTACTTTTCGAAAAGATTATCGATTGGAATAGATTGAATTTTTTGGGGGACAAATCACCTTAATTTTGAGAAGTAGATTATCATAGAAAACGAAATGGTATCACAAAAAATGGAAATATCTACTTCCGGGAAAGTTGATAGATAAACAAATTTCCTGCGTCAGATTATCGGCAGAAAACGGAAATTTTGTATCACAAAAAAAATGGAAACATATACTTTCCGGAAAGCTACAGATAACCAATTCCGAAAATAGATTATCATGAGAAACGGGAAATTTGTATCATAAAGGGAAATATCTACTTTCCGGGAAAGTTAGATAAACAAAATTTGCCGAAAATAGATTATCATAGAAAACGGGAATTCTGTATCAAAATGGAAAATATCTACTTTCCCGAAAAAAAACAACTTTCCTGAAAAATAGATTATCATAGAAACGGAAATTTGTATCATAAAATAAATATCTACTTTCCGGAAAGAAAGACCTACTTTCCCGAAAAAGTAGATAGATTTTTCTACTTTTCAAGGAAAGTAGATTATCGATTTTCGGGGAATGATTTCGAATTTTGGGGAAATATACCTAATTTTGCGAAGTAGATTATCATAGAAAACGTGAAATTTGTAATGTGAAATATCTACTTTCCGAAAGTTGGTTAGATAACCAAATTTGCCGAAAATAGATTATCAATAGAAAACGGGAAATTTTATCATAAAATAAAATATCTACTTTCCGGGAAAGTTATTAGATAACAAATTTCCAGAATACTATCATAGAAAACGGAAATTTTGTATCAAAAATGGGAAATATCTACTTTCCGCGAAAGTTGAGTTGATAAAACAACTTTCCCGAAAATAGATTATCACAAAACGAATTTGTATCATAAAAATGGGAAATATCTACTTTCCGAAAGTTAGATAAACCAAATTCTACTTTTCGAAAATAGATTATCATAGAAATGAAATTTGTATCATAAAAATGGGAAAAATCTACTTTCCGAAAGTTAGGTTAGATAACCAAATTTGCCGAAAATAGATTTATCATAGAGAACGAAATTTGTATCATAAAAATGAAATATTTCCATTTTCCGGAAAGTTGTTGATAACCAACTTTCCCGAAAAAGAGATTATCAGAAAACGAAATTTGTATCAAAAAAAGGAAATATTTACTTTCGGAAAGTTGGTTATATACTTTCCGAAAAGTAGATAGATTTTCACTTCCCGAAAGTTGGTTAGATAACCAAATTTGCCGAAAATAGATTATCATAGAAAACGGAATTTGTATCATAAAAATGAAATATCTACTTTCCCGAAAATAGATTATCATAGAAAAACAAATTTGTATCATAAAAATGGAATATCTACTTCGGAAAGTTGGTTATATATTTCCCGAAAAGTAGATAGATTCACTTTTCGAAAGATTATCGACCTTCGAGAAGCAGATGAATTTGGGGAAATATTACCTAATTTTATGAAGATTATCACAGAAACGAAATTTGTATCATAAATGGAAAAATCTACTTTCCGGAAAGTTGGGATAGATAACCAAATTGCCGAAAATAGATTATCATAGAGAACGGGAAATTTGTATCATAAAAATGGGAAATATCTACTTTCCGAGAAAGTTGAAAGGATAACCAACTTTCCGAAAAATAGATATCATAGAAACGGGAAATTTGTATCATAAAAAATGGAAATATCTACCTTCCGAAGTTAATAGAATTTCCCGAGAAGAGATAGATTTTACTTTTCAGAAAGTAGATTATCGACTTTTCGGAGAAGTAGATTTTCGAATTTTGAGAAATATTACCTAATTTTATGTGAAGTAGATTATCAGACAGAAAACGGGAAATTTATCATAAAAATGGGAAATATCTACTTTCCGGGAAAGTTGGTAGATAACCAAATCTTTAAAAATAGATTATCAGAAAACGGGAAATTTGTATCATATAAAATGGAATATCTACTTTCGGAAAGTTGTATCACTTCAAAAGTAGATAGATTTTTCTACTTTCAGAAAGTTGTTAGAAAACCAAATTTCACCGAAAATAGATTATCATAGAAAACGGAAAATTGTATCATAAAAATGGGAAATATCTACTTTCCAGGAAAGTTGTTAGATAACCAAATCTTTGAAAATAGATTATCATAGAAACGAAATTTGTATCATATGGAAAAATTATCTAAGTGGTTATACTTTCCGAGAAGTAGATAGATTTTCTACTTTTCAAGTAGATCGACTTTTCGAGAAAGATTTGAATTTTGGGGAAAATATTACCTAATTGCATAAAGTAGATTATCAGAAAAACGGAATTTTATAATTAAAAATGGGAAATATCTACTTTCCGGAAAGTTGGTTAGATAACCAAATTTGCCGAAAATAGATTATCATAGAAAACGAAATTTGTATCATATAAATGGAAATATCTACTTTCCGGAAAGTTGGTTGTAATTTCCCGAAAAGTAGATAGATTTTCTACTTTCCGGAAAGTTGAGTTAGATAACCAAATTTTACCGAAAATAGATTATCACAGGAAAACGGAAATTTGTATCATAAAAATAAATATCTACTTTCCGGGAAAGTTATTATTCATCTTAAAAGTGATAGATTTTCTACTTTCCGGGAAATATAGGATAAATCAAATTTACCGAAAATAGATTATCATAGAAAACGGGAAATTTGTATCATAAAAAATGGGAAAATATCTACTTTCCGGGAAAAGAGTTAGATAAACCAATTTATAGATTATCATAGAAAACGAAATTTGTATCATAAAAATGGAAATATCTACTTCCAAAGTTGGTTATATATTTTTCCAAAAGTAGATAGATTTTCATTTCGGAAAGTAGTTAGATAACCAAATCTTGCCGAAAATAGATTATCATAGAAACCGGAAATTTGTATCATAAAAAATGGGAAATATCTACTTTTCCGAAAAATAGATTATCATGAAACGGGGAAATTTGTACCACAAAAATGGGAAATATCTACTTTCCGAAAGACCTACTTTCCCGAAAAGTAGATCGATTTTCTACTTTTCGAAAGTAGATTATTGACTTCGGGAAGTAGATTCGAATTTTGGGGAAATATTACCTAATTTTACGAAGTAGATTATCATAGAAAACGTGAAATTTGTATCATAAAAAATAAACATCTACTTTCCGAAAGTTGGTTAGATAAACCAAATTTGCTGAAAATAGATTATCATAGAAAAACGGGAAATTTGTATCATAAAAAATGGGAAATATCTACTTTCCGGAAAGTTGGTTATATACTTTCCTGAAAAGTAGATAGATTTTCACTTTTCGAAAGTAGATTATCGACTTTTCGGAGAAGCAGATTTTCGAATTTTTGGGGAAATATTACCTAATTTTGCGAAGTAGATTATCATAGAAAAACGGAAATTTGTATCATAAAAATGGGAAATATCTACTTTCCGGAAAGTTGGTTAGATAAACCAAATTTGCCGAAAATAGATTATCATAGAAAACGGAAATTTGTATCATAAAAAATGGAATATTCATTTCCGGGAAAGTTATTATCCACTTCCCGAAAAGTAGATAGATTTTCTACTTTCCGAAAGTTGATAGATAAACCAAATTTCCGAAAATAGATTATCATAGAAAACGGGAAATTTGTATCATAAAAATGGGAAATATCTACTTTCCGAAAGTTATAGATAAACCAACTTTCCCGAAAATAGATTATCATAGAAAACAGGAAATTTGTATCATAAAAATGGGGAAATATCTACTTTCCGAAAAGTTGGTTATTCACTTCCCAAAAGTAGATAGATTTTCACTTTTCGGGAAAGAGATTATCGACTTCGGGAAGAGATTTTCGAATTTGGAAATATTACCAATTTGCGAAGTAGATTATATCCAGAAAACGTGAAATTTGTATCATAAAAATGAAATATCTACTTTCCGGGAAAGTTATTAGATAACCAAATTGGTCAAAAATAGATTATCATAGAAACGGAAATTTGCATCATAAAAATGGGAAATATCTACTTTCCGAAAGTTAGATAGATAAACCAAATTTGCCGAAAATAGATTATCATAGAAAACGGAAATTTGTATCATAAAAATGGGAAATATCTACTTTCCGGGAAAGTTGTTATATTCCCGAAAAGTAGATAGATTTTCTACTTTCAGAAAGTTATTAGATAACCAAATTTGCCGAAAATAGATTATCATAGAAACCGGGAAATTTGTATCATAAAAAATGGAAATATCTACTTTCCCGAAAATAGATTATCATGAAAAACGGGAAATTTGTACCACAAAAAATGGGAAATATCTACTTTCCGAAAGTTGGTTATCACTTTCCCGAAAAGTAGATAGATTTTCATTTTCGGGAAAGTAGATTATTGACTTCAAAGATTGAATTTGGGGGAAATATTACCTAATTTTACGAAGTAGATTATCATAGAAAACGGAAATTTGTATCATAAAATGGGAAATATCTACCGGAAAGGTTAGATAACCAAATTTGCTGAAAATAGATTATCACAGAAAACGGAAATTTGTATCAAAATGGGAAATATCTACTTTCCGAAAGAAAGATATAATTTTCCCGAAAAGTAGATAGATTTTCTACTTTTCGGGAAAGAGATTATCGACTTTTCGAGAAGTAGATTTCAATTTTGGGGAAATATTACCAAATTTTATGAAGTAGATTATCATAGAAAAACGGGAAATTTGTATCATAAAAAATGGGAAATATCTACTTTCCGGAAAGTTGTTAGATAACCAAATTTGCCGAAAATAGATTATCACAGAAAACGAAATTTGTATCATAAAATGGGAAATATCTACTTTCCGAAAGGTTATTCACTTCCCCTGAAAAGTAGATAGATTTTTCTACTTTCCGAAAGTTATGTTGATAAACCAAATTTGCCGAAAATAGATTATCATAGAAAGGGAAATTTGTATCATAAAAAATGGGAAAACTACTTTCCGGGAAAGTTGGTTAGATACCAACTTTCCCGAAAATAGATTATCACAGAAAACAGGAAATTTGTATCAAAAAATGGAATATCTACTTTCCGGAAAGGTTATTTATTCCCGAAAAGTAGATAGATTTTCACTTTTCGAAAGTAGATTATCGACTCTTGGGGTAGATTTTGAATTTGGGGAATATTACCTAATTTTATGAAGTAGATTATCATAGAAACGAAATTTGTATCATGTATAAATATCACTTTCCGAAAGTTGAAGTTAGATAACCAAATTTGCCGAAAATAGATTATCATAGAAAACGGGAAATTTGTATCATAAAATGGAAATATTCATCGAAAGTTGAAGATAACCAACTTCCCGAAAATAGATTATCATAGAAAACGGAAATTTGTATCATAAAAATGGGAATATCTACTTTCCGAAAGTTGGTTGAGATACTTTCCCGAAAAGTAGATAGATTTTCTACTTTTCGAAAGTAGATTATCGACTTTCGGAGAAGTATATTGAATTTTGAGGAAATATTACCAAATTTTACGAAGTAGATTATCTAGAAAACGAATTGTATCATAAAAATGGGAAATAATTACTTTCCGAAAGTTGTTATCTACTTCGAAAAGTAGATAGATATTCTACTTTCCGAAAGTTGGTTAGATAACCAAATTTGCCGAAAATAGATTATCATAGAAAAAGGGAAATTTGTATCATAAAATTGGAAATATCTACTTTCCCGAAAATAGATTATCATAGAAAAACGAAATTTGTATCATAAAAAATGGGAAATATCTACTTTCCGAAAGTTGGTTATTACTTCCCGAAAAGTAGATATATTTTTCACTTTCAGTAGATTATCGACCTTTCAAAGTAGATTGAATTTTGGGGAAATATACTAATTTTTGCAAGTAGATTATCATAGAAAACGTGAAATTTTATCATAAAAGGAATATCTACTTTCCGGAAAAGTGTTAGATAAACCAAATTTGCCGAAAATAGATTATCATAGAAAAACGGAAATTTGTATCATAAAATGGGAAATATCTACTTTTCCGGAAAGGTTGATAACCAAGTTTAAAATAGATTATCACAGAAACGGAAAATTTGTATCATAAAAAAATGGAAATATCTACTTTCCGGGAAAAATGGTTAGATAACCAACTTTCCCGAAAATAGATTATCATAGAAAACGGGAAATTTGTATCATAAAAATGGGAAATATCTACTTTCCGAAAGATTAGATAAACAAATTTGCCGAAAAATAGATTATCACAGAAAAACGAAATTTGTATCATAAAATGGGAAATATCTACTTTCCGAAAGTTATCTACTTCCCGAAAAGTAGATAGATTTTCATTTCCGGAAAGTTAATAGATAACCAAATTTGCCGAAAATAGATTATCATAGAAAACGGGAAATTTGTATCATAAAAATGAAATATCTACTTCCCCGAAAATAGATTATCATAGAAAACGGAAAATTTGTATCATAAAAATGGGAAATATCTACTTTCCGGAAAGTTGTTATATACTTTCCGAAAAGTAGATAGATTTTCACTTTTCGGAGTAGATTATCGACTTTTCGGAGTAGATTGAATTTTGGGGAAATATTACCTAATTTTGCGAAGTAGATTATCATCAGAAACGGGAAATTTGTATCATAAAATGGGAAATATCTATCGGAAAGTTGAGTTAGATAACCAAATTTGCTGAAAATAGATTATCATAGAAAACGGAAATTTGTATCATAAAAATGGAAATATCTACTTTCCGAAAGTTGGTTAGATAAACCAAATCTTCCGAAAAAGATTATCATAGAAAACGGGAAATTTGTATTATAAAAAATGGAAATATCTACTTCCGGGAAAAATGGTTAGATAACCAACTTTCCGGAAAATAGATTATCATAGAAAACGAAATTTGTATCATAAAAAATGGGAAATATCTACTTTCCGAAAGTTGTTATTTACTTTCCCGAAAAGTAGATAGATTTTCTACTTTTCGGAAAGTAGATTATCGACTTTTCGGGGAAGTAGATTGAATTTTGGGGAATACACTAACTTGCGAAGTAGATTATCATAGAAACGAATTTGTATCATAAAAATGGAAAATCTACTTTCCGAAAGTTGAAAGATAACCAAATTTCCAGAAACAGATTATCATAGAGAACGGAAATTTGTATCATAAAAATGGAATATCTACTTTCCGAAAGTTGGTTGATAACCAACTTTCCCGGAAAATAGATTATCATAGAAAACGGAAATTTGTATCATAAAAATGGAAATATCTACTTTCCGAAAGTTATTATCTACTCGAAAAGTAGATAGATTTTCACTTTTCGAAAGTAGATTATCGACTTTTGGGAAAGTAGATTGAATTTTCGGGGAAATATTACCTAATTTTGGGAAGTAGATTATCATAGAAACGGAAATTTGTATCATAAAAATGGGAAATATCTACTTTCCGAAAGTTGTTATCTACTCGAAAAGTAGATAGATTTTCACTTTCCGAAAGTTGAGTTAGATAAACCAAATTTACCGAAAATAGATTATCATAGAAAACGGAAATTTGTATCATAAAAAATGGGAAATATCTATCAATTAGATAACAAATTTCCCGAAAATAGATTATCATAGAAAACGGGAAATTTGTATCATAAAATGGGAAATATCTATTTCCGAAAGTTATTATCTACTTCCCGAAAAGTAGATAGATTTTCTACTTCCGAAAGTTGGTTAGATAAACCAAATTTAATGAAAATAGATTATCATAGAAAACGGAAATTTGTATCATAAAAATGGGAAATATCTACTTTCCGGAAAGTTATTAGATAAACCAAATTTGCCGAAAATAGATTATCATAGAAAACGGGAAATTTGTATCATAAAATGGGAAATATCTACTTTCCGGGAAAGTTGGTTAGATAACCAACTTTCCGAAAATAGATTATCATAGAAAACGGAAATTTGTATCAAAAAATGGGAATATCTACTTTCCGAAAGTTGGTTATCTACTCGAAAAGTAGATAGATTTTCTACTTTCCGAAAGTTGGTTAGATAAACCAAATTGCTGAAAATAGATTATCATAGAAAACGGAAATTTGTATCATAAAAATGGGAAATATCTACTTCCCGAAAATAGATTATCATAGAAAACGGAAATTTGTATCATAAAAAATGGGAAATATCTACTTTCCGAGTTGTTATCTACTTTCCCGAAAGTAGATAGATTTTCTACTTTTCGGAAAGTAGATTATCGACTTTCGGGAAGTAGATTTTCGAATTTTTAAAATATTACCTAATTTTGCGAAGTAGATTATCATAGAAAACGGAAATTTGTATCATAAAAATGGAAATATCTACTTTCCGAAAGTTGGTTAGATAACCAAATTTGCCGAAATAGATTATCATAGAAAACGGAAATTTTGTATCATAAAAAATGGGAAATATCTACTTTCCGAAAGTAAAGTTGAATAGGATAACCAACTTTCTCCCGAAAATAGATTACTATCATAGAAAACGGAAATTTGTATCATAAAATGGAAATATCTACTTTCCGGGAAAGTTGGAGTTAGATAACCAACTTTCCCGAAAAATAGATTATCATAGAAAACGGAAATTTGTATCATGTAATGGGAAATATCTACTTTCCGAAAGTTATTATCTACTTCCCCGAAAAGTAGATAAATTTCTACTTTTCGGGAAAGTAGATTATCGACTTTTTGGGAAAAGTAGATTTTCGTATTTTCGGGGAAATATTACCTAATTTTTGGGAAGTAGATTATCATAGAAGACGGGAAATTTGTATCATAAAAATGGGAAATATCTACTTTCCGAAAAGAAGATCTACTTCCCGAAAAGTAGATAGATTTTCTACATTCCGAAAGTTGGTTAGATAACCAAATTTACCGAAAATAGATTATCATAGAAAACGGGAAATTTGTATCATAAAAAAATGGGAAATATCTACTTTCCGGGAAAGTTAATAGATAACCAAATTTGCCGAAAAATAGATTATCATAGAAAACGGAAATTTGTATCATAAAATGGGAAATATCTACTTTCCGAAAGTTATTATCTACTTCCCCGAAAAGTAGATAGATTTTCTACTTTCCGGGAAAGTTGGTCGATAACCAAATTTAAAGAAAATAGATTATCATAGAAAACGGGAAATTTTGTATCATAAAAAAATGGGAAATATCTACTTTCCGGGAAAAGTTGAAAAGTTAGATAAATCCAAATTTGCCGAAAATAGATTATCATAGAAAAACGGAAATTTGTATCATAAAATGGGAATATCTACTTCTGAAAAGTTGGTTAGATAAACCAACTTTCCCGAAAATAGATTATCATAGAAAACGGAAATTTGTATCAGAAAATGGAATATCTACTTTCCGGGAAAGTTGGTTATCTACTCGCCGAAAAGTAGATAGATTTTCACTTTCCGGGAAAGTTAGTTAGATAACCAAATTTGCCGCAAATAGATTATCATAGAAAACGGGAAATTTGTATCATAAAATGGAAATATCTACTTTCCCGAAAATAGATTATCATAGAAAACGGTAAATTTGTATCATAAAAATGTAAAATATCTACTTTCCGGGAAAGTTATTATTTGATTTTCCCGAAAAGTAGATATATTTTTCTACTTTTCGGGAAAGTAGATTACCGACTTTTCGGGAAGTAGATTTTCGAATTTTGGGGAAATATTACCCACCTTTGCGAAGTAGATTATCATAGAAAACGTTAAATTTGTATCATAAAATGGAAAAAATCTTCCGAAAGTTGAGTTAGATAACCAAATTCTGCCGAAAATAGATTATCATAGAGAACGGAAATTTGAAATATAAAAATTGAAATATCTACTTTCCGAAAGTTGAATAGATAACCAATCCTTCCCGAAAATAGATTATCATAGAAAACGGGAAATTTGTATCATAAAAAATGGGAAATATCTACTTTCCGAAAGTTAAGTTAGATAACCAAATTTGCCGAAAATAGATTATCATAGAAAAACGGAAATTTGTATACAAAAATGGGAAATATCTACTTTCCCGAAAACAGATTATCATAGAAAAACGGGAAATTTGTATCATAAAATGGGAAATCTCACTTCTCCGAAAGTTGGAGAGGATTTTCCGAAAAGTAGATAGATTTTCTACTTTTCAAAGTAGACATCGACTTTCGGAGAAGTAGATTTCGAATCTTTTGGGGAAATATTACCTAATTTTATGGTACAGATTATCATAGAAAACGGGAAATTTGTATCATAAAATGGAAATATCTACTTTCCGAAAGTTATCTACTCTGAAAAGTAGGGATAGATTTTCTACTTTCCCGAAAGTTGGTTAGATAACCAAATTTGCCGAAAATAGAATATCATAGAAAAACGGGAAATTTGTATCATATAAAAATGGGAATATCTACTTCCGGGAAAGTTATTAGATAAACCAACTTTCCCGAAAATAGATCATTATCATAGAAAACGAAATTGTATCATATGAAATGGGAAATATCTCCTTCTGAAAGTTGGTTATCTTACTTTCCCGAAAAGTAGATAGATTTTCTACTTTTCGAAAGTAGATTATCGACCTTTACGGGGAAGCAGGATTTTCGAATTTGGGGAAATATTACCTAATTTTGGGAAGCTAGATTATCATAGAAAACGGGAAATTTGTATCATAAAAATGGGAAATATCTACTTTCCGAAAGTTATTAGGATAACCAAATTTGCCGAAAATAGATTATCATAGAAACGGGAAATTTGTATCATGCGTGGAAATATCTACTTTCCGAAGAGCATTCACTTCCCCGAAAAGTGATAGATTTTCTACTTTCCGAAAGTTGGGCTAGATAAACTAAATTTTACGAAAATAGATTATCATAGAAAACGGAAATTTGTATCATAAAATGGAATATTCACTTTCCGGGAAAGTTGAGCATAACCAACTTTCCCGAAAATAGATTATCAAGTAGAAAACGGAAATTTGTATCAAAAAATGGAAATATCTACTTTCCGAAAGTTATTATTTACTTTCCCGAAAAGTAGATAGATTTTCTACTTTTTCGAAAAGTATCATCGACTTTTCGGGAATTAGATTTTCGAATTTTGGGGAAATATTACCTAATTTTGCGAAGTAGATTATCATAGAAAACGTGAAATTTGTATCATAAAATGGGACATCTACTTCCGGGAAAGTTAGTTAGATAACCAAATTTGCCGAAAATAGATTATCATAGAAAACGAAATTTGTATCATAAAAATGGGAAATATCTACTTTCCGAAAGTTATTAGATAACCAAATTTGCCGAAAATAGATTATCATAGAAAACGGGAAATTGTATCATAAAAATGGAAATATTCACTCTTCCGAAAGTTGGTTAGATAACCAACTTCCCGAAAATAGATTATCATAGAAAACGGGAAATTTGTATCATAAAATGGGAAATATCTACTTTCCGGGAAAGTTGGTTATCTACTTCCCCGAAAGTAGATAGATTTTCTACTTTCGGGAAAGTAGATTATCGACTTTTGGGAAAGTAGATTTTCGTATTGGGAAATATTACCTAATTTTGGGAAGTATTTATCAGAAAACGGAAATTTGTATCATAAAAATGGAAATATCTACTTCGAAAGTTGTTAGATAACCAAATTTGCCGAAAATAGATTATCACAGAGAACGGAAATTTGTATCATAAAAAATGGGAAATATCTTACTTTCCGAAAGTTAGCTAGATAACCAACGAAGTACGAAAATAGATTATCACAGAAAACGGGAAATTTGTATCATAAAATGGAAATATCTTCCGAAAGTTGGTTAGATAACTTTCCCGAAAATAGATTATCATAGAAAAACGGGAAATTTGTATCATAAAAAAAATGGGAAATATCTACTTTCCGGAAAGTTATTATATACTTTCCCGAAAAGTAGATAGATTTTCTACTTTTCGAAAGTAGATTATCGACTTTCGGAGAAGTAAATTTTCGAATTTTGGGGAAATATTACCTAATTTTATGAAGTAGATTATCATAGAAAACGGAACAAATTAGTATCATAAAAATGGGAAATATCTACTTTCCTGAAAAGTTGGTTATCTACTTAGCCGAAAAGTAGATAGATTTTTCTACTTTCCGAAAGTTAGTTAGATAACCAAATTTACGAAAATAGATTATCATAGAAAACGGGAAATTTGTATCATAAAATGGGAAATATCTACTTTCCTGAAAATAGATTTCATCATAGAAAACGGAAATTTGTATCATAAAAATGGGAAATATCTACTTCCGAAATTGGTTATCTACTTTCCCGAAAAGTAGATATATTTTCTACTTTTCGGGAAAGTAGATTATCGACTTTTCGGGAAGTAGATTTCGAATTTTGTGAAATATTACCTTAATTTTGCGAAGTAGATTATCATAGAAAGTCGCTAAATTTGTATCATAAAAAAATGGGAAAATCTTACTTTCCGAAAGTTGGTTAGATAACCAAATTTGCCGAAAATAGATTATCATAGAGAACGGTACTTTCCTGAAAATAGATTATCATAGAAACAGAAATTTGTATCATAAAAAATGAAATATCTACTTTCCGGGAAAGTTGGTATCTACTTTCGAAAGTAGATATATTCTACTTTTCGGGAAAGTAGATTATCGACTTTTCAGGAAGTATGATTTTCCAATTTGGAAATATTACCTAATTTTGAGTAGATTATCATAGAAAACGTTAAATTTGTATCATAAAAATGGGGAAAAATCTACTTTCCGGGAAAGTTGGTTAGATAACCAAATTGCCGTAGATTATCTCATAGAGAACAGGAAATTTGTAACATAAAATAGGAAATATCTATTTTCCGGGAAGATTTAGTTATCTTTCGAAAGTAGATAAATTTTCTACTTTTTCAGGAAGTAGATTATCGACTTTTTCAAGATAGATTCGAATTTAGGAAATATTACCTAATTTTTGAAGTAGATTATCATAAATTTGTATATAATAGAATATCTACTTTCCGGGAAAGTTGGTTATCTACTTCGAGTAGATAATTTTCTACTTTCAGGAAAGTTGGTTGAATAACAAATTACGAAAATAGATATCATAAGAAGAAATTGTATCATAAAATGGGAAATATCTAGCACCAGGAAAGTTGGTTTGAATAATAGAATTTGCCGAAAATAGATTATCATAGAAACAGGAAATTTGTATCATAAAAAATGATCTACTAGAAGTTTGTTAGATAACCAACTTTCCGAAAATAGATTATCATAGAAACAGGAAATTGTATGCATAAAAATGGGAAATATCTACTTTCAGGAAAGTTGGTTATCTACTTCCCCGAAAAGTAGATAGATTTTCTACTTTCGGAAGAGTTGGTTAGATAACAAATTTAAAAAATAGATTATCAAAACGAAATTTGTATCATAAAAAATGGGAAATATCTACTTTCCGGGAAAGTTGGTTAGATAACCAAATTTGCCGAAAATAATTATCATGAAAATTTGTATCTCATAAAAATGGAAATATCTACTTTCCGGGAAAGTTGGTTATCTACTTCCGAAAAGTAGATAGATTTTTCTACTTTCAGGGAAAGTTGGTTAGATAACCAAATTTGCGCAAATAGATTATCATAAAACGGAAATTGTATCATAAAATGGGAAATATCTACTTTCGAAAATAGATTATCATAGAAAACAGAAATTTGTATCATAAAAAATGAAATATCTACTTTCAGGAAAGTTTGGTTATCTACTTCGAAAGTAGATATATTTTCTACTTTTCGGAAAGTAGATTATCGACTTTTCGGGGAAGTGAATTTTCGAATTTTGGGAAATATTACTAATTTTGCAGTAGATTATCATAGAAAACGTTAAATTTGTATCATAAAAAATGGGAAAATCTACTTTCCGGGAAGTTGGTTGGATAACAAATTTGCCGAAATAGATTATCAGGAGAACAGGAAATTTGTATCATAAAAATGGAAATATCTACCTCCGGAAGTTGGTTAGATAACCAACTTTCGAAAATAATTATCATAGAAACAGGAAATTTGTATCATAAAAATAGAAATATCTACTTTCAGGAAGAGTTGAATAGATAATAAGTTTCCCGAAAATGAATTTATCATAGAAACAGGAAATTTGTATCGTAAAAATGGAAATATCTACTTTCCAGGAAAGTTGGTTAGATAACCAAATTTGCCGAAATGAATATCATAGAAAAACAGGAAATTTGTATAATAAAAATAGAAATATCTACTTTCAGTAAATTATCATAAACGAAATTTGTATCATAAAAAATGGGAAATATCTACTTTCCGGAAAGTTGGTTATATACTTTCCCGAAAATGATAGATTTTCTACTTTTCGGGAAAGTAGATTTCGACTTTTCGATGAATTTTCGAGTACAGAAATATTACCTAATTTTGCGAAGTAGATTATCATAGAAACGGAAATTTGTATCATAAAAATGGGAAATATCTACTTTCCGGGAAAGTTGGTTAGGCAAATTTGCCGAAAATAGATTATCATAGAAAAGAAATTTGTATCATAAAAATGGGGAAATAACTACTTTCGGGAAGTTGGTTATCTACTTTGGTAGATAGATTTTCTACTTTCAGGGAAAGTTGGTTTAATAACAATTTGCCGAAAATGATATCATAGAAAACAGGAAATTTGTATCATAAAAATAGAAATATCTACTTTCCGGGAAAGTTGGTTAGATAACAAATTTGCCGAAATAGATTATCATAGAAAACAGGAAATTTGTATCATAAAAATGGGAAATATCTACTTTCCGGGAAAGTTGGTTATCTACTTCCCCAAAAGTAGATAGATTTTCTACTTTCAGGAAAGTTGGTTGAATAACCAAATTTGCCGAAAATAGATTATCATAGAAAACAGGAAATTTGTATCATAAAAAATGGAAATATCTACTTTCCGGGAAGTTGGTTAGATAACTTTCGAAATAAATATCATAAACAGGAATTTGTATCATAAAAATGGAAATATCTACTTTCGGAAAGTTGGTTATCTACTTTCGAAAAGTAGATGTTCTACTTTTCGGGAAAAGTAGATTATCGACTTTTCGAAATTAGATTTTTCAATTTTTGAAATATTACCTAATTTTGCAAGTAGATTATCATAAACGTGAAATTTGTATCATAAAAATGGGAAATATCTACTTCCGAAAATTGGTTAGATAAACCAAATTTGCCGAAAATAGATTATCATAAAACAGGAAATTTGTATCATAAAAAATGGGAAATATCTACTTTCCGGAAAGTTGGTTATCTACTTTCCGAAAAAGTAGATAGATTTTCTACTTTTCGGGAAAGTAGATTATCGACTTTCCGAAGTAGATTTTCTCGAATTTTAGGGAAATATTACCTAATTTTTGGGAAGTAGATTATCATAAAACAGGAAATTTGTATCATAAAAATGGGAAATATCTACTTTCCGGAAAGTTGGTTGGATAACAAATTTGCCGAAAATGATTATCATAAAACAGGAAATTTGTATCATAAAAAATGGGAAATATCTACTTTCCGGGAAAGTTGATTATCTACTTCCCCGAAAAGTAGATAGATTTTCTACTTTCGGGAAAGTTGGTTTAGATAACAAATTTGCCGAAATAGATATCATAGAAAACAGGAAATTTGTATCATAAAAATGGGAAATATCTACTTTCCGGGAAAGTTGGTTAGATAACCAACTTTCGAAAATAATTATCATAGAAAACGGAAATTTGTATCATAAAAATGGGAAATATCTACTTTCCGGGAAAGTTGGTTATCTACTTTCGAAAAGTAGATAGATTTTCTACTTTTCAAAGTGAGATTATCGACTTTTCGAGAATTAGATTTTCGAATTTTGAAATATTACCTAATTTTGCAGTAGATTATCATAGAAAACGTGAAATTTGTATCATAAAAAATAGAAATATCTACTTTCGGGAAAGTTGGTTAAATAACAAATTTGCCGAAAATAGATATCATAGAAAACAGGATTGTATCATAAAATGGGAAATATCTACTTTCCGGGAAAGTTGGTTAGATAACCAACTCCGAAAATAATTATCATAAAACAATTGTATCATAAAAAATGGGAATATACTTTCCAAGAGTTGGTTATCTACTTCCGAAAGTGATGATTTTCTACTTTCCGGGAAAGTTGGTTAGATAACAAATTTGCCGAAAATAGATATCATAGAAAACGAAATTTATCATAAAAATGGGAAATATCTACTTTCCCGAAAATAGATTATCATAGAAAACGGGAAATTTGTATCATAAAAATGGGAAATATCTACTTTCCGGGAAAGTTGGTTATCTACTTTCCCGAAAAGTAGATATATTTTCTACTTTTCGGGAAAGTGAATTATCGACTTTTCGGGAAGTAGATTTTTCGGTACTGGAAATATTACCTAATTTTGCGAAGTAGATTATCATAAAACGTTAAATTTGTATCATAAAAATGGGAAAAATCTACTTTCGGGAAAGTTGGTTAGATAACCAAATTTGCCGAAAATAGATATCATAGAGAACAGGAAATTTGTATCATAAAAAATGGGAAATATCTACTTTCCGGGAAAGTTGGTTAGATAACCAAATTTGCCGAAAATAGATTATCATAGAAAACAGAGGAAATTTGTATCATAAAAAATGAAATATCTACTTTCAGGAAAAGTTGGTTAGATAACTTTCCCGAAAATAGATATCATAGAAAACGAAATTTGTATCATAAAAATGGGAAATATCTACTTTCCGGAAGTTGTAGATAACCAAATTTGCCGAAAATAGATTATCATAGAAAACAGGAAATTTGTATCATAAAAATGGGAAATATCTACTTTCCGGGAAAGTTGGTTAGATAACCAACTTTCCAGAAAATATCATAGAAACAGGAAATTTGTATCATAAAAATGGGAAATATCTACTTTCCGGGAAAGTTGGTTATCTACTTCCCGAAAAGTAGATGAATTTTCTACTTTCCGGAAAGTTGGTTAGATAAGCAAATTTGCGAAAATAGTTATCATAGAAAACGGGAAATTTGTATCATAAAAATGGGAAATATCTACTTTCTGGAAAGTTGGTTAGATAACCAACTTCGAAATAGATATTCATAGAAAACAGGAAATTTGTATCATAAAAATGGGAAATATCTACTTTCCGGGAAAGTTGAATAGATAACAAGTTTCCCGAAAATAGATTATCATAGAAAACGGAAATTTGTATCATAAAAAATGGAAATATCTACTTTCAGGAAAGTTGGTTAGATAACAAATTTGCCGAAAATAGATTATCTAGAAAAACAGGAAATTGTATAATAAAAATGGGAAATATCTACTTTCCGAAAATAGATTATCATAGAAACAGGAAATTTGTATCATAAATAATGGAAATATCTACTTTCCGGGAAAGTTGGTTATCTTTCGAAAAGTGAGAAGAATTTTCTACTTTTCGGGAAAGTGAATATCGACTTTTCGGATAGATTTTTCGAATTTTGGGAAATATTACCTAATTTTGCGAATTAGATTATCATAGAAAACGGGAAATTTGTATCATAAAAATGGGAAATATCTACTTTCCGGGAAAGTTGGTTAGATAACCAAATTTGCCGAAAATAGATTATCATAGAAAACGGGAAATTTGTATCATAAAAATAGAAATAACTACTTTCCGGGAAAGTTGGTTATCTACTTCCCGAAAAGTAGATAGATTTTCTACTTTCGGAAAGTTGGTTAGATAACCAAATTTGCCAATAGATTATCATAGAAACAGGAAATTTGTATCATAAAAAATGGAAATATCTACTTTCCGGGAAAGTTGGTTAGATAACCAAATTGCCGAAAATAGATTATCATAAAACAGGAAATTTGTATCATAAAATGAAATATCTACTTTCCGGGAAAGTTGGTTATCTACTTCCCGAAAAGTAGATAGATTTTCACTTTCGGGAAAGTTGGTTAGATAACAAATTTGCCGAAAATAGTATCATAGAAAACGGGAAATTTGTATCATAAAAATGAAATATCTACTTTCAGGAAAAGTTGGTTAGATAACCAACTTTCGAAAATAGAATATCATAAAGCAAATTTGTATCATAAAAATGGGAAATATCTACTTTCCGGGAGAGTTGGTTATCTCTTTCGAAAAGTAGATAGATTTCACTTTTTCGGGAAAGTAGATTATCGACTTTCGAAATTAGATTTTCGATTTTGGAAATATTACCTAATTTTGCGAAGTAGATTATCATAGAAAACGTGAAATTTGTATCATAAAAATGGGAAATATCTACTTCCGGGAAAATTGGTTAAATAACCAATTGCCGAAAATAGATTATCATAGAAAACAGGAAAATTTGTATCATAAAAATGGGAAATATCTACTTTCAGGGAAAGTTGGTTATCTACTTTCCCGAAAAGTAGATAGATTTTCTACTTTTCGGGAAAGTGGATTATCGACTTTCTGAAAGTAGATTTTCGAATTTTGGAAATATTACCTAATTTTGGAAGTAGATTATCATAGAAAACGGAAATTTGTATCATAAAATGGGAAATATCTACTTTCGGGAAAGTTGGTTAGATAACCAAATTTGCCGAAAATAGATATCAGAAAACAGAATTTGTATCATAAAAATGGGAAATATCTACTTTCCGGGAAAGTTGGTTATCTTCCCGAAAAGTGATAGATTTTCTACTTTCAGGAAAGTTGGTTGAATAACAAATTTGCCGAAAATAGATATCATAGAAAACAGAATTTGTATCATAAAAATGGGAAATATTCTACTTTCCGGGAAGAGTTGGTTAGATAACCAACTTTCGAAATGAAATATCATAAACAGGAAATTTGTATCATAAAAATGGGAAATATCTACTTTCCGGGAAAGTTGGTTATCTACTTTCCCGAAAAGGTAGATAGATTTTCTTTTCGGGAAAGTAGATTATCGACTTTTTGGGAATTAGATTTTCGAATTTTGGGAAATATTACCTAATTTTGCGAAGTAGATTATCATAAAACGTGAAATTTGTATCATAAAAATGGGAAATATCTACTTTCCGGGAAAGTTGGTTGAATAACAAATTTGCCGAAAATAGATTATCATAAAACAGAAATTTGTATCATAAAAATGGGAAATATCTACTTTCCGGAAGTTGGTTAGATAACCAACTTTCCGAAAATAAATTATCATAGAAACAGGAAATTTGTATCATAAAAATGGAAATATCTACTTTCCGGGAAAGTTGGTTATCTACTTTCCCGAAAAATGGATAGATTTTCTACTTTTCGGGAAAGTAGATTATCGACTTTTCGGGAATTAGATTTTCGAATTTTGGGAAATATTACCTAATTTTTGCGAAGTAGATTATCATAGAAAACGTGAAATTTGTATCATAAAAATGGGAAATATTCACTTTCCGGGAAAGTTGGTTAGATAACAAATTGCCGAAAATAGATTATCATAGAAAACGGGAAATTTGTATCATAAAAATGGAAATATCTACTTTCCGGGAAGTTGGTTAGATAACCAACTTTGCGAAAACGAATATCATAGAAAACAGGAAATTTGTATCATAAAAATGGGAAATATCTACTTTCCAGGAAGTTAGTTTCGAATATCCTTTCGAAAATAGATATCATAGAAAACAGAAATTTATATCATAAAAATGAAATATCTACTTTCAGGAAAGTTGGTTATATCTTCTTTTCGAAAAAGTGATTTTTACTGGGAGAAGTGGATTATCGACTTTAGGGAAGTAATTTCATACAGGGAAATATTTTCAATTAGATTATCATAGAAAACGTTAAATTTGTATCATAAAAAATGGAAATATCTACTTTCCGGAAAGTTGGTTAGATAATAAATTTGCCGAAAATAGATTATCATGAAAGCAGATTTTATCATAAAAATGAAATATCTACTTTCCGGGAAGTTGTTTAGATAACAACTTAATAGATTATCATGAAAACAAATTTGTACTAAATGAAATATTACTTTCAGGAAAGTTGGTTGGATAACAAATTTGCGAAAAACAGATTATCATGAAAACGGAAATTTGTATCATAAAATGAAATATCTACTTTCCGGAAGTTGGTTAGATAATAACTTTCCGATAATTATCATAGAAAACGGAAATTTGTATCATAAAAATGGAAATATCTACTTTCCGGGAAAGTTGTTTAGAATAACAAATTTTGCAACAGATTATCATGAAAACGGGAAATTTGTATCATAAAAATGGGAAATATACTTGGAAGTTGGTTAGACCAACAACTTTCCGATAAATATCATAGAAACGGAAATTTGTATTAAAAAAATATCTACTTTCCGGGAGATTGGTTATTACTCGAATAATAATCGTTTCTACTTCGAAGTAGATTAGATTTTTGAAGTGATTTTGAATGCAAATTTGCGAAATAAATTATCATAAAACGTGAAATTTGTATCATAAAAAATGAAATATCTACTTTCCGGGAAGTTGGTTAGTCTTAATTTGCGAAAATAGATATCATAAAAGGAATTATCATAAAATGAAATATCTACTTCGGGAAGAGTTGGTTAAATAACCATTTCCCGATGGATTTCATGAAAACAGAAATTTGTATCATAAAAATGGGAAATATCTGCTTTCGGGAAAGTTGGTTGGTATAACTTTCAGCGTGATATCATAAACGTGAAATTGTATCTTCGGGGAAATATCTTTTCAGGAAAGTTGGTTGGAATAACTAATTTCGAAATGATTATCATAAAAACAAATTTGTATCATAAAAAATGGAAATATCTACCAGGAAAGTTAGTTAGATAATAAAAATTTTCTGCTTGTTCATGGAAGCAGAAATTTGTATCACAAAATGAAAATATCTCTTTTGGGGAAATTGTTGATAACCAAACGAAGCTAGATATCATAAGAAATAAAATTTGTATCATAAAAATGGAAATATCTACTTTCCGGGAAAGTTGGTTAGATAACCAAATTTGCCGAAAATAGATTATCATAGAAAACAGAAATTTGTATCATAAAAAATAGGAAATATCTACCAGGAGAGATTAGTTGAATAACCAAATTGCCGAAAAAATTATCATAGAAACAGGAAATTTGTATCATAAAAATGGGAAATATCTACTTTCCGGGAAAGTTGGTTAGAATAACCAAATTTGCGAAAACAGATTATCATAGAAAACGAAATTTGTATCATAAAAATGGGAAATATCTACTTTCCGGGAAAGTTGGTTAAATAACCAAATTTGCCGAAAATAGATTATCATAGAAAACAGAAATTTGTATCATAAAAATGGGAAATATCTACTTTCCGGAAAGTTGGTTAGATAACCAAATTTGAAAACAGATTATCATAGAAAACAGGAAATTTGTATCATAAAAAATGGAAATATCTACTTTCCGAAAATAGATTATCATAGAAAACGGGAAATTTGTATCATAAAAATGGAAATATCTACTTTCGGGAAAAATGGTTAGATAACCAAATTTGCCGAAACAATTATCATAGAAAACGGGAAATTTGTATCATAAAAATGGGAAATATCTACTTTCCGGGAAAGTTGGTTAGATAACTTTCCGAAAATAGATATCATAGAAAACAGAAATTTGTATCATAAAAAATGGGAAATATCTACTTTCCGGGAAAGTTGGTTATACTTTCCCGAAAGTAGATAGATTTCCTACTTTTCAGGAAAGTAGATTATCGACTTTTCGGAAGTAGATTTTTCGAATTTTGAAATATTACCTAATTTTGAGAAGTAGATTATCATAGAAAACGTGAAATTTGTATCATAAAAAATGGGAAATATCTACTTTCAGGGAAAGTTGGTTGAATAAGCAAATTTGCGAAAACAGATTATCAAGAAACAGGAAATTTGTATCATAAAAATGGGAAATATCTACTTTCCAGGAAAGTTGGTTAGATAACCTTTCGAAAATAGATATCATAGAAAACGGAAATTTGTATCATAAAAATGAAATATCTACTTTCCGGGAAAGTTGGTTAGATAACTAAATTTGCCGAAAACAGATATCATAGAAAACGGGAAATTTGTATCATAAAAAATGGAAATATCTACTTTCCAGGAAAGTTGGTTAGATAATAACTTTCGAAAATAATTATCATAAACAGGAAATTTGTATCATAAAAATGGGAAATATCTACTTTCCGGGAAAGTTGTTTGAATAACAAATTTGCGAAAACAGATATCATAGAAAACGGGAAATTTGTATCATAAAATGGAAATATCTACTTTCCGGGAAAGTTGGTTAGATAACCAAATTTGCGAAAACAGATTATCATAGAAAACGGAAATTTGTATCATAAAATAGGAAATATCTCCTTTCCGGAAAAGTTGATTTATATACTTTCCCAGTAGATAGATTTCTACTTTTCGGAAAGTAGATTATCGACTTTTCGGGAGTATATTTCGAATTTTGGAAATATTACTAATTTTGCGAAGTAGATTATCATAGAAAACGTTGTATCATAAAAATGGGAAATATCTACTTTCCGGGAAAGTTGGTTAGATAACCAAATTTGTCGAAAACAGATTATCATAAAACGAAATTTGTATCATAAAAATGGGAAATATCTACTTTCAGAAAGTTGGTATACTTTTCGAATAGTGAATCGTTTTCTACTTTCGGGAAAGTAGATTATCGACTTTTCGAAGTAGATTTTTCCAATTTTGGGAAATATTACCTAATTTTGCGAAAGTAATTATCGAAAACGTGAAATTTGCATCATAAAAGGGAAATATCTACTTTCAGGAAAGTTGGTTAGATAACAAATTTGCCGAAAATAGATTATCATAGAAACAGGAAATTTGTATCATAAAAATGGGAAATATCTACTTTCCGAAAGTTGGTTAGATAACAAATTTGCCGAAAACAGATTATAGTAGAAACGGGAAATTTGTATCATAAAATGGAAATATCTGCTTTCCGGAAAGTTGGTTTGAATAACCAACTTTCCGAAAATGATATCATAGAAACTGGAAATTTGTACATATAAAAATGGGAAATATCTACTTTCCGGGAAAGTTGGTTATATACTTTCCCGAAAAGTGGATAGATTTCTACTTTTCGGGAATGTAATATCGACTTCGGGAAGTAGATTTTAACCTTGAAATATTACCTAATTTTGCAAGTAGATTATCATAGAAAACGAAATTTGTATCATAAAATGGAAATATCTACTTTCCGGGAAAGTTGGTTAGATAACCAAATTTGTCGAAAACAGATTATCATAGAAACGGGAAATTTGTATCATAAAAATGGGATATCTCTTTCGGAAGTTGGTTGGATAACCAACTTTCGAAAATATTTCATAAAACGGGAAATTTGTATCATAAAAATGGGAAATATCTACTTTCCGGGAAAGTTGGTTAGATAACCAATTTGCCGAAAAAGATTATCATAGAAAGCGGAAATTTGTATCATAAAAATGGAAATATCTACTTTCCGGAAAGTTGGTTACATAACCAACTTTCCAAAATGAATTATCATAGAAAACAGGAAATTGTATCATAAAAATGGAAAATCTACTTTCGGAAAGTTGGTTATATACTTTCCGGAAAGTAGATAGATTTCCTACTTTCGGGAAAGTAGATTATCGACTTTTCGGGGAAGTGAATTTTCGAATTAGGAAATATTACCTAATTTTGCAGAAGTAGATTATCATAGAAAACGTGAAATTTGTATCATAAAAATGGGAAATATCTACTTTCGGGAAAGTTGGTTAGATAACCAAATTTGCCGAAAACAGATTATCATGAAAACGAAATTTGTATCATAAAAATGGGAAATATCTGCTTTCCGGAAAGGTTGGTTATATACTTTCCGAAAAGTAGATAGATTTCTACTTTTCGGGAAAAGTAGATTATCGACTTTTCGGAAGTGAATTTTTCGAATTTTGGAAATATTACCTAATTTTGCGAAGTAGATTATCATAGAAAACGTGAAATTTGTATCATAAAAATGGGAAATATCTACTTTCCGGGAAAGTTGGTTAGATAACCAAATTTGTCGAAAACAGATTATCATAGAAAACGGGAAATTTGTATCATAAAAATGGGAAATATCTACTTTCCGGGAAAGTTGGTTAGATAACAATTTTCCCGAAAATAGATATCATAGAAACAGGAAATTTGTATCATAAAAACGGGAAATATCTACTTTCCGGGAAAGTTGGTTATATACTTTCCGAATAGTAGAGTTGGTTATATACTCTCCGAAAAGTAAATGATTTTTCTACTTTTCAATAGATTATCGACTTTTCAGGAAGTAGATTTTCGGACACGGAAATACCTAATTTTGCAAGTAGATTATCATAAAACATGAAATTTGTATCATAAAAATGGTTAATATCTGCTTTCCGGGAAAGTTGGTTAGATAACCAAATTGCCAATAGAATTATCATAGAAAACAGGAAATTTGTATCATAAAAATGGGAAATATCTACTTTCCGGGAAAAGTTGGTTAGAAATAACCAAATTTGCCGAAAACAATTATCATAGAAAACAGGAAATTTGTATCAAAAATGGGAAATATCTACTTTCAGGAAAAGTTGTTTAGATAACCAACTCGAAAATAAATTATCTAGAAACAGGAAATTTGTATCATAAAAACAGAAATATCTACTTTCCGGAAAGTTGGTTATATACTTTCCCGAATAGTGAATAAATTTTCTACTTTCAGGAAAGTAAATTATCGACTTTTCGAAGTAGACCTCGAATACAGAAATATTACCTAATTTTGCAAGTAGATTATCATAAACGTGAAATTTGCATCATAAAAAATGAAATATCTACTTTCCGGAGATTGGTTTAATAACCAAATTTGCCGAAAATAGATTATCATAGAAAACAGGAAATTTGTATCATAAAAATGAAATATCTACTTTCCGGGAAAGTTGGTTAGATAGCAAATTTGCCGAAAACAGATATAGTGAAAACAGAAATTTGTATCATAAAAAATAGAAATATCTACTTTCCGGGAAAGTTGGTTGATACCAACTTTCCGAAAATTGATATCATAGAAACAGGAAATTTGTATCATAAAAAATGGAAATATCTACTTTCGGGAAAGTTCGTTATATACTTTCCCGAAAAGTAGATGAATTCTACTTTTCGGGAAAGTGAATTATCGACTTTTCAGGGAATAGATTTTCGAATTTGAAATATTACCTAATTTTGCGAAGTGATTATCATAGAAAACGAAATTTGTATCATAAAAATGGAAATATCTACTTTCCGGAAAGTTGGTTAGATAACCAAATTTGCCGAAAACAGATATATCATAGAAACGGAAATTTGTATCATAAAAATAAATATCTACTTTCCGGAAAGTTGGTTAGATAACCAACTTTCGAAATAGATATCATAGAAAACAGAAATTTGTATCATAAAAATGAAATATATACTTTCCGGGAAAGTTGGTTAGATAAAAATTTGCCGAAAACAGATATCATAGAAACGGGAATTATATCATAAAAAATGGAAATATCACCGGGAAAGTTGGTTAGATAACCAACCCCGAAAATAGTTATCATGAAAACGAAATTTGTATCATAAAAATGAAATATCTACTTTCCGGAAAGTTGGTTATATACTCGAAAAATAGAATAATTCTACTCACCAGAAATTATCGACTTTTCAGAAATGAATTACGGTACAGAAATATTACCTAATTTTGCGAAGTAGATTATCATAGTAAACGTGAAATTTGTATCATAAAAATGGGAAATATCTACTTTCCGGAAAAGTTGGTTAGATAACCAAATTTGCCGAAACAGATTATCATAGAAAACGGGAAATTTGTATCATAAAAATAGGAAATATCTACTTTTCAGGAAAGTTGGTTAGATAACCAACTTTCGAAAATGATATCATAGAAAACAGGAAATTTGTATCATAAAAATAGGAAATATCTACTTTCCGGGAAAGTTGGTTATATACTTTCCCGAAAAAGTGAATAGATTTTCTACTTTTCGGGAAAGTAGATATCGACTTTTCGGGGAAGTAGAATTTCGAGACAGAAATATTACCTAATTTTTGCGAAGATAGATTATCATAAAACGTGAAATTTGTATCATAAAAATGGAAATATCTACTTTCCGGGAAAGTTGGTTAGATAACCAAATTTGCCGAAAACAGATATCATAGAAAACAGGAAATTTGTATCATAAAAATGGGAAATATCTACTTTCCAGGAAAGTTGGTTATACTCCCGAAAAGTAGATAAATTTCCTACTTTTCGGGAAAATAGATTATCGACTTTTCGGGAGTAGATTTTCAAATACAGAAATATTACCTAATTTTGCGAGTAGATTATCATAGAAACGTGAAATTTGTATCATAAAAAATGGAAATATCTACTTTCCGGGAAAGTTGGTTAGATAACCAAATTTGTCGAAAACAGATTATCATAGAAACAGAAATTTGTATCATAAAAATGGGAAATATCTACTTTCCGGGAAAGTTGGTTAGATAACCAACACCGAAAATAGATATCATAGAAACGGGAAATTTGTATCATAAAAACAGGAAATATCTACTTTCCGGGAAAGTTGTTATACTTTCCCAATAGTAGATAGATTTTACTTTTCAAAATGAATTATCGACTTTTTCGGGGAAGTAGATTTTTCAATACGAAATATTACCTAATTTTGTAGTAGATTATCATAGAAACGTGAAATTTGCATCATAAAAATGGGAAATATCTACTTTCCGGGAGAAGTTGGTTAGATAACCAAATTTGCCGAAAATAGATATCATAAAACGGGAAATTTGTATCATAAAAAATGGAAATATCTACTTTCCGGAAAGTTGGTTAGATAACCAAATTTGCCGAAAACAGATATAGTAGAAAACGAAATTTATCATAAAAAATGAGGAAATATCTACTTTCCGGGAAGATTTAGTTAGATAACAACTTTCCGAAATAGATATCATAGAAAACAGGAAATTTGTATCATAAAAAATGGGAAATATCTACTTTCGGGAAAGTTAGGTTATATACTTTCCCGAAAAAGTAGATAGATTTCTACTTTTCGGGAAAATGAATATCAACTTTCGGAAAGTAGAACCTAACCCCAAGAAATATTACTAATTTTGCGAAGTAGATTATCATAGAAAACGTGAAATTTGTATCATAAAAATGGGAAATATCTACTTTCCGGAAAGTTGGTTAGATAACCAAATTTGCCGAAAACAGATTATCATAGAAACAGGAAATTTGTATCATAAAAATGGGAAATATCTACTTTCCGGGAAAGTTGGTTAGATAACCAACTTTCGAAAATAGATTATCATAGAAACGGGAAATTTGTATCATAAAAATGGAAATATCTACTTTCCGGGAAAGTTGGTTAGATAACCTTTGCAAAACAGATTATCATAGAAAACAGGAAATTTGTATCATAAAAATGGGGAAATATCTACTTTCCGGAAGTTGTTTAGATAACAACACAGATATCATAGAAAACAGAAATTTGTATCATAAAATGAAATATCTACTTTCAGGAAGTTGGTTATATACTTTCCAAGTAGATAAAATTTCTACTTTTCAGGAAAAGTAGATTATCGACTTTCAGGGAAGTAGATTTTCTAATTCTGAAATATTACCTAATTTTGCAAGTAGATTATCATAAAAAACGTGAAATTTGTATCATAAAAATGAAATATCTACTTTCCGGGAAAGTTGGTTAGATAACCAAATTTGCCGAAAATAATTATCATAAAACAAGAAATTTGTATCATAAAAAATGAAATATCTACTTTCCGGGAAAGTTGGTTAGATAACCAAATTTGCCGAAAACAGATATCATAGAAACAGGAAATTTGTATCATAAAAACGGAAATATCTACTATCCGGGAAAGTTGGTTATATACTTTCCCGAAAAAAATAGATTTCTACTTTCGAAAGTAGATTATCGACTTTTCGAGATTTTCGAATTTGAAATATTACCTAATTTTGCGAAGTAGATTATCATAGAAAACGTAAAATTTGTATCATAAAAATGGAAATATCTACTTTCCAGAAAGTTGGTTAGATATAACTTTGCCGAAACAGATATCATAGAAACAGGAAATTTGTATCATAAAAATGGGAAATATCTACTTTCCGGGAAAGTTGGTTAGATAACCAACTTTCCCAAAATCATTATCATAGAAAACAGGAAATTTGTATTATAAAAAATGGGAAATATCTACTTTCGGGAAAGTTGGTTATATACTCTCCCGAAAAGTAGATAGATTTTCTACTTTTCGGGAAAGTAGATTATCGACTTTTCAGAGTAGATTTTCGAATTTGGGAAAAAATTACCTAATTTTGCAAGTAGATTATCATAGAAAACGGGAAATTTGTATCATAAAAAATGGGAAATATCTACTTTCCGGGAAAGTTGGTTAGATAACCAAATTTGCCGAAAATAGATTATCATAGAAAACGGGAAATTTGTATCATAAAAATGGGAAATATCTACTTTCCGCGAAAGTTGGTTAGATAAACAATTTCCCGAAAATAGATAATAGAAAACAGAATTTGTATCATAAAAATGGGAAATATCTGCTTTCGGAAAGTTGGTTAGGTAAACCAAATTTGGCGAAAATAGATTATCATAGAAAACAGGAAATTTGTATCATAAAAAATGGGAAATATCTACTTTCCGGGAAAGTTGGTTAGATAACCAACTTTCCCGCAAATAGAATATCATGGAAAACAGGAAATTTGTATCATAAAAAATGGGAAATATCTACTTTCCGGGAAAGTTGGTTATCTACTTTCCCGAAAAGTAGATAGATTTTCTACTTTTCGGGAAAGTAGATTATCGATTTTTCGGAGGAATAGATTTCCGAATTTTGGGGGAAATATTACCTAATTTTGCGAAGTAGATTATCATAGAAAACGGGAAATTTGTATCACAAAAATTGGGAAATATCTACTTTCCGGGAAAGTTGGTTAGATAACCAAATTTTCCGAAAATAGATTATCATAGAAAACGGGAAATTTGTATCATAAAAAATGGGAAATATCTACTTTCCGGGAAAGTTGGTTAGATAACCAAATTTGCCGAAATAGATTATCATAGAAAACGGGAAATTTGTATCATAAATAATGGGAAATATCTACTTTCCGCGAAAGTTGGTTAGATAAAAAACTTTCCCGAAAATAGATTATCATAGAAAACGGGAAATTTGTATCATAAAAAATGGGAAATATCTACTTTCCGGGAAAGTTGGTTAGATAACCAAATTTGCCGAAAATAGATTATCATAGAAAACGGGAAATTTGTATCATAAAAAATGGGATATATCTACTTTCCGCGAAAGTTGGTTAGATAAACAAATTTCCCGAAAATAGATTATCATAGAAAACGGGAAATTTGTATCATAAAAAATGGGAAATATCTACTTTCCGGGAAAGTTGGTTAGATAACCAAATTTGGCGAAAATAGATTATCATAGAAAACGGGAAATTTGTATCATAAAAAATGGGAAATATCTACTTTCCGGGAAAGTTGGTTAGATAACCAAATTTGCCGAAAATAGATATCATAGAAAACGGGAAATTTGTATCATAAAAAATGGGAAATATCTACTTTCCGCGAAAGTTGGTTAGATAAACAACTTTCCCGAAAGTAGATAGATTCTACTTTTCGGGAAAGTAGATTATCGATTTTTCAGGGAATAGATTTTCGAATTTTGGAAATATTACCTAATTTTGCGAAGTAGTTATCATAAAACAGGAAATTTGTATCACAAAAAAATGGGAAATATCTACTTTCCGGGAAAGTTGGTTAAGATAGCAAATTTTCGAAAATAGATTATCAAAAACAGGAAATTTATCATAAAAATGAAATATCTACTTTCAGGAAAGTTGGTTGATAACCAAATTTGCCGAAAATGGATATCATAGAAAACAGGAAATTTGTATCATAAATAATGGGAAATATCTACTTTCCGCGAAAGTTGGTTAGACAAACAACTTTCACGAAAATAGATTATCATAGAAAACAGGAAATTTGTATCATAAAAAATGGGAAATATCTACTTTCCGGGAAAGTTGGTTAGATACTTTCGAATAGTAGATAGATTTTCTACTTTAGGAAAGTAGATTATCGACTTTTCGGGAAAGTACACAATTTTAGGAAATATACCTAATTTTGCGAAGTAGATTATCATAGAAAACTTGAAATTTGTATCATAGAAAATGGGAAATATCTACTTTCCGGGAAAGTTGGTTAGATACCAAATTTGCCGAAAATGATTATCATAAACAGGAAATTTGTATCATAAAAATGGGAAATATCTACTTTCCGGGAAAGTTGGTTAGATAACCAAATTGCCGAAAACAGATTATCATAGAAAACGGGAAATTTGTATCATAAAATGGAATATCTACTTTCGGGAAAGTTGGTTAGATAACCAACTTTCCCGAAAATAGATTATCATAGAAAACAGGAAATTTGTATCATAAAAATGGGAAATATCTACTTTCCGGGAAAGTTGGTTAGATAACAAATTTGCTGAAAACAGATTATCATGATAACAGGAATTTGTATCATAAAAAATGGGAAATATCTACTTTCCGGAAAGTTGGTTAGATAACCAACTTTCCGAAATAAATATCATAGAAAACAGGAAATTTGTATCATAAAAATGGGAAATATCTACTTTCCGGGAAGTTGGTTATATACTTTCCCGAAAGTAGATAGATTTTCTACTTTTCGGAAAGTAGATTATCGACTTTTCGGGAAGTAGATTTTCGAATTTTGGAAATATTACCTAATTTTGCGAAGTAGATTATCATAGAAAACGTGAAATTTGTATCACAAAAATGGAAATATCTACTTTCCGGGAAAGTTGGTTAGATAACCAAATTTGCCGAAAACAGATTATCATAGAAAACGAAATTTGTATCATAAAAATGAAATATCTACTTTCCGGGAAAGTTGGTTGAATAACCAACTTTCCTAAAATAGATTATCATAGAAAACAGGAAATTTGTATCATAAAAATGGAAATATCTACTCGGAAAGTTGGTCATAGACTTTCCCGAAAAGTAGATAGATTTTCTACTGGAAAGTAGATATCGACTTTTCGGGAAGTAGATTTTCAATTTGAAATATTACTAATTTTGCGAAGTAGATTATCATAGAAAACGTGAAATTTGTATCATAAAATGGGAAATATCTACTTTCCGGGAAAGTTGGTTAGATAACCAACTTTCCCGAAAATGATTATCATAGAAAACGGGAAATTTGTATCATAAAAATGGAAATATCTGCTTTCCGGGAAAGTTGGTTAGATAACCAACTTTCCCGAAAATAAATATCATAGAAAACAGGAAATTTGTATTATAAAAATGGGAAATATCTACTTTCCGGGAAAGTTGGTTATATACTCTCCCGAAAAAGTAGATAGATTTTCTTTTCAAGAATAGATTATCGACTTTTCGGGAAGTAGATTTTCGAATTTGAAATATTACCTAATTTTGCGAAGTAGATTATCATAGAAAACGTGAAATTTGTATCATAAAAATGGTTAATATCTACTTTCCGGGAAAGTAGGATAAACCAAATTTGGAAAACAGATTATCATAGAAAACGGGAAATTTGTATCAAAAATGGAATATATCCACTTTCCGGGAAAGTTGTTAGATAACCAACTTTCCCGAAAATAGATTATCATAGAAAACGGAAATTTGTATCATAAAAAATGGGAAATATCTACTTTCCGAAAGTTGGTTATATTTTTCCCGAAAAGTAGATAGATTTTCTACTTTTTTGGGAAAGTAGATTATCGACTTTTCGGGGAAGTAGATTGAATTTTGGGGAAATATTACCTAATTTTACGAAGTAGATTATCATAGAAAACGTGAAATTTGTATCATAAAAATGGGAAATACCTACTTTCCGAAAGTTATTGAGATACTTCCCGAAAAGTAGATAGATTTTCTACCGAAAGCATATTATCGACTCGGGAAGTAGATTGAATTTTGGGGAAATATTACCTAATTTTGCGAAGTAGATTATCATAGAAAACGTGAAATTTCTATCATAAAAATGGGAAATATCTACTTTCCGGGAAAGTTGGTTAGATAACCAAATTTGCCGAAAACAGATTATCATAGAAAACGGAAATTTGTATCATAAAAATGGGAAATATCTACTTTCCGGAAAGTTGGTTAGATAACCAACTTTCCCGAAAATAGATTATCATAGAAAACGGGAAATTTGTATCATAAAAAAAAATGGAAATATCTACTTTCCGGGAAAGTTAGTTAGATAACCAAATTTGCCGAAAAAGATTATCATAGAAAACGAAATTTGTATCATAAAAATGGAAATATCTACTTTCCGGGAAAGTTGTTTAGATAACCAACTTTCCGAAAAATAGATTATCATAGCGGGAAATTTGTATCATAAAAAATGGAAATATCTACTTTCCGAAAGTTGTTGAGATACTCTCCCGAAAAGTAGATAGATTTTCTACTTTTCGGGAAAGTAGACATTTGACTGGGGAAGTAGATTAATTTTGGGGGAAATATTACCTAATTTGCGAAGTAGATTATCATAGAAACGTGAAATTTGTATCATAAAAAATGGGAAATATCTACTTTCCGGGAAAGTTGAGTTAGATAACCAAATTTGCCGAAAACAGATTATCATAGAAAACGGAAATGTATATATAAAAATGGAATATTCACTTTCCGGAAAGTTGGTTAGATAACCAACTTTCCGAAAATAGATTATCATAGAAAACGGGAAATTTGTATCATAAAAATGGGAAATATCTACTTTCCGGAAAGTTGGTTAGATAACCAAATTTGCCGAAAACAGATTATCATAGAAAACGGGAAATTTGTATCATAAAAATGGGAAATATCTACTTTCCCGGGAAAATAGATTATCATAGAAAACGAAATTTGTATCATAAAAATGGGAAATATCTACCTTCCGGGAAAGTTGGTTATATACATTCCCGAAAGTAGATAGATTTTCTACTCGGGAAAGTAGATTATCGATTTTTCGGGGAAGTAGATTCGAATTTGGGGAAATATTACCAATTTTGCAAGTAGATTATCATAGAAAACGTGAAATTTGTATCATAAAAATGAAATATCTACTTTCCGGGAAAGTTGGTTAGATAACCAAATTTGCCGAAAATATTATCATAGAAACGGGAAATTTGTATCATAAAAATGGGAAATATCTACTTTCCGAAAGTTGGTTAGATAACCAAATTTGCCGAAAACAGATTATCATAGAAAACGGGAAATTTGTATCATAAAAATGGGAAATATCTACTTTCCGGAAAGTTGGTTATATACTTTCCCGAATAGTAGATAGATTTTCTACTTTTCGAAAGTAGATTATCGACTTTTCGGGAAGTAGATTTTTCGAATTTTGGGGAAATATTACCTAATTTTAAGTAGATTATCATAGAAAACGAAATTTGCATCATAAAAATGGGAAATATCTACTTTCCGAAAGTTAATAGATAACCAAATTTGCCGAAAATAGATTATCATAGAAAACGGAAATTTGTATCATAAAAAATGGGAAATATCTACTTTCCGGGAAAGTTGAATAACCAAATTTGCCGAAAACAGATTATCACAGAAAACGGGAAATTTGTATCATAAAAATGGGAAATATCTACTTCCGGAAAGTTGGTTAGATAACCAACTTTCCCGAAAATAGATTATCATAGAAAACGGAAATTTGTATCATAAAAATGGGAAATATCTACTTTCCGGGAAGTTGTTAGATAACCAAATTTGCCGAAACAGATTATCATAGAAAACGGAAATTTGTATCATAAAATGAAATATCTACTTTCCGGGAAAGTTGGTTAGATAACCAACTTTCCCGAAAATAGATTATCATAGAAAACGAAATTTGTATCATAAAAATGGGAAATATCTACTTTCCGGGAAAGTTGGTTATATACTTTCCGAAAAGTAGATAGATTTTCTACTGGAAAGTAGATTATCGACTTTCGGGGAAGTAGATCGAATTTGGGGAAAATATTACCTAATTTTATGAAGTAGATTATCATAGAAAACGTGAAATTTGTATCATAAAAATGGGAAATATCTACTTTCCGGGAAAGTTGGTTAGAAAACCAAATTTGCCGAAAACAGATTATCATAGAAAACGGAAATTTGTATCAAAAATGGGAAATATCTACTTTCCGGGAAAGTTGGATAACCAACTTTCCGAAAATAGATATCATAGAAAACAGGAAATTTGTATCATAAAAAATGGGAATATCTACTTTCCGGGAAATTTGGTTATAGACTTTCCCGAAAAGTAGATAGATTTTCTACTGTCGGAAAGTAGATTATCGACTTTTCGGGAAGTAGATTTAATGTTTAGAAATATTACCTAATTTTGCAAGTAGATTATCATAGAAAACGTGAAATTTGTATCATAAAAATGGGAAATATCTACTTTCCGGGAAGTTGGTTATATAAATTTTCCGAAAACAGATTATCTCATAAAAACGGAAATTTGTATCATAAAAATGGGAAATATCTACTTTCGGGAAAGTTGAGTTAGATAACCAAATTTGCCGAAAACAGATTATCATAGAAAACGTGAAATTTGTATCATAAAAATGGGAAATATCTACTTTCCGGGAAAGTTGGTTAGATAAACAAATTTGCCGAAAATAGATTATCATAGAAACAGGAAATTTGTATCATAAAAATGGGAAATATCTACTTTTCGGGAAAGTTGGTTAGATAACCAAATTTGCGAAAACAGATTATCATAGAAAACGGAAATTTGTATCATAAAAATGGGAAATATCTACTTTCCGGGAAAGTTGGTTAGATAACCAAATTTGCCGGAAATAGATTATCAAAAACAGGAAATTTGTATCATAAAATGGGAAATATCTACTTTCCGGGAAAGTTGGTTAGATAACCAAATTTGCCGAAAACAGATTATCATAGAAAACGGGAAATTTGTATCATAAAAATGGGAATATATCTACTTTCCGGGAAAGTTAGGTTATATACTTTCGAAAATAGATAATCAAACAGGCAATTTGTATCATAAAAAATGGGAAATATCTACTTTCCGGGAAAGTTGGTTATACTTTCCAGTGGATAATTTTCGGGAAAGTAGATTATCACTTTTCGGGGAAGTAGATTTTCGAACCCAGAAATATTACCTAATTTTGCGAAGTAGATTATCATAGAAAACGTGAAATTTGTATCATAAAAAATAGATATCTACTTTCCGGGAAAGTTGGTTAGATAACCAAATTAGCAAAACAGATTATCATAAAAACGGAAATTTGTATCATAAAAAATGGGAAATATCTTCTTTCCGGGAAAGTAGGTTAGATAACCAACTTTCCCGAAAATAAATATGATAGAAACGGGAAATTTTATCATAAAAATGGGAAATATCTACTTTCCGGGAAAGTTGGTTATAGACTTTCGAAAAGTAGATAGATTTTCTACTTTTCGGAAAGTAGATTATCGACTTTTCAGGAAGTAGATATTCTCATTTGAAATATTACCTAATTTTGCGAAGTAGATTATCATAGAAAACGGAAATTTGTATCATAAAAATGGAAATATCTACTTCGGGAAAGTTGTTTAGATAACAAAATTTGCCGAAAACAGATTATCATAGAAAACGGGAAATTTGTATCATAAAAATGGGAAATATCTACTTTCCGGGAAAGTTGGTTAGATAACAACTCCAATAGATATAAAACGAAATTTGTATCATAAAATGGGAAATATCTACTTTTCCGGAAAGTTGGTTAGATAACCAACTTTCCCGAAAATATATCATAGAAACAGAAATTTGTATCATAAAAAATGGAAATATCTACTTTCCGGAAAGTTGGTTATATACTTTCCCGAAAGTAGATAGATTTCTACTTTTCCGGAAAGTAGATTATCGACTTTTCGGGAAGTAGATTTTCGAATACGGAAATATTACCTAATTTTGCGAAATAGATTATCATAGAAAACGTGAAATTTGTATCATAAAAATGGGAAATAATTTCTCCCGGAAAGTTGGTTAGATAAACAAATTTGCCGAAAATAGATTATCATAAAACGGAAATTTGTATCATAAAAAATGGAAATATCTACTTTCCGGGAAAGTTGGTTAGATAACCAAATTTGCCGAAACAGATTATCATAGAAACAGGAAATTTGTATCATAAAAATGGGAAATATCTACTGGGAAAGTTGGTTAGATAACCAAATTTGCCGAAAACAGATTATCATAAAAACAGGAAATTTGTATCATAAAAATAGGGAAATATCTACTTTCCGGAAGTTGGTTAGATAACCAACTTTCCCGAAATAAATTATCATAGAAAACAGGAAATTTGTATCATAAAATGGGAAATATCTACCCGGGAAAGTTGGTTATACTTTCCCGAATAGTAAATAGATTTTCTACTTTTCGGGAAAGTAGATTATCGACTTAAGGAAATAGGTATCTAAAACTGGTGGAAATAATACCTAATTTTGCGAAGTAGATTATCATAGAAAACGTAAAATTTGCATCAAAAAAATGGGAATATCTACTTTCCGGGAAAGTTGGTTAGATAACCAAATTTGCCGAAAATAGATATCATAAACAGGAAATTTGTATTATAAAAATGGGAAATATCTACTTTCGGGGAAGTTGGTTATATACTCTCCCGAAAAGTAGATAGATTTTCTACTTTTCGGGAAAGTAGATTATCGACTTAAAGAGTGAATTTTTCGAGTACAGAAATATTCCTAATTTTGCGAAGTAGATTATCATAAACGTGAAATTTGTATCATAAAAATGGTTAATATCTGCTTTCGGGAAAGTTGGTTAGATAACAAATTGCCGAAAATAGATTATCATAGAAAACAGGAAATTTGTATCATAAAAAATGGGAAATATCTACTTTCCGGGAAAGTTGGTTATATAACCAAATTTGCGAAAACAGATATCATAGAAACAGGAAATTTATCATAAAATATATGAAATATCTACTTTCGGGAAAGTTGGTTAGATAACCAACCCCGAAAAATAATATCATAGAAAACGAAATTTGTATCTAAAAAATGAAATATCTACTTTCCGGGAAAGTTTGGTTAGATAACCAAATTTGCCGAAAACAGATTATCATAAAACAGGAAATTTGTATCATAAAAAATGAAATATCTACTTTCCGGGAAAGTTGGTTAGATAACCAAATTTGCCGAAACAGAATAAGCAGAAACGAAATTTGTATCATAAAAATGGGAAATATCTACTTTTCCGGGAAAGTTGGTTAGATAACCACACCGAAAATAAATATCATAGAAAACAGGAAATTTGTATCATAAAAATGGGGAAATATCTACTTTCCGGGAAAGTTGTTTATATACTTTCCCGAATAGTGAATAGATTTTCTACTTTTCGGAAAGTAGATTATCGACTTTTCGAAAGTAGATTTTCAGTACAGAAATATTACCTAATTTTGCAGAAGTAGATTATCAAAACGTATGTATCATAAAAATGGGAAATATCTACTTTCCGGGAAAGTTGGTTAGATAACCAACTTTCGAAAATAAATATCATAAAACGGAATTTGTATCATAAAAAATGGGAAATATCTACTTTCGGGAAAGTTGTTTAGATAACAAAAATTTGCCGAAAACAGATTATCATAGAAAACAGGACATTTATCAAAAAATGGAAATATCTTTCCGGAGAAGTTGATTATATACTCTCCCGAAAGTAGATAGATTTTCTACTTTTCGGGAAAATGTCGACTTTTCGGGAAGTAGATTTCAAAACCACAGAAATATTACTAATTTTGCGAAGTAGATTATCACAGAAAACGTGAAATTTGTATCATAAAATGGTTAATATCTACTTTCCGGGAAAGTTGGTTAGATAACAAATTTGCCGAAAATAGATTATCATAAACAGGAAATTTGTATCATAAAAATGGGAAATATCTACTTTCCGAGAAAGTTGGTTAGATAACCAAATTTGCCGAAAACAGATTATCATAGAAAACGAAATTTATCATAAAAAATGGGAAATATCTACTTTCCGGGAAAGTTGGTTAAATAACCAACTTTCCGAAATAAATTATCATAAAAACAGGAAATTTGTATCATAAAAATAGGAAATATCTACTTTCCGGGAAAATTGGTTAGATAACCACCGAAAATAAATATCATAAAAACAGGAAATTTGTATCATAAAAAAATGGGAGAAGTGATATTTCCATTTTTATGATCTCCCATTTTCAATTGGTTATCTAACCAACTTGAAGTAGATATTTCCCATTTCACTATTATTTTCACAAATTATTATCAACAACTTTCCGGAAAGTAGATCACCGAAAAATAGAAACTACTTATCGGAGCTTTCCGGAAGTGATATTTCCCATTTTCAAATTAAACTGAAAAATCGACAATCCTCCCAAGTGAAAATCTCACTCGAGAATCTAACTCGAATAATACATTTTTGTGATACAAATTTCCACAGCACACAAGCTTTCAGGAAGTTTTTGATACAAATTTCCGTTTCTATGATAATCTATTTTCGAGAATTTGGTTATCTAACCAACTTTCCGAAAGTAGATATTTCCCATTTTTTAGTTCACGTTTTCTGTGATAATCTACTTCCAAAAATTAAGTAATATTTCAAAAAAAATCTACTTCCCCAAAAGTCGATAATCTACTTTCCGAAAGTAGAAAATCTATCTCAAAAGTCTATAACAATCCCGGAAAGTAGATATTTCCCATTTTTATGATACAATTTTCCCGTTTCTATGATAATCTATTTTCGGGAAAGTTGGTTATCTAACCAACTTTCCGGAAAGTAGATATTTCCCATTTTATGATACAAATTTCCCGTTTTCTATGATAATCTGTTTTTCGGCAAATTTGGTATCTAACTCTTTCGGAAAGTAGATATTAACCATTTTATGATACAAATTTCACGTTTTCTATGATAATCTACTTCGCAAAATTAGGTAATATTTCCCCAAAATTGAAAAATCAACTCCCCGAAAAGTCGACAATCTACTTTCCCAAGTAGAAAATCTATCTACTTTCGGGAGTATCTAACCAACTTTCGCGGAAAGTAGATATTTCCCATTCTTTATGATACAAATTTCCCGCTTTCTATGATAATCTATTTTCGGCAAATTTGGTTATCTAACCAACTTTCCCGGAAAGTAGATATTTCCCATTTTTTATGATACAAATTTCCCGTTTTCTATGATAATCTATTTTCGGCAAATTTGGTTATCTAACCAACTTTCCCGGAAAGTAGATATTTCCCATTTTTTGTGATACAAATTTCCCGTTTTCTATGATAATCTACTTCCCAAAATTAGGTAATATTTCCCCGAAAATACGAAAATCTACTTCCCCAAAAAGTCGATAATCTAATTTCCCGAAAATTAGAAAATCTATCTACTTTTCGGGAAACCAGATAACCAACCTTCCGTGAATGTAGATATTTCCCATTTTTTATGATACAAATTTCCCATTTTCTATGATAATCTATTTTCGGGAAAGTTGGTTATCTAACCAACTTTCCCGGAAAGTAGATATTTCCCATTCTTTATGATACAAATTTCCCGCTTTCTATGATAATCTATTTTCGGCAAATTTGGTTATCTAACTAACTTTCCCGGAAAGTAGATATTTCCCATTTTTTATGATACAAATTTCCCGTTTTCTATGATAATCTATTTTCGGCAAATTTGGTTATGTAACCAACTTTCCCGGAAAGTAGATATTTCCCATTTTTTGTGATACAAATTTCCCGTTTTCTATGATAATCTACTTCCCAAAATTAGGCAATATTTACCCGAAAATACGAAAATCTACTTCCCCAAAAAGTCGATAATCTAATTTCCCGAAAATTAGAAAATCTATCTACTTTTCGGGAAACCAGATAACCAACTTTCCGTGAAAGTAGATATTTCCCATTTTTTATGATACAAATTTCCCGTTTTCTATGATAATCTATTTTCGGGAAAGTTGGTTATCTAACCAACTTTTGCGGAAAGTAGATATTTCCCATTCTTTATGATACAAATTTCCCGTTTTCTATGATAATCTATTTTCGGGAAAGTTGGTTATCTAACCAACTTTCGCGGAAAGTAGATATTTCCCATTCTTTATGATACAAATTTCCCGCTTTTTATGATAATCTATTTTCCGGGAAAGTTGTTTATCTAACCAACTTTCGCGGAAAGAAAATATTTCCCATTTTTTATGATACAATTTTCCCGTTTTCTATGATAATCTATTTTCGGCAAATTTGGCTATCTAACCAACTTTCCTGGAAAATAGATATTTCCCATTTTTTATGATACAAATTTCCCGTTTTCTATGATAATCTACTTCCCAAAATTAGGTAATATTTCCTCGAAAATACGAAAATCAACTTTCCCAAAAAGTCGATAATCTACTTTCCCGAAAATTAGAAAATCTATCTACTTTTCGGGGAAGTAGATAACCAACTTTCCCGGAAAGTAGATATTTCCCATTTTTTATGATACAAATTTCTCGTTTTCTATGATAATCTATTTTCGGGAAAGTTGGTTATCTAACCAACTTTCCTGGAAAGTCGATATTTCCTATTATTTATGATACAAATTTCCCGTTTTCTATGATAATCACTTCGCAAAATTAGATGTTTCCAAAATTCAATCTACTTCCCGAAGTCGACAATCTACTTTCGAAAAGTAGAAAATCTATCTACTTTTCGGGAGTATATAACCAACTTTCCCGGAAAGTAGATATTCCCATTTTTATGATACAAATTTCCGTTTTCTATGATAATCTGTTTTCGGCAAATTTTGTTATCTAAACAACTTTCCCGGAAAGTAGATATTTCCATTTTTTATGATACAAATTTCACGTTTTCTGATAATCTACTTCGCAAATTAGGTAATATTTCCCCAAAATTCAATCTACTTCCGAAAGTCGATAATCTACTTTCGAAAAGTGAAAATCTATCTACTTTTCGGGAAAGTCTATAATAACTTTCGGAAAGTAGATATTTTCCCATTTTTATGATACAAATTTCCGTTTTCTATGATAATCTATTTTTCGGAAAGTTGGTTATCTAACCAACTTTCCGGAAAGTAGATATTTCCCATTTTTTATGATACAAATTTCCGTTTTCTATGATAATCTTCCAGCAAATTTGGTTATCTAACTAACTTTCGGAAAGTAGATATTTCCCATTTTTATGATACAAATTTCCCGTTTTCTATGATAATCTTTTGGCAAATTTGGTTATCTAACCAACTTTCCCGGAAAGTAGATATTTCCATTTTTATGATACAAATTTCCGTTTTCTATGATAATCTATTTTCGGCAAATTTGATTTATCTACTAACTTTCCCGGAAAATAGATATTCCCATTTTTATGATACAAATTTCACGTTTTCTATGATAATCTACTTCACAAAATTAGGTAATATTTCCCCCAAAATTAAAATCTACTTCCCCGAAAAGTCGATAATCTACTTTCCGAAAAAGTAGAAATCTATGGGAAAGTATATAACTCAACTTTCCGGAAAGTAGATATTTCCCATTTTTTTATGATACAAATTTTCGTTTTTCTATGATAATCTATTTTTTTTCGGGAAAGTTGGTTATCTAACAACTTTCCCGGAAAGTAGGCTATTTCCCATTTTTTATGATACAAATTTCCGTTTTTCACTATGATATTAATCTGTTTTTTCGGCAAATTTGGTTATCTAACCAACTTTCCCGGAAGTAGATTTTCATTTTTATGATACAAATTTCCCGTTTTCTATGATAATCTGTTTCGGCAAATGTGGTTATCTAACCAACTTTCCCGGAAAGTAGATATTTCCCGGTACCTTGATACAAATTTCCCGTTTTCTATGATAATCTATTTTTCGGCAAATTTGGTTATCTAATAACTTTCGGAAAGTAGATATTTCCCATTTTTATGATACAAAATTTCCCGTTTTCTATGATAATCTGTTTTCGGCAAAATTTGATTTATCTAACTGCTTTCCCGGAAAGTAGATATTTCCCATTTTTTGAAATACAAATTTCCCGTTTTCTATGATAATCTATTTTCCGGGAAAGTTGGTTTATCCTTCAACTTTCCCGGAAAGTGGAATATTCCCATTTTTATGATACAAATTTCGTTTTCTATGATAATCTGTTTCGGCAAGATTTGGTTATCATAACTTTCCCGGAAAGTAGATATTTCCCATTTTTTATGATACAAATTTCACGTTTTCTGTGATAATCTGCTTCGCAAAATTGAGTAATATTTCACAGAATTAATCCTTCCCCGAAAAGTCGATAATCTACTTTCCCGAAAAAGTAGAAAATCTATCTATTTTCGGGAAAGTTAGTTATCTAACCAACTTTCCCGGAAAGTAGATATTTCCCATTTTTTATGATACAAATTTCCCGTTTTCTACTATAATCTGTTTTCGGCAAATTTGGTTATCTAACCAACTTTCCCGGAAAGTAGATATTTCCCATTTTTTATGATACAAATTTCCCGTTTTCTATGATAATATTTTCGGCAAATTTGGTTATCTAACCAACTTTCCCGGAAAGTAGATATTTCCCATTTTTTATGATGCAAATTTCACGTTTTCTATGATAATCTACTTCGCAAAATTAGGTAATATTTCCCCCAAAATTCGAAAATCTACTTCCCCGAAAAGTAGAAAATCTATCTACTATTCGGGAAAGTATATAACCAACTTTCCCGGAAAGTAGATATTTCCCGTTTTTTATGATACAAATTTCCCTTTTTCTATGATAATCGACGGGAAAGTTGGTTATCTAACCAACTTTCCCGGAAAGTAGATATTTCCCATTTTTTATGATACAAATTTCCCGTTTTCTATGATAATCTGTTTTCGGCAAATTTTGTTATCTAACCAACTTTCCCGGAAAGTAGATATTTCCCATTTTTTATGATACAAATTTCCCGTTTTCTATGATAATCTATTTTCGGGAAAGTTGGTTATCTAACCAACTTTCCTGGAAAGTAGATATTTCCCATTTTTTATGATACAAATTTCCCGTTTTCTATGATAATCTGTTTTCGGCAAATTTGGTTATCTAACCAACTTTCCCGGAAAGTAGATATTTCCCATTTTTTATGATACAAATTTCACGTTTTCTATAATAATCTACTTCGCAAAATTAGGTAATATTTCCCCCAAAATTCGAAAATCTACTTCCCCGAAAAGTCGATAATCTACTTTCCCGAAAAGTAGGAAATCTATCTACTTTTCGGGAAAGTATATAACCAACTTTCCCGGAAAGTAGATATTTCCCATTTTTTATGATACAAATTTCCCGTTTTCTATGATAATCTATTTTCGGGAAATTTGGTTATCTAACCAACTTTCCCGGAAAGTAGATATTTCCCATTTTTTATGATACAAATTTCCCGTTTTCTATGATAATCTATTTTCGGGAAAGTTGTTTATCTAACCAACTTTCGCGGAAAGTAGATATTTCCCATTTTTTATGATACAAATTTCCCGTTTTCTATGATAATCTATTTTCGGCAAATTTGGTTATCTAACCAACTTTCCCGGAAAGTAGATATTTCCCATTTTTTATGATACAAATTTCCCGTTTTCTATGATAATCTATTTTCGGGAAAGTTGGTTATCTAACCAACTTTCCCTGAAAGTAGATATTTCCCATTTTTATGATACAAATTTCCCGTTTTCTATGATAATCTGTTTTCGGCAAATTTGGTTATGTAACCAACTTTCCCGGAAAGTAGATATTTCCCATTTTTTATGATACAAATTTCCCGTTTTCTATGATAATCTACTTCCCAAATTAGGTAATATTTCCCCCAAAATTCGAAAATCTATTCCCCGAAAAATCGATAATCTACTTTCCCGAAAAGTAGAAAATCTATCTACTTTTCGGGAAAGTAGATAACCAACTTTCCCGGAAAGTAGATATTTCCCATTTTTTATGATACAAAATTCCCGTTTTCTATGATACTGATTTCGAAAGTTATTATCTAACCAACTTTCCCGGAAAGTAGATATTTCCCATTTTTATGATACAAATTTCCTGTTTTATGATATTCCGTTTTCGGCAAATTTGGTTATCTAACCAACTTTCCCGTGGAAAAGTAGATATTCCATTTTATGATACAAATTTCCTGTTTTCTATGATATCTATTTTCGGCAATTTGGTTATCTAACCAACTTTCCCGGAAAGTAGATATTTCCCATTTTTTATGATACAAATTTCCCGTTTTCTATGATAATCTACTTCGCAAAATTAGGTAATATTTCCCCCAAAATTCGAAAATCTACTTCCCCGAAAAGTCGATAATCTACTTTCCCGAAAAGTAGAAAATCTATCTACTTTTCGGGAAAGTATATAACCAACTTTCCCGGAAAGTAGATATTTCCCATTTTTATGATACAAATTTCCCGTTTTCTATGATAATCTATTTTCGGCAAATTTGGTTATCTAACCAACTTTCCCGGAAAGCAGATATTTCCCATTTTTTATGATGCAAATTTCACGTTTTCTATGATAATCTACTTCGCAATATTAGGTAATATTTCCCCCAAAATTCGAAAATCTACTTCCCCGAAAAGTCGATAATCTACTTTCCCGAAAAGTAGAAAATCTATCTACTATTCGGGAAAGTATATAACCAACTTTCCCGGAAAGTAGATATTTCCCGTTTTTTATGATACAAATTTCCCGTTTTCTATGATAATCTATTTTCGGGAAAGTTAGTTATCTA
>NW_024737151.1:0-17613 GCF_018991925.1 Homarus americanus | reverse complement strand
TATATATATTGTTATTCACATCTTCATGAAAGGCATTCAAGCACATTACAGTGTCTGTCACAAAAAGGTTCTATCTTCACACAGTCGAGGACGTAGTGCTAGAGTGTGTGGCCATATCTCTGGCCACACACCTAACATTAAGTCTTGTTCACATCTGCCTGAGGGACATACTGCCAGAGGTACTTATATCCTAACCTTAGTCTAGCGATTACAACATCTTGTGATCTTGATACTTGCCCCATATACATGTTTCACTTGATACATCTCACCATGGTAAACAGTGGATTGACTAGTTCCTGTTTCCAATTGTCTACTGTCTTCTAATTAATCAGCAAGTTATTTCCTGATTACAGTTTTAAGGGTTCCTTTTGGTGACAGCTTAAGCCTAGGGCGTCAAGTGCAAGTAGTGAAGATAAGGCGTCAGTGATGATGATACGGTCAGCGGTATTGTCTTAAGTCTTGTGGCCCCGAGTCTGGCAACTAATTCAATTTCTTCCATTGATTTTAACTCCTTCTATATTGTCATTAGGTTGAGTCACACTGAGAGCCCTTTCTGCCTTCTCACACACGTCTTTAGAGAGCCATCAGTTTAGATGGTCTATGTGATGTAATTTTCAATAGGTAGGTTGAGTATGTGTTCAAGAGCTCTCACTGGCGGTGTGTTGGAGAGAAGGACTGTGTATTATTAGTCGCTTGGCCTGGTATGTGGGTGACAGGTAAGTGCTGTTATGTCTCAAACTTTGTAATGTTTCTTTACTCTGAACATCCTCATATGTGTAGCTGTAAATTGTATCCATTTAGATTCACCAGTTATATGACCGCCGGGGGGGGGGGGTTACTTGTCCGGCCGTCATGGTGGATGTGTAGATTATTTTTAAAAATTTTTTAGCTTTGTATTTCAAATTATCTTATGTTTTTTTCCTCAAAGTAAATCCAAATATAATGTTGATCTCACGAATTCTTCCGATGACGTCACTGAATGTTGGAAAGTTTAAAAGCTATTATTATTAACAGACGAGATTAACTTGTTATTGTTGTTTGTAAAATATTAAAACCATGCTGTGTTGTGTTGTGTTGTGTTGTGGTCTTTAGCCCACCTTCAGCAGTACCTTGGGTGGCGTATTATTTTCTGCATGATATTATCAAAGGTAGGGTTTACATAACTCTTTCGTTATGTAGCTTCACTTGGTACACTTTCCTTGGTGTATTTCTCTAGAAATCTCTTCAGAGATTTATTTTCCAACTTCCATAAAGGAATACAGCATCGATGAACGGCTGCACAAGTCCATTGAAAACCAAGCTTGTCGACTGGAAGCTGCTGTGTATGTTGAGAGAAGGCATGTCTTCTTTCCACAATCTTTTCGAGAAGCATTTGTTTTATGTTTAGATGTGATGTCTCTAACTGCTGAGAAACAAAGTACTTCTTCTCATATTTTTTTTCGATTTTTCATGCGCCAGGCGTATTGAGCCAGGAATAGGTATATATTGTAAAAAAATAAAATAATAAGTCTTTCCTCCATACAGTCGTACTAATTGCAGGAAACTATTTTTTTCGTTCCTTTTTAATTACAAACAAAAGACTTAAATAAGGCATTATGGGCGTAATTCAATGAAATGGCTGTATTTCACTCTGATGAGAGGATTGGGACTCAGGCACAGAGCTCGGTGAAGTTGAATGTGAGTCGAGCATTCGTGAGGAAGTTGATGCCAAGAATTACACCATAGTTGTTATCATTAGCGACGTAAAAAGGTGCCCAGTTAGTGTTACCCATGTAGGTGATGGGGACAGGGGACACGTATCCGAGCACCTTATCCTGCCCCGTTACCGTGTTGCACTCGCGGACGGACACACTCTGATGGTCGGTAGTGGAGGTGCAGCTGTTGCACGTATTCGGGTGTTATGTAACAGTAGGTACAGCCTGTGTCCAGCAGGCATGAAACAGTCTGGTTTCGGATTTTACATGTGGCTGCTAAAGGGGTTACGGACTTGAGAAGGTGTTTGGAGTGTGCCAGTAGGGAAAGCGTGGGGTTTTTGGTAGACAGGTCCAAGACGGACTGACTTAACACATCCATGCCCAACAAAAAAGGCGCGCCTTTCCTCGCCACAATAAGAGTAGGTCGGAGTTTACATCCATCGAGCCGTACCTTGACTTCCAGCCGACCATAAACTCCACTCTTCGTTAACCCACTACCGGTATCGACCGAAAACTTTTCACGGTCCACTATATAGTCCTGAAGTCCGGCAGAGATGACAAAATCTAATGGTATCACGGATACATTGGAACCACTGTCGAGGCAGAAGGTGACTTTCAGGCGTCGCTTTTTTTGGTTCTGTTCATCTACGTCGTAAAGGTATCCCGAAACCAACAACTCCCGAAGGCACCGGCTGTAGGTGACAGACACTGGATATGAGGTCTTTTCCATTTTGGTTAAATATAGTAAATTGTGTTCAAGAGCACTGTGACGTTAAGTTGGAAATCAGGGCTAAATGTAAAAAACACCTCCATTTACTTAGGTTGGAACTTTCTGTAGTGTTGTAAGAGACAAGAAGGTGTAGATGGTAACGGGGTGGTGGTGCCATGTTACTGCTCGGCCTTCCTCGGCGCCTACTGCACCGTAAGAACTGTCTAATTAGACACTTAGGAGTTGTACGGTGTGCTGGAGACCCAGAAGGTGAAGGACGAGCTGCAGCACACCTCACCGCAGGAACTGTAGTCAGTAATTCAGTTGGTCGAGGAGGAGACCGTGACCAAACTCTCCAGCCCACCGGACCTCTCACTCACCGAACCTAACCTAACCAGCCCACCATATCTCTCTCACGCAACTTAACCTAACTAACCCACCGTATCTCTCTCACCTAACTTAACCTAACTAACCCACTGTATCTCTCTCACCTAACCTAACCAAACCAGCCCACCGGACCTCTCACTCACCGAACCTAACCTAACCAGCCCACCGTATCTCTCTCACGCAACTTAACCTAACTAACCCACCGTATCTCTCTCACCTAACTTAACCTAACTAACCCACTGTATCTCTCTCACCTAACCTAACCTAACCAGCCCACCGGACCTCTCTCTCACTCGCTTCAACTTTTCATCAGTGACAACATTTGCAGTGACAAAATGTTGTTGTGATAATGAAATATAGGAATAGTGACAAAGCTGTGTAATAAGTGAAAGTAGTGTGAACATCACCCCACATATTTTAAGAATCAGCCTTACCTTACCTTACCTTACCTTACCTTACCACTGTTATAGCTTCCGTTTACCTGTAATCACTGATCAAGAGTCGTATTAGAGGTCAACTCGTAGTAACATTCATAACTGTTTATAAGTTATGTTTTCAAAGTCTTTTGCCTATTTATTAAGAAAATAAACTATCGCACAATAACTGGAATATCACCGTAATTAACGCTATGAGCCTCGTTGAACACAGTATTAAGTGAGAGAGAGACTACTCACGGCTCATAGGAAAGTTACCATGATTGATGTAATTATATAAACCATCTCACATACCAGCCTAAGATAAAGGCATAACACTTATCTGGGGATGTTGTGGTTAACAGACGTATTTAAAGATAGGAATAAGAATGATTGTAATACTTATACCTGAGAGCTGCTTTAATGGTGATGACTCGCGGTGTCTTGTGTCCACGATACGAGTACAGTGTAATGGGGTGATCATCTGTCTGTCTGTGTCCTTTGGTGTTGTTGGGGTAAATCCTTCCCCAAATAGTACCAGAAAAACAGTAAACAAGGGAAGCAAATAAGGAGTAACGGAGAGAAGAAAAACAAAAACAGAAAAATAACAGGTGGCTGGGTGATGAGGGTGGAGAGGTGGATGATGGGGTGGAGGGGAAGAGGTGGATGATGGGGTGGAAGGAGACGGGTGGATGGTGAGAGTGGAATCTCTTAGCTGAGGGCTTGAAGAGTTCACCTATAACCTTCAGCTAAAACTTTCAGCTAAATCCTGCAGCTAAAAGATTCAGCTAAAGCTTTCAGGAAAAACGTCCATCCCAGTCCAGAGAGTTTATTCAATGTTGCCTCAAGGCATCACCTGAGTGAACCTTACCTGGACGAACCTTAACTCTCTCTCTCTCTCTCTCTCTCTCTCTCTCTCTCTCTCTCTCTCTCTCATTTATTCCAAAGTGTACAAGAACCCAAGCTATTTATTTTCATCTATTTAAATCAAGGAATCAGATAGGACCAGCCATAAGGTTAATAGCAAAGCCTTACAGGGGGCCAGATGATAGTGGGAGAGTTTACTGTGGAAAAAACGGCAGTACAGGCTGTGGGTAGGTGACGTTCACATAAGACGATCATTTTAAGTCGTTCATTCTAGTTTAAGACGATCATTCTAAGTCGTTCATTCTAAGACGTTCATTCTAAGTCGTTCATTCTAGTTTAAGATGATCATTCTAAGTCGTTCATTCTAAGACGTTCATTCTAAGTCGTTCATTCTAGTTTAAGACGATCATTTTAAGTCGTTCATTCTAGTTTAAGACGTTCATTCTAAGTCGTTCGTTCTAGTTTAAGACGATCATTCTAAGTCGTTCATTCTAAGACGTTCATTCTAAGTCGTTCATTCTAGATTCAGACGATCATTCTAAGTCGTTCATTCTAAGACGTTCAATCTAAGACGTTCATTCTAAGACGTTCATTCTAAGTCGTTCATTCTAGTTTAAGACGATCATTCTAAGTCGTTCATTCTAAGACGTTCATTCTAAGACGTTCATTCTAGTTTAAGACGATCATTTTAAGTCGTTCATTCTAGTTTAAGACGTTCATTCTAAGTCGTTCGTTCTAGTTTAAGACGATCATTCTAAGTCGTTCATTCTAAGACGTTCATTCTAAGTCGTTCATTCTAGTTTAAGATGATCATTCTAAGTCGTTCATTCTAGATTCAGACGATCAGTCTAAGTCGTTCATTCTAAGACGTTCATTCTAAGACGTTCATTCTAAGACGTTCATTCTAAGTCGTTCATTCTAGTTTAAGACGATCATTCTAAGTCGTTCATTCTAAGACGTTCATTCTAAGACGTTCATTCTAAGTCGTTCAGTCTATATTAAGACGTTCATTCTAAGACGTTCATTCTAAGTCGTTCATTCTTTATTTAGACGTTCATTCTAAGTCATTCATTCTAGTTTAGGACGTGCATTCTAAGACGTTCAATCTAGTTAAGGACGTTCATTCTAAATTGAGTCGTTCATTCTAGTTTGAGACGTTCATTCAAGTTTAGGACGCTCATTCTAGTTTGAGACGTTCATTCTAGTTTGAGTCGTTCATTCTAGTTTAGGACGTTCATTTTAGTTTGAGACGTTCATTCTAGTTTGAGTCGTTCATTCTAGTTTGAGACATTCATTCTAGTTTAAGACGTTCATTCTAGTTGAAGACGTTCATTCTAGTTGAAGACGTTCACCCCGAGTCGTTCACCCCGAGGCGTTCACTGACATAACCTACAAGGAAAAACATGGGTTATGATTGATTATTTCTCTCCCCAGAGATTGCGTTTATTTATGGGGTCACTTTAGGGGGTTGACCTACCCAACCTAACCCAACCTTTAGTAATACCAATCCTACGTCTTTCATTGCATCCTTGTTTCATTTCTTCATTCTCTCTGCTATACGTAACTTCCTGAACCATTTGCTTACTCAGAACACATCAGATTTACCAATTGACACTAAATGTACTCTGAACAAACTCATTAGTCCAAGAGCCCAGGCACTTTTAATCATGTGTCTGAGGCCAAAAGGTTTGAGGGTCGTTTCTGAATCAGAATTTTATGCCGAATCTGAAAATCCATTTCTTAATTGCCGCAGCTGCTGCGTTTTTGGAGAAAAACAACGTTTTTTGTTGTTTTCGCACCTTATTTTGGGGAAAAGTATAAAACAACGATTTTACTTCGTGGAGTTATTAAATATCCATTTATACTAGCATGTAGGGTATCAAAGTACAGATATTATCTTTTTGAACGCACATACATCAAAATAATACATGTAAGCTGGGTATCCATGGTAACAAGAGCTCTTTTGTGAAAATAAACCAGTTCTTTAATCGGTGCAGTCGGTGATTTCTCATGAAGGATGTATCGTCTATAATGTCACTGTGATACTGATCTTGTAAATTGGTTATAACCTCTGTATATCACTTATAGCAATACTTATTGCGAGTATGTGACTGCTATAGAATATTGACAGTAAAGTTTTCTCCACCCCCTGTCAGATTTTGCTGCCAAGACAAAAAATCTGGTTAAATGTCGTCCCATAGTTCCTGTCCTCAGGTTATGGTTACCTTAGGCAGAAGTGTACATAAAACTGAATCCCAGTTTTATGCAGTATACCATAATTGTAACTTATGAATTTGGTGTACTAAATAAAGCGCCAACAAGGCATGTTCCTTAGACTCTCATGGCCTTATTGTTATAATGTAGGAAAACTTCGACAAACTGTTCTGTTATGTCTCCAAAACATATTCCAATAAAATTTGTAGTGTTACAAATTAGTCAGAGTCACTGTCTGACTCATCAGAGGAGGAACAGTACTCCGTTTCATCTTCCTCCTCATTAGCCATATCTGTACCCACGTTATCATCAATGTGGAGGCATACATCTTCTGGGACCTGTTGCCCTTCAAACCAGTTAATAACATAGCGACCGTTCTCTAGCAGCCATCCATTTTCTTCTGGAGCCCACTTGTACGATTCTGGGGTAATTGCGTTTTTCCACATTGATGCTACCAGATTTGCACGCTTCAATTTCTCCAAGAGCACAGATTTGCATGGAGGCAAATTACTAGGGTCAGTTCCTTTGATTTTATGCAAAGGCTGAGATTTTTGTTTTGGTGCAAAATGCTGATCAAATAGCATATGTCTGGCTGTATTCACTGATGTTAGGTTGGGCTTCCCATACATGCTACAAACAAAGGCCTCCATGTCTGTTAACAGATCTGATGATATGTGAGCTGAATCTCCCAATTTGGCGAATGCTGCGATGAACCTTTGTTCCTTTTCCATTAAAGCCAAAGGGCGGACTTTACCTTTGCGTACAAAACTAGCTGTGTAGTCACATCCTGTGAAGGCATGGAGTCCTGACAGGGCACCACACAACTCTGCTCCAAGGCTGTGAGCTAACTGGGATACATCTATATATCGCCTGGTGTTGTTAGTACTTACACCAACGTCGAGCCATAGCTGTCCTGGTATGACATGGGCATGCGTAAGCAAAATTATAAGAACATCAGTGTCAGAGGACCGGATAATGATGTTACCACCTTTGTAGGACTCGCACATATGCTTAACATGCCAGATCAACCGAGTATCTGCCTCCTCGTGGTTGCAGACCAGGCTGGGGACCTCTTGCACGTGAATACTGTCATCCTTTACATCATATTGATAGGCTTTGTCATCCAGTCCTACAAATAGCGTGTAGCCTCGGATCTGCTCAATGTATGATGTTCTCTTCCATTCCTTTACAAGGAAGTGTAGGAGGGCTGTTTTGAAATTCGCGGACTTGAGCGAGGCATTGAAATCCTTTGGGCGCTTCTGGTCAGGACCAGAGATAATGAAGTTGGTATGTGTAGCATCAGGTCCACGGATACCATGCTCGATATCTTTGATGGATGGGGTTTTGTATGAATCACATACAAAGTCTACCCTTTTGGCAAATCCCAACAACCGTGTCAGAACAAGTTTGGCAATTTCACCAAATGTGGCTGGTACATTGACTAGAGTTCGTATGAGAAACATTGCATCAATGGCACATGCATCCCGACTCACTGGTTTGCTACTTTTTACTCTTTCTTCTAACTTATGCATCAGTTTTGACTTGTCCGTTTTGTTAACAGACCCATCCACCTGTGGGAGTAATACAGAAAAATAACAACAACAACCATATATTCATGCTATGCTTGAATATTTTTCAACAATTCAATCAATCAACAATAATACAATATATATATATATATATATATATATATATATATATATATATATATATATATATATATATATATATATATATATATATATATATATATATATATATACATGTATCTTAGGGGATCCGTGAGAAATAATGGACAAATGTTCTCATTTTTTGGCAAATAGCACTCCTGTAACCATGGATACTGAGCTTACATGTATTATTTTTAATGCCTATGTGTTCAACAACATAATATCTTTATTTTGATACCCTACATGCTAGTATAAATGGATATTTAATAACTCCACGAAGTAAAAACATTGTTTTATACTTTTCCCCAAAATAGGGTATAAAAATAACAAAAAACGCTGTTTTTCTCCAAAAACGCAGCAGCTGCGGCAATTAAGAAATGGATTTTCAGATTCAGCATAAAATTCTGATTCAGAAACGACCCTCAAACCTTTTGGCCTCAGACACATGATTAAAAGTGCCTGGGCTCTTGGACTACATGTAAGCGGATAAGACTCTAAAATGAGAACTTGGTCCATGGAAAAAAAAAAAAAAAAAAAAAAAAAAATATATATATATATATATATATATATATATATATATATAAATATATATATATATATATATATATATATATATATATATATATATATATATATATATATATATATATATATATATATATATATATATAAATATATATATATATATATATATATATATATATATATATATATAAATATATATATATATATATATATATATATATATATATATATATATATATATATATATATATATATATATATATATATTATTTTTTTTTTTTTTTTATTCATCTGTGAAATTTGAGTCTTGAGTTTTTGAAATGAGATGAAGATGCAGGTACAGTAATTATTTTTTTTGTATCCTGTGTATTTGGTATTTGAAGTTACTGTACCTGTTCGCTCGTTACCTAATTGGTTCTGAAAAATTAGGTGACTTAGTGATACCTGAGGAGGAGGGGTAATTGGTGATTGTGAATGGATGATGGCACACATACACACACACACACACACACACACACACACACAGCACACAACTCATAAGATACATACAGCATAAAAGATACACATAACATACACACAAACACATATACACATACCACACTCCACCATACCACACCACCTCATACCACACCACCTCATACCACCACATACCACACCACCACATACCATACCACACCACACCACCACATACCACAATACACCACCCCACCACATACCACAATACACCACCACATACCATACCACACCACCTCATACCACACCACACGAGGAAAAAAAGAGAGAGAGGAACAGAGAAACAGACAGACGGACATAAAAACAGACATACAAACACAGACAGACAGACAGACAGACAGACAGACAGACAGACAGACAGACAGACATAAAAACACAAAAAAACACCCCCCTCCAAAAAAACAAAAACAAAAGTTTCCAGAAGACGTAAGGAAAACCCCTCCAGAAATAATACTGAAGGCACCATCATGGAAAATTACACCTTGATGATGAACTGAAGGAGGCCGTGTGTGATCCACCCTTCATACGAGAGTTAAAAACCGATTCCTGGGGGATGAAATCTTGAGAAGTTTACTAAAGTTCCACCAAAACTTTTTCTCTCTGTTGGGGGTAAAAAAATAAAACTTCAGACATTTCTCAGGGAGTCTAATGCATTTTGAATAACTAGGTAATGCATTTTGAAAGGAAATTTCATGTGTGGTATTTTTTTTTTGTCGTGGGATTTTAGGATTGTGTGTAATGATGATAATTATATATTGTAGAAGGTTGTGGTCGGTGTCTTATAGTAATGGAGGCATAAGGTGATGTTGTCTTGATAGTTTATTATGTATTGTTACCTGGCATTGTAAAGTGCAAGGTGTATCTTTGTATTGGTAAACATACACGAACTGTAATTATACCGCCACCTTCACACCTACACACTACCACCTACACACCACCAGCACCACCTACACCACCATCACCACCTGCACACCACCGCCACCACCACCACACCATCTACACCACCATCACCACCATCACCACCTGCACACCACCACCACCACACCACCGCCACCACCTGCACACCACTACCACCTGCACACCACCATCACCACCTACACCACCACCACCATCTGCACACCACCACCACCACACCACCATCACCACCTGCACACCACCATCACCACCCACACCACCACTACCATTCGGGCACAACCACCAACCACCAACCACCGGCCACCACCTGCACAACCACCACCCCGCACAACCACCACCACCCACCACCACCACCCGCACACCACCACCACCACACCACCATCACCACCCGCACACCACCAACACCACACCACCGCCACCAATCTGCACAACCACACCACCACCCGCACACCACCACCACCACACCATCCACACCACCATCACCACCATCACCACCCGCACACCACCACCACCACACCACCGCCACCACCTGCACACCACCAACACCTGCACCACCATCACCACCTACACCACCACCACCACCTGCACACCACCACCACCACACCACCATCACCACCTGCCACACCACCACCACCACACCACCGCCACCACCTGCACACCACTCACCACCCGCACACCGCCACCTTCACACCTACACACTACCACCTACACACCACCAGCACCACCTACACCACCACTACCACCTGCACACCACCACCACCACCACACCATCTACACCACCATCACCACCATCACCACCTGCACACCACCACCACCACACCACCGCCACCACCTGCACACCACTACCACCTGCACACCACCACCACCACACCACCATCACCACCTACACACCACCATCACCTCCTACACACATAATTAAATTCTCTCTGATAAACTTTCCAACAATGTGCATCGTCTTCAAAAGGCATCACGTATCACTGCTGTCGTTGTATTTGTCATAGTTGGGTCGATCAGTGTCGAGCAAAAGCGACACAGGTGATTGATGCACATCCCCTGGGCCACGTCTGGTAGTACTGATGTTGATTTTCACCTAAACTAACCTCACCTCACCTAACCTTGGTTCACTGGTAACAAGCGGTGAGGTGGGGGATCACACAACACCAGACACACTCACTTAGTTTGGGCACTGGTTATCTGCACAGCCTGGTTTCATGGGTCCTCTCTCTCTTATCTGCAGGTCCCTATAATCCCTCGTCAGTTTGCTGCAGTAATCCTTCACTTTCTCTTTAATGTCATTGTTGGTTTTCTTACACCGTTCATTAACATTGTAAATGAACTTGGTATTTAATATTCCCTCTACTAACTTTAGTCCAAACAGTGCTCGGTTAGAGTTGCTGTTGTTATAATGTTATTACTGTGTTTCAACAACAAAGGTCTTTAAGCGCGCAACGAGGTTAGTAATTACACTATTCTGACATTTTATAGACACTTCCTGCAGTAAAACCTCGTGACTCTCGCAACAGATGCAGAGGTGCGTTGTCTCCACCACAGGGAATGACACTATCAATACTTTAGTGTGGGTCCAAGTGCTCTCTAATGCTTTCATCAAGTCCCGAGTGGCCGTGTCAAAGCGGACAGGGGTTTGTATCCCTCTGAGGCTGCTTATTAAATCTGTGATGTGTTTTAAGGTTATGTATATTGATTGGTGGTCCGCGGGGTTAGTCATTATTATAGTGTTGAAGGAGACAACCAGAACGTCAATATTTGTCTCCAGAGCTACATGTAATATGGCCCACTGTCTCTATGTAGCTCAAGTCAGCATTGTCCTATAATTCCTGAGTCACTGTGGGTGATACTGGTGGATGATACTGCGACTCTCATGTCTCTGTCTGACATCACCGCCCAGGATAAACTTTAGATTCAAGCTCCGTTTTGGTGCCTTAAAGTCCTTGGTCAATGTCTGTACGAGTTGCCTTTTCATAACATGTATCGCCCTCTTGCAGTCATTGGTCCTTCATTATGGTCTCAGTTACTGTGTCTGCTGCAGCAACAATGAGATGATGATCCGCCGTGACGTAATCTCTGGTGGCTAGTGTGACTCGTTGATGTTGGTTACTGTTCTGAGTTAACATATTCAGCAGCTGGTTTAAAGAAGCCGCGTGGCTCAGTATATGAGATGCATACATTACATCAACAAGTTTCTGCTTCAGTATTCATGACGCAAGTATACAGCTAAGCTAAGGTGTTAGGTAAATCTCAGACACTACCTGCGTGATATTATCAGAAGCTGTGCGTAGACGAGGAAGATTGGGATCAATCTTTGGCACGCCATCTGCCTCATCATAAAGCTGTTTTTTTATGAGTCAATAAACTGTTTTGTATAATAATGGATCATCCAATTTTTCAAGGCTGTAGTTGATATACTTCTCCAGGAGAGTAACACTCACCGCCATGTTTCCTTAAATGTGAGAATTGTCGCCTCAAAATATCCACAATTTTGTGAATTATATTATCCTCTGTGATCTCCTTCACAGTCAAGTATCACCCTTCAGAAATTTAATAAATTCCTGAGCCTTTCTTGGCGCTTCGCCTATAGAAATGTCTTTTGAGCAGACTTGATTAGATATTCCTGGTTGAGGGATGAAAGAAATATCTGGCCGTTCATTGGTTAGCTGTTTCTTTAGGTTTTAGATTGATATTCCTCGCCATGTTCAGCTACACTTTCCCTAAGATTCTCTAGGAAACAATTAAGTGTTGTCAATAAGAAAATGTTATCGTTACTGATGGATGACTGGGCCAGCAGTTGCCACATGTTCTCTTTGATATAACTGTTCGTTTCTTCTGCGTTTTGAGCTTCGGTTCATCGATGTACTTCGCGTAGCAGTTTTTTGCCCCGTAGTATCGAGCTTCTACAGCAACAGCATCACTACTGAGTCTAGTGAACACCTCAAGGTCGCCTGTCTGATGTACTACCTATGATTGACTGAACCAATGACCAGCTATGTGGTTTCTTTGGGTTCCACACACACACACACACACACACACGCACACACACACAATAATAGCCTGTGACCTGGTGAAATATAACGGATCCATATCTACTTGTACTAAGCATTTCATCTTTATTTTCTCTTTTCAGTAATAATTGTAACTATCAAGAACTAGTGTAAGTTGACCTGCAATTTCTCTGAGTCTGGAATGTGTCGTTGTCGTATAGAATTGAATTGTATTGAAACAGTTTATTTAACCAGAAAAACATAGATACAGAGTGGATAATAATAACAATATTAACATGGCTGAGCCAGTTGAGAACCTGAGCTCTCCTGTAGGCACCTGATATATACTATACATAAATCTCAAGGAAGTATTATATAGCATTTAGTAACATCTGGAATAGTACAATAGCATGGTGGTAATAAGAACATCACAGAATGTTACCACGGTTATCACTTCAATATTTATTTATTTTATTTATTTATTATAAGTATTATACATAAATTACAGTGGAATTGAAAAACATAAATATAATGGGGAAGCAGAACAACTTGGGTTGTACAGTATTAAGGTTGAACAAGAGGACGGAGCTGTCAGGATTATGTCTAGTTGGAAATATGTTTATTGCAATGGTAATTTCTTGTCTATTTACATGATAATTTCCGATAAAACGGTTTTGATGGTACAATAAAAGCAGGTACTGTAAATATAGTAAGTGTTACAAGATATATTAATACTTAGACAATAGATATTTTTTAAGAAATGGTTTAAAGGAAGGGAGCGAAGTCTTTGCTCGGATGGGTCGGGGTCAGTCTTTTTATTAGAAATTGCCACCCTATTACACACCGTAGTTTACAACAGGTAGAAAACAGTGTTTGTGATTTATTAAAGTCTAGAGAAACTGCTGGTGACATTTGTTGGTGTCAGAGTCCTCCACTCGACGCTGGAAACATCAAATTGTGCCGCCATTACGCTGTGTCTGAATTTATCTAAAAGAGAGAGGAATTAAATTTGGTTTATACAATTTACTCACGCCAGTAACAGACAAAGACTAACTCGCCTGACAAACCTGGGACCTGACCTGAGATTGGACTTAGTTTAACCAGAAAATTGTGTAATATAAAATATTTTGCGTTTAAATCGGTTGTTTTGGTCTATTATTTTAAAATTGGTTTTATTATTTGTTCAAATGATCTGAAAACATCTTAGCTAGAATACGTGACCCCGAAAACATAATGTTTGGCACCATAAACATCTTCCTAGTTAGCATAATTCCTCAGATATTGAATTTCGATGGAAATTAGCCCGTTTGGGAAGATGGCGTCATTTGCTAATCACACCCACCCACACACACACACACACACTTCAGACAACGTCACGGCGGTGTTTGCTGACCTCCAGACCCCGAAGAAAAGTTTTAGCCATACAGACAAATTTTACCCTGCCGACCCTCACCCTAGCTGACCTTCGCTGCCACCTACACACACCACCACCTACACATTACTACCATCACCTACACACCACCTACACACCACCACCACCTACACACCACCACCACCTACACACCACCACCTACACATCTTCCTTCCTCCCTTCCTTCCTCCCTTCCTTCCTTCCTTCCTTAGCTCCACGCATTTCTTCCCGATCTGACCTCAAACATGCAAGAGCTAACCCCTGACCTGACCAAACCAAGTTACGATTGTAAACTTCATCTTAATTTGATCAGTAAACACAAAGTTAACCAGAAACAAGTTATAAAAGACTTCACTTATAACCACGTCACTCTAGGTTAGGTTTTTTGTAGTGATGATTCTTTCCAGTAAATCCGGCCTGGAATTTTAGGATTTTCTTACACAGGTCAAAATTTAAGGATTTTATTTGTTGTAAGGTTTTTTGTCTATAGATTAGTCAGCCAGCTTACCAGTTCGCCAGCCAGTTAGAGAGCCAGCCAACCAGTCAGCCAGTCAGCCAGTTTCCTCCCTCCCTCATCTTCCTATTGTTGTCTCAGTTTATATGTCATTAAGTTCATTGAGTGTGAGCAAATCTCTCTCTCTCTCTCTCTCTCTCTCTCTCTCTCTGCTTTGTTTCTGTCTGTCTGTTAGTCTCTCAAGTGTTTTGTTTACCTCGTGTGGGTCATCAGCGGCCTCTGTGGTGCCAAATATCTCCTTACTTAACACGATTGACGTTAGCCTTCAGACCCTCTGTGTGTGTGTGTGTGTGTGTGACAAAACAAACCCAGTCACACAACCAAACACTCTTTAAGTCTTCATCCAAACACAAAAAAAACACAAAATTTCTATAAGGTAAATAAAACACCATAGCCTTAAGTATAACACACACACACACACACACACACACACACACACACACACACAGTGGCAGAGTGTATGTCTTATATTCTCAACACTTTATTTACACTTAGAATATTATTAAAGAAAAAATGAGAAAGATATATTAGTGGTGGTGGTGGTGGTTAGTGTTAATAGTCTACTAGTGATGATAGTCTGGGAGATAGTCTACTAGCGAAGATAGTCTGGGAGATAGTCTGCTAGCGGAGATAGTCTGGGAGATAGTCTACTAGTGGAGATAGTCTGGGAGATAGTCTGCTAGCGGAGATAGCCTGGGAGATAGTCTACTAGCGGAGATAGTCTATTAGTGGAGATAGTCTACTAGTGGAGATAGTCTGGGAGATAGTCTACTAGTGGAGATAGTCTGGGAGATAGTCTGCTAGCGGAGATAGTCTGGGAGATAGTCTACTAGTGGAGATAGTCTGGCAGATAGTCTGCTAGCGGAGATAGCCTGGGAGATAGTCTACTAGCGGAGATAGTCTATTAGTGGAGATAGTCTACTAGTGGAGATAGTCTGGGAGATAGTCTACTAGCGGAGATAGTCTGGGAGATAGTCTGCTAGCGGAGATAGTCTGGGAGATAGTCTACTAGTGGAGATAGTCTGGGAGATAGTCTGCTAGCGGAGATAGCCTGGGAGATAGTCTACTAGCGGAGATAGTCTATTAGTGGAGATAGTCTACTAGCGGAGATAGTCTATTAGTGGAGATAGTCTACTAGTGGAGATAGTCTATTAGTGGAGATAGTCTACTAGCGGAGATAGCCTATTAGTGGAGATAGTCTACTAGTGGAGATAGTCTATTAGTGGAGATAGTCTACTAGTGGAGATAGTCTATTAGTGGAGATAGTCTACTAGTGGAGATAGTCTATTAGTGGAGATAGTCTACTAGTGGAGATAGTCTATGACACTGTCAGTTATCAAGCTGTGAAAAGGAAATTATTAACGTATTGATAATTAAAGGTGTGAAAATGAATGAATATCCAGCCAGCCTCTCCAGTTGGTTAATTGGCCAATCAATCATCCGGACAAAGGTATGCTAACGATCACTTAATTAACCTGTACCACGTCAGTCAACCAGTCAACCAGTTAAATAAACAATTACCATGGATCAATTAACATGTCAAGCCCAATCATTAGTGAGTTAGATATATCTTCCAGTCAGTCAGTTATAGTCACTCTTTTGTTGACCTTTTTTTTATAATTAACTGGTCGTCATTGTTGTTAGTACAGTCAGGTCGTATTAACGTAGTAGTGAGATAGGTCGTGAGTAGTGTTTCAGGGAAGGTCGTGTATTTTGAAGGGTCGTAGTTAGCGTTGGGGTGTAAGTTATATAGAATATTCAGCCGGATTGAGACAGGGAAAGAGACAGAGAAAGGCACAGAGATAGACAGAGAGAGGCAAAGACCAACCGAGACAGAGAAAGACAGATAGGCAGACAGAGGTAAACAGACAGACAGACAGAGAAACAGAGAGACAGAGGCAAACAGACAAACATTTAGACAGATATAGAGATGCCCCACCTATTCTACAGAAACATAATAATGACCCCAGATAAGGGGAGACTCCTCAAAACTATTCTAAGGTGGACGTGACTGACAAGGAGACCTAAACAAGACCTAAACAAGACCAAAACAAGACCAAAACAAGACCAAAACAAGACCAAAACCAGACCAGACGACTTAGGCGATGACCACAGACGAGATGGAACGACTTGAGGTGATGGGAGGTGGTCCGGGCAAGGTGGTGAGAGGTGGCCCGAGGGAGGTGGTGAGAGGTGGCCAAGGGGTGGTGGTAGGAGGTGGCCCGAGGGTGGTGGTGAGAGGTGGCCAAGGGGTGGTGGTAGGAGGTGGCCAAGGGGTGGTGGTGAGAGGTGGCCAAGGGGTGGTGGTAGGAGGTGGCCCGAGGGAGGTGGTGAGAGGTGGCCAAGGGGTGGTGGTAGGAGGTGGCCAAGGGGTGGTGGTGGTAGGAGGTGGCAGGGGGTGGTGGGGAGGTGTGGGGAGGTGGTGAGAGGTGGCCGAGGGGTGGTGGTAGGAGGTGGCCCGAGGGAGGTGGTGAGAGGTGGCCAAGGGGTGGTGGTAGGAGGTGGCCAAGGGGTGGTGGTGGTAGGAGGTGGCTTGAGGGAGGTGGCTGAAATTGGCCCGGTGAGAGGTGGCTGAAGGAGGCCAGTGGGAGGTAATGGAAGTACAGGCCCTATGAGACAACTTGAAGGTAGAGGCATTTGTCAGGTCTGGTAAGGGTGTCTACAGATCTGACGTCCCGGGTGAGTGAGTGAGTGAGTGCGATTGAGTGATTGCGTGTGAGTGTCATGATAATGGAAAGTAATCACTCTAAATAATAATAATAATAATAATAATAATAATAATAAT
>NW_024737150.1:0-15172 GCF_018991925.1 Homarus americanus | reverse complement strand
AGAGGTTCACGGTGCCAAAAGCTCGTTGAACAGGCTTTGTGTGAAATATAGCAGAGTCTAGGACTGCTTTTATTGTCCTGGTGGCCCAGAGGTAGCGTTCCCCGGTCACAATTATAAGATCGTGGGATCAAATCCTGGTGGGGTGAGGTGTTGATTAAATGTAGAAGTCCGCGTGCTTTATTGGTCTAATGAAATATATATGGATCCTTCGTGTTTCGAAGCCGCATTTGGTAAAATGTTGGTCTGATCACCTAAGCGGCACGGGTGGTCCCCATTAGAGGTTCACGGCGCCATAAACTCGTTGAACAGGCTTTGTGTGAAATATAGCAGAGTCTAGTACTGCTTTTATTGTCCTGGTGGCCCAGAGGTAGCGTCCCCCGGTCACAATTATAAGATTGTGGGCTCAAATCCTGGTGGGGTGAGGTGTTGATTATATGTAGAAGTCCGCGTGTTTTAATGGTCTAATGAAATATATATGGATCCTCGGGTTTCGAAGCCACATTTGGTAAAATGTTGCTCTGATCACCTAAGCGGCACGGGGTGTCCCCATTAGAGGTTCACGGCTCCATAAGCTCGTTGAAAAGGCTTTGTGTGAAATATAGCAGAGTCTAGGATTGCTTTTATTGTCCTGGTGGCCCAGAGGTAGCGTTCCCCGGTCACAATTTTAAGATCGTGTGTTCAAATCCTGGTGGGGTGAGGTGTTGATTAAATGTAGAAGTCCGCTTGGTTTATTGGGCTAATGAAATATATATGGATCCTTCTTGTTTCGAAGCCGCATTTGGTAAAATGTTGTTTTGATCACCTAAGCGGCACTCGTGGTCCCCATTAAGGGTTCACGGCGCCATAAGCTCGTTGAACAGGCTTTGTGTGAAATATAGCAGAGTCTAGGACTGCTTTTATTGTCCTGGTGGCCCAGAGGTAGCATTCCCCGGTCACAATTATAAGATCGTGGGTTCAAATCCTGGTGGGGTGAGGTGTTGACTATATGTAGAAGTCCGCGTGCTTTATTGGGCTAATGAAATATATATGGATCCGCGTGTTTCGAAGCCGCATTTGGTAAAACGTTGCTCTGATCACCTAAGCGGCACGGGTGGTCCCCATTAGAGGTTCACGGCGCCAAAAGCTCGTTGAACAGTCTTTGTGTGAAATATGGCAGAGTCTAGGACTGCTTTTAGTGTCCTGGTGGCCCAGAGGTAGCATTCCCCGGTCACAATTATAAGATCGTGGGTTCAACTCCTGGTGGGGTGAGGTGTTGATTATATGTAGAAGTCCGCGTGCTTTATTGGGCTAATGAAATATATATGGATCCTCGTGTTTCGAAGCCGCATTTGGTAAAACGTTGCTCTGATCACCTAAGTGGCACGGGTGTTCCCCATTAGAGGTTCACGGCGCCATAAGCTCGTTGAACAGGCTTTGTGTGAAATATAGCAGAGTCTAGTACTGCTTTTATTGTCCTGGTGGCCCAGAGGTAGCGTCCCCCGGTCACAATTATAAGATCGTGGGCTCAAATCCTGGTGGGGTGAGGTGTTGATTATATGTAGAAGTCCGCGTGCTTTAATGGTCTAATGAAATATATATGGATCCTCGGGTTTCGAAGCCACATTGGTAAAAACGCGTTGCCTTGACCACCTAAAGCACGGGCTGCTATTAGAGGTTCACGGCGCCATAAGCTCGTTGAACAGGCTTTGTGTGAAATATAGTAGAGTCTACCACTGCTTTTATTGAACTGGTGGCCCAGAGGTAGCGTTCCCCGGTCACATTTATAAGATCGTGGGTTCAAAAACTGGTGGGGTGAGGTGTTGATTATATGTAAAAAGTCTGTTGTTTTATTAAAGGCTAATGGAAATATTTATGATCCTCCTTGTTTCAAGTCAAGATTTGGTAAAACGCTCCTCTGATCACCTAAGCGGCACGTGGGTGGTCCCCATTAGAGGTTCACGGTGCCATAATTTCGTTGAACAGGCTTTGTGAAATATAGCAAGAGACTAGACCGTTTTATTGTCCCAGGCCCAGAGGTAGCGTTCCCGGTCACAATTATAAGACCGTATTCAAATCCTGGTTGAGGTGTTGATTATATGTAGAAGTCTGCTTGCTTTATTGGGCAAATGAAATATTTATGGATCCTCCTTGTTTCGAAGCCGAATTTGGTAAAACGTTGCTCTGATCACCTAAGCTGCACGGGTGGTCGCCATTAGAGGTTCACGGTGCCACAAGCCCGTTGAACAGGCTTTGTGTGAAATACAGCAGAGTCTAGGAATGCTTTTATTGTCCTGGTGGCCCAGAGGTAGCATTCCCCGGTCACAATTATAAGATCGTGGGTTCAAATCCTGGTGAGGTGAGGTGTTGATTATATGTAAAAGTCTGCTTGCTTTATTGGGCTAATGAAATATTTTTGGATCCTCCTTGTTTCGAAGCCGCATTTGGTAAAACGTTGCTCTGATCACCTAAGCGGCACAAGTGGACCCCATTAGAGGTTCACGGTGCCATAAGCTCGTTGAACAGGCTTTGTGTGAAATATAGCAGAGTCTAGGACTGCTTTTATTGTCCTGGTGGCCCAGAGGTAGCGTTCCCCGGTGACAATTATAAGATCGTGGGTTCAAATCCTGTTGGGGTGAGGTGTTGATGATATGTTGAAGTCCGCGTGCTTTAATGGTCTAATGAAATATATATGGATCCTCGGGTTTCGAAGCCACATTTGGTAAAACGTTGCTCTGATCACCTAAGCGGCACGGGGGGTCCCCATTAGAAGTTCACGGCGCCATAAGCTCGTTGAACAGGCTTTGTGTGAAATATAGCAAAGTCTAGGAATGCTTTTAGTGTCCTGGTGGCCCAGAGGTAGCATTCCCCGGTCACAATTATAAGATCGTGGGTTCAGATCCTGGTGGGTGAGGTGTTGATTATATGTTGAAGTCCGTTTAAATGTATCTGAAGCAGCATATATGGATCCTCGGTTTCGAAGCCACATTTGGTAAAAAACGTTGCTCTGATCACCTAAGCGGCTGGGGGTCGCCACAGAGGTTCAATGCAAGGCGCCAAGGGGTTAACGTTGAACAGGCTGTGTGAAATATACCAGAGTTCAGGACCTGCTTATTGTCCCTGGTGGCCCAGAGGTAGCATTCTCGGTCACAATTATAAGATCGTGGGTTCAAACGCAGTAGGTGCGGGATGATATAAAGCCTGCTGGTTTATTGGCCAATGAAACATTTGGCGGATCCTCCTTGCTTTTGAAGCCGCATTGCAAAACGTTCTGACAATACCTACAGCACGGGTGGTCCCCTATAGTGGTTTACGGCGCCATAAGCTCGCTGAACAGGCTTTGTGTGAAGTATAACAGAGTCTAGGACTGCTTATAGTGTCCTGGTGGCCCATAAGTAGCGTTCCCCGTCACAATTATAAGATCGTGGGTTCAAATCCTGGTGGGGTGAGGTGTTGATTATATGTAGAAGTCCGCCTGCTTTATTGGGCTAATTAAATATATATGGATCCTATTGTTTCGAAGCCGCATTTGGTAAAACGTTGCTCTGGTCACCTAAGCGGCACGGGGTCGCTATTAGGAGGAAGTTCACGGCGCCAGAAGTTGCCGGAACAGGGCTGTGAAATATACCATTTAAACTGCTTGTTGTCCTGGTGGCCCAGAGGTAGTATCTCAGCCGCAATGATTATAAGATCGTGGGTTCAAATCCTGGTAAGTGAGGTGTTGATTATATGTTGAAGTCCGCGTGCTTTAATGGTCTAATGAAATATATATGGATCCTCGGGTTTCGAAGCCACATTTGGTAAAACTTTGCTCTGATCACCTAAGCGGCAAGGGGGGTCCCCATTAGAGGTTCACGGCGCCATAAGCTCGTTGAACAGGCTTTGTGTGAAATATACCAGAGTCTAGGACTGCTTTTATTGTCCTGGCGTCCCAGAGGTAACATTCCCCGGTCACAATTATAAGATCGTGGGTTCAAATCCTGGTGGGGTGAGGTGTTGATTATATGTAAAAGTCTGCTTGCTTTATTGGGCTAATGAAATATTTATGGATCCTCCTTGTGTCGAGGCCGCATTTGGTAAAACGTTCCTCTGATCACCTAAGCCGCACGGGTGGTCCCCATTAGAGGTTCACGGTGCCATAAGCCCGTTGAACAGGCTTTGTGTGAAATATAGCAGAGTCTAGGACTACTTTTATTGTCCTGGTGGCCCAGAGGTAGCGTTCCCCGGTCACAATTATAAGATCGTGGGTTCAAATACTGGTGGGGTGAGGTGTTGATTAAATGTAGAAGTCCGCGTGCTTTATTGGTCTAATGAAATATATATGGATCCTTCTTGTTTCGAAGCCGCATTTGGTAAAATGTTGTTCTGATCACCTAAGCGGCACGGGTGGTCCCCATTAGAGGTTCACGGCGCCATAAACTCGTTGAACAGGCTTTGTGTGAAATATAGCAGAGTCTAGGACTGCTTTTATTGTCCTGGTGGCCCAGAGGTAGCGTCCCCCGGTCACAATTATAAGATTGTGGGTTCAAATCCTGGTTGGGTGAGGTGTTGATTATATGTAGAAGTCCACGTGCTTTAATGGTGTAATGAAATATATATGGATCCTCGGGTTTCGAAGCCACATTTGGTAAAACGTTGCTCTGATCACCTAAGCGGCACTGGTGGTCCCCATTAGAGGTTCACGGCGCCATAAGCCCGTTGAACAGGCTTTGTGTGAAATATAGCAGAGTCTAGGACTGCTTTTATTGTCCTGGTGGCCCAGAGGTAGCATTCCCCGGTCGCAATTATAAGATCGTGGGTTCAAATCCTGGTGGGGTGAGGTGTTGACTATATGTAGAAGTCCGCGTGCTTTATTGGGCTAATGAAATATATATGGATCCGCGTGTTTCGAAGCCGCATTTGGTAAAACGTTGCTCTGATCACCTAAACGGCACGGGTGGTCCCCATTAGAGGTTCACGGCGCCAAAAGCTCGTTGAACAGTCTTTGTGTGAAATATAGCAGAGTCTAGGATTGCTTTTAGTTTCCTGGTGACCCAGAGGTAGCATTCCCCGGTCACAATTAGAAGATCGTGGGTTCAACTCCTAGTGGGGTGAGGTGTTGATTATATGTAGAAGTCCGCGTGCTTTATTGGTCAAATGAAATATATATGGATCCTCGGGTTTCGAAGCCACATTTGGTAAAACGTTGCTCTGATCACCTAAGCGGCACGGGGGGTCCCCATTAGAGGTTGACGGTGCCATAAGCTCATTGAACAGGCTTTGTGTGAAATATAGCAGAGTCTAGGAATGCTTTTAGTGTCCTGGTGGGCCAGAGGTAGCGTTCCCCGGTCACAATTAGAAGATCGTGGGTTCGAATCCTGTTGGGGTGAGGTCTTGATTATATGAAGAAGTCCGCGTGCTTTATTGGGCTAATGAAATATATATGGATCCTCGTGTTTCGAAGCCGCATTTGGTAAAACGTTCCTCTGATCACCTAAGCGGCACGGGTGGTCCCCATTAGAGGTTTACGGCGCCATAAGCTCGTTGAACAGGCTTTGTGTGAAATATAGCAGAGTCTAGGAATGCTTTTAGTTTCCTGGTGGCCCAGAGGTAGCGTCCCCCGGTCACAATTATAAGACAGTGGGATCAAATCCTGGTGGGGTGAGGTGTTGATTATATGTAGAAGTCCGCGTGCTTTATTGGGCTAATGAAATATATATGGATCCTCGTTTTTCGAAGCCGCATTTGGTAAAAGTTGCTCTGATCACCTAAGCGGCACGGGTGGTCCCCATTAGAGGTTCACGGCGCCAAAAGCTCGTTGAACAGGCTTTGGGTGAAATATAGCAGAGTCTAGGACTGCTTTTAGTGTCCTGGTGGCCCAGAGGTAGCGTTCCCCGGTCACAATTGGAAGATCGTGGGTTCAATCCTGGTGGGGTGAGGTGTTGATTAGGCGTAGAAGTCCCCACAGGCTTTTATTGGTCAAAATATATATGGATCCTCGGGTTTCGAAGCTACATTTGGTAAAACGTTGCTCTGATCACCTAAGCGGCACGGGGGGTCCCCATTAGAGGTTGCCGGTACCATAAGCTCGTTGAACAGGCTTTGTGTGAAATATAGCAGAGTCTAGGAATGCTTTTGGTGTCCTGGTGGGCCAGAGGTAGCGTTCCCCGGTCACAATTAGAAGATCGTGGGTTCGAATCCTGTTGGGGTGAGGTCTTGATTATATGAAGAAGTCCGTGTGCTTTATTGGGCTAATGAAATATATATGGATCCTCGTGTTTCGAAGCCGCATTTGGTAAAACGTTGCTCTGATCACCTAAGCGGCATGGGTGGTCCCCATTAGAGGTTCACAGCGCCATATGCTCGTTGAACAGGCTTTGTGTGAAATATAGTAGAGTCTAGGACTGCTTTTATTGTCCTGGTGGCCTAGAGGTAGCATACCCCGGTCACAATTATAAGATCGTGGGTTTGAATCCTGGTAGGGTGAGGTGTTGATTATATGTAGAAGTCCGAGTGATTTATTGGGCTAATGAAATATATATTAGGGTGTGTCATAGGAGGGAACATCAGCTAAAACTAATGGCCCATCACTTTTTTGGTAGATTTTAGTGTATATAAACAGAAAATAATTTCAATTTCAATATTTTGCAACCTTTTGCTAGGTAAATTTTAGCGTGAAATTTATCGAAAATCTAATGTACAGCTGCAATAGTGCATTACAATTAAATAGTGAACATTGCTTTCTGACTTCATTCTTTAACAACCCAACTAACAATATTTGTTTCTGTTTCAGATTCTTATGCATTTATAAGTTGATAATATTTGTGATGGCTGCTTGTGTCAGGACGAGGAACCAAAAATCCAGCCATCTCAGTCACTATCTTGGGTCTGGGAGAGAGCTCCTGAAGTCGGAGTTGCCTACATTGAGAGATGCTTTGAGATACGGTGTTTTAATCAGGCAAATCAGTGAAAAGAACCAAAGAACTTACACAAGCAAAGACATTGCCATTATTATGACCAAAGCTGTGTGGCACGAGTACACTCTGGCTAGCAGCTCAGTTCAAGCCTCCAGTCATAACAAGTCAGAAGATTGGTGTTGAGAGACTGCCTTTGCTCCCAGTTGGGAAAAGGCAAGAATATCTCTTGGGAGAGGAAAACTTTTGCAGTTAAGGACAGCTTGCCAAGCAACTGGACCAGTTATTTGACATAATTACTTGCAATTTTGGTGTTCTCTGTCCTGAGTTTGGATGCGATGGTGACTGTAAATCCGAGGCCCACATCTCCTGTATTTGCAAGCGTGAACTGAAGATTCCTGTGATCGAACTGGCATTTGTCAAAGCACAGAGAGAGAAGACTGGCAGTATAGGGGCTCTCATGATTTCTAGCCAAGATATTCCGGAGTCCAAGAGACAGGAGGCTGCCACAGAGAGACAGAAGAGGAAAAGAGTTGCCGAGGAAAAGAGACTTGAGAAGGCCCAGGGTGAGGTAAAAAAGGCCGATGATTGGAGTCAAGCTGATTCAGAGTTTAATGACTTCCCCATGGCTGATCCGAGTGCTGACCAGGAGAATGCTGACTTTGTCCCTAACCCAGAAAATAGTGATCCCAAACCTTCCAGACATAAGATTCGAAATAGGAAAGATATCCCGAGCATAGCTCTGGCCAGCATGCGACACCACACTGGTCTCAGAGAAACTGCAGAGATAGCAACAGCTGCCTGGATTAACGGTGGTTTGATAACACCTGATGATGTTCACCTGGTGATAGATCATAACAAAGTAAGGAGAGCTCAGGAGGAACTTGTCAGTAATCTAGAAGAGGAGTTTGATAAGGGGATAAGAGAAAATGGAATCAATTGTTTGTTCTTTGATGGGAGAAGGGATGACACTAAAGTGTTCATGAAAGTTGGAGATTCTGACAAGTTGTTCCCTGCCATGGTGAAGGAGGAACACTACTCCTGCTGCAGTGAACCAGGAGGGAAGTATTTGTGGCAATTCACTCCAGAGAAAGATGACATCAGGAAACCAGCTGAGAGAGTGGCAGATAACATTGTGAACTGGCTCAAAGAGAGGAACGTAGACCAGACCCTGCAGGCCATTGGAGGGGACAGCACCAACACGAACACAGGGTGGCAAGGGGAGTCATACAGTGGATAGAACGGAAGATTGGGAGGAAGCTGGTCTGGATTGTTTGTGACCTCCACACCAACGAGTTGCCACTCAGACATCTGATCCAGGAGCTGGATGGCAAGACTCTTTCAAACAACAGATGGTCTGGTCCTCTTGGCAAGATGCTGGACTCTGCCACTGAGTTAGAAATAAATCCGAGCTTTGAAAAAATCACAGTTGGCCCTCCACTCGTTGAGCTTGCACATACTTTGTCATTGACGACCTGGTACTGACCAGTACTATGGTTTATGATTTGCAGTGCCATCAAAACTGGGGGTCATGCCTGATAGACTTGCTTACCTGCAGATAGGTCAGTCTCACATTCTAGGTGGCTCACAACGGCTCTCAGGTTCTGCAGAATTTGGGTCGCTCATCATAAAATGAAAGGGAACCAGCTTCACAACCTGAGACTTATTGTCCAATTCATCGTGAGTGTCTACTTGCCAAATTGGTTCAACACCAAGGTCAAGTCATCGTTCTCCGAAGGTCCGAGGCATGTTCTCTTCCAGCTTGAGCTCTTGAGGAGTCAGCCAAGGAAGGTTGTTCAGATTGTGGAGCAGACTGTGAGAAGATCTTCCTGGTATGCTCATCCCGAGGCAGTTCTGCAGACAATGCTCTGCAGTAAGGATGAGGAGGAGAGAAGAGTGGCAGTCAAAAGATCTTGGATATGAGACTTTATGAGAGGATCTGGGCATGACGAATCAGTTGGTGACATTCCTTCAGAGGGTCCGGGAAGACTCCTGAAGTCAATCTAGGTGCCAAGACCCTCACTGATCTCATAGATCTGGATAACATCCAGGTTGGCAGTGAGCCCCCTCTTACCTGCAGCCTCACCAATGTTCAAGTCAGAGCTTTCCTGGACAACCCCATGCATGTCCTTGCCTGGCCCTCGCACACCCAGAGTATGGAGCGTTGTGTACAGCAAGTGAGCGAGGCCAGCAATCACGTGTACAGCCAGGAGAGGAGGGAAGGCTACATTCGAGCTCAGGTGGTCAGCAGGGAGGTGATGAGTAGAAACAGAAGCAAGAAAGATATGTTCTCTATGGTGTGCAGCAACACCGGGTCGTAGTAGTAAAACCGGTTTTTGTATTTGATGATTTTGTTTTCTAAAGGAATATTAAATTTAATAAATGTGTCAAGATCATTCGTTTCACTATTCTGGATCATTTTCATCCTAATAAATTAACCTGATACATTTACTTTACTTTAAATAAGCTATTTGGTGGTGTTGGTAAAAGGGTGGAAATACTGAATTTTCATAAGATTTCAAGTTAAAATTTACCTAGCAAAAAATGAAAACTTTTCAAATCTGAAGATATCACATGATTCTGCCCATAGAACTACATCATTAATACCATGGGCTGATTTTTCAAACTCAAAAAAAAAATTCGCCTCCGTATGACACACCCTAATATATATGGATCCTCATGTTTCCAAGCCGGATTTGGTAAAATGTTGCTCTGATCACCTAAGCGGCACGGGTGGTCCCCATTAGAGGTTCATGGCGCCATAAGGTCGTTGAACAGTCTTTGTGTGAAATATAGTAGAGTCTAGGACTGCTTTTATTGTCCTGGTGGCCCAGAGATAGCATACCCCGGTCACAATTATAAGATCGTGGGTTTGAATCCTGGTGGGGTGAGGCGTTGATTATAAGTAGAAGTCTGCGTGCATTATTGGGCTAATGAAATATATATGGATCCTCGGGTTTTGAAGCCGCATTTGGGTAAACGTTGCTCTGATCACCTAAGCTGCACGGGTGGTCCCCATTAGAGGTTCACTGTGCCATAAGCCCGTTGAACAGGCTTTGTGTGAAATATAGCAGAGTCTAGGACTGCTTTTATTGTCCTGGTGGCCCAGAGGTAGCGTTCCCCGGTCACAATTATAAGATCGTGGGTTCAAATCCTGGTGGGGTGAGGTGTTGATTATATGTAGAAGTCTGCTTGCTTTATTGGGCTAATGAAATATTTATGGATCCTCCTTGTTTCGGAGCCGCATTTGGTAAAACGTTGCTCTGATCACCTAAGCGGCACGGGTGGTCCCCCTTAGAGGTTCACGGTGCCATAAGCCCGTTGAACAGGCTTTGTGTGAAATATAGCAGAGTCTAGGAATGCTTTTATTGTCCTGGTGGCCCAGAGGTAGCGTCCCCCGGTCACAATTATAAGATCGTGGGTTCAAATCCTGGTGGGGTGAGGTGATGATTATATGTAGAAGTCCGCGTGTTTTATTGGGCTAATGAAATATATATGGATCCTCGTGTTTCGAAGCCGCATTTGGTAAAAAGTTGCTCTGATCACCTAAGCGGCACGGGTGGTCCCCATTAGATGTTCACGGCGCCATAAGCTCGTTGAACAGGCTTTGTGGGAAATATAGCAGAGTCTAGGACTGCTTTTATTGTCCTGGTGGACCAGAGGTAGCATTCCCCGGTCACACTTATAAGATCGTGGGTTCAAATCCTGGTGGGGTGAGGTGTTGATTATATGAAGAAGTCCGCCTGCTTTATTGGGCTAATGAAATATATATGGATCCTCGTGTTTCGAAGCCTCATTTGGTAAAACGTTGCTCTGATCACCTAAGCGGCATGGGTGGTCCCCATTAGAGGTTCACGGCGCCATAAGCTCGTTGAACAGGCTTTGTGGGAAATATAGCAGAGTCTAGGACTGCTTTTATTGTCCTGGTGGACCAGAGGTAGCATTCCCCGGTCACAATTATAAGATCGTGGGTTGAAATCCTGGTGGGGTTAGGTGTTGATTATATGTAGAAGTCCGCGTGCTTTATTGGGCTAATGAAATATATATGGATCCTCGTTTTTCGAAGCCGCATTTGGTAAAAGTTGCTCTGATCACCTAAGCGGCACGGGTGGTCCCCATTAGAGGTTCACGGCGCCAAAAGCTTGTTGAACAGGCTTTGTGTGAAATATAGCAGAGTCTAGGACTGCTTTTAGTGTCCTGGTGGCCCAGAGGTAGCGTTCCCCGGTCACAATTGGAAGATCGTGGGTTCGAATCCTGGTTGGGTGAGGTGTTGATTATATGAAGAAGTCCGCCTGCTTTATTGGGCTAATGAAATATATATGGATCCTCGTGTTTCGAAGCCTCATTTGGTAAAACGTTGCTCTGATCACCTAAGCGGCATGGGTGGTCCCCATTAGAGGTTCACGGCGCCATAAGCTCGTTGAACAGGCTTTGTGTGAAATATAGCAGAGTCTAGGACTGCTTTTATTGTCCTGGTGGCCCAGAGGTAGCGTTCCCCGGTCACAATTATAAGATCGTGGGTTCAAATCCTGGTGGGGTGAGGTGTTGATTAAATGTAGAAGTCCGCGTGCTTTATTGGGCTAATGAAATATATATGGATCCTTCTTGTTTCGAAGCAGCATTTGGTAAAATGTTGGTCTGATCACCTAAGCGGCACGGGTGGTCCCCATTAGAGGTTCACGGCGCCATAAGCTCGTTGAACAGGCTTTGTATGAAATATAGCAGAGTCTAGAACTGCTTTTAATGTCCTGGTGGCCCAGAGGTAGCGTCCCCGGTCACAATTATAAGATTGTGGGTTCAAATCCTGGTGGGGTGAGGTGTTGATTATATGTAGAAGTCCGCGTGCTTTAATGGTCTAATGAAATATATATGGATCCTCGGGTTTCGAAGCCCCATTTGGTAAAACGTTGCTCTGATCACCTAAGCGGAATGGGTGGTCCCCATTAGAGGTTCACGGCGCCATAAGCTCGTTGAACAGGCTTTGTGTGAAATATAGCAGAGTCTAGGAATGCTTTTAGTGTCCTGGTGGGCCAGAGGTAGCGTTCCCCGGTCACAATTAGAAGATCGTGGGTTCTAATCCTGGTGGGGTGAGGTGTTGATTACATGAAGAAGTCCGCATGCTTTATTGGGCTAATGAAATATATATTGATCCTCGTGTTTCGATTCCGCATTTGGTAAAACGTTGCTCTGATCACCTAAGCGGCATGTGTGGTCCCCATTAGAGGTTCACGGCGCCATAAGCTCGTTGAACAGGCTTTGTGTGAAATATAGCAGAGTCTAGGACTGCTTTTATTGTCCTGGTGGCCCAGAGGTAGCGTTCCCCGGTCACAATTATAAGATCGTGGGTTCAAACCCTGGTGGGGTGAGGTGTTGATTAAATGTAGAAGTCCACGTGCTTTATTGGGCTAATGAAATATATATGGATCCTTCTTGTTTCGAAGCCGCATTTGGTAAAATGTTGGTCTGATCAACTAAGCGGCACGGGTGGTCCCCATTAGAGGTTCACGGCGCCATAAGCTCGTTGAACAGGCTTTGTGTGAAATATAGCAGAGTCTAGGAATGCTTTTAGTTTCCTGGTGGCCCAGAGGTAGCGTCCCCCGGTCACAATTATAAGATTGTGGGTTCAAATCCTGGTGGGGTGAGGTGTTGATTATATATAGAAGTCCGCGTGCTTTAATGGTCTAATGAAATATATATGGATCCTCGGGTTTCGAAGCCACATTTGGTAAAACATTCCTCTGATCACCTAAGCGGCACGGGGGATCCCCATTAGAGGTTCACGGCGCCATAAGCTCGTTGAACAGGCTTTGTGTGAAATATAGCACAGTCTAGGAATGCTTTTAGTGTCCTGGTGGGCCAGAGGTAGCGTTCCCCGGTCACCATTAGAAGATCGTGGGTTCTAATCCTGGTGGGGTGAGGTATTGATTACATGAAGAAGTCCGCATGCTTTATTGGGCTAATGAAATATATATTGATCCTCGTGTTTCGATTCCGCATTTGGTAAAACGTTGCTCTGATCACCTAAGCGGCATGTGTGGTCCCCATTAGAGGTTCACGGCGCCATAAGCTCGTTGAACAGGCTTTGTGTGAAATATAGCAGAGTCTAGGACTGCTTTTATTGTCCTGGTGGCCCTGAGGTAGCGTTCCCTGGTCATAATTATAAGATCGTGGGTTCAAATCCTGGTGGGGTGAGGTGTTGATTAAATGTAGAAGTCCGCGTGCTTTATTGGGCTCATGAAATATATATGGATCCTTCTTGTTTCGAAGCAGCATTTGGTAAAATGTTGGTCTGATCACCTAAGCGGCACAGGTGGTCCCCATTAGAGGTTCACGGCGCCATAAGTTCGTTGAACAGGCTTTGTGTGAAATATAGCAGAGTCTAGGACTGCTTTTATTGTCCTGGTGGCCCAGAGGTAGCGTCCCCCGGTCACAATTATAAGATTGTGGGTTCAAATCCTGGTGTGGTGAGGTGTTGATTATATGTAGAAGTCCGCATGCTTTAACGGTCTAATGAAATATATATGGATCCTCGGGTTTCGAAGCCACATTTGGTAAAACGTTGCTCTGATCACCTAAGCGGCACGGGGGGTCCCCATTAGAGGTTCACGGCGCCATAAGCTCGTTGAACAGGCTTTGTGTGAAATATAGCAGAGTATAGGAATGCTTTTAATGTCCTGGTGGGCCAGAGGTAGCGTTCCCCGGTCACAATTAGAAGATCATGGGTTCGAATCCTGGTGGGGTGAGGTGTTGATTATATGAAGAAGTCCGCATGCTTTATTGGGCTAATGAAATATATATGGATCCTCGTGTTTCGAAGCCGCATTTGGTAAAACGTTGCTCTGATCACCTAAGCGACACGGGTGGTCCCCTATAGTGGTTCACAGCGCCATAAGCTCGTTGAACAGGCTTTGTGTGAAATATAGCAGAGTCTAGGACTGCTTTTATTGTCCTTGTGGCCCAGAGGTAGCGTTCCCCGGTCACAATTATAAGATCGTGGGTTCAAATCCTGGTTGGGTGAGGTGTTGATTATATGTAGAAGTCCGCGTGCTTTATTGTGCTAATGAAATATATATGGATCCTCGTGTTTCGAAGCCAGATTTGGTAAAACGTTGCCCTAATCACCTAAGCGGCACGGGTGGTCCCCATTAGAGGTTCATGGCTCCATAAGGTCGTTGAACAGGCTTTTCTGTGAAATATAGTAGAGTCTAGAACTGGTTTTATTTTCCTGGTGGCCCAGAGGTAGCATACCCCGGTCACAATTATAAGACCGTGGGTTTGAATCCTGGTGGGGTGAGGTGTTGATTATATGTAGAAGTCCGAGTGCTTTATTGGGCTAATGAAATATATTTGAATCCTCGTATTTCGAAGCCGCATTTGGTAAAACGTTGCTCTGATCACCTAAGCGGCTCGGTTGGTCCCCTATAGTGGTTCACGGCGCCATAAGCTCGTTGAACACGCTTTGTGTGAAATATAACAGAGTCAAGGACTGCTTTTATTGTCCTAGCGGCCCAGAGGTAGCGTTCCCCGGTCACAATTATAAGATCGTGGGTTCAAATCCTGGTGGGGTGAGGTGTTGATTATATGTAGAAGTCCGCGTGCTTTATTGGGCTAATGAAATATATATGGATCCTCGTGTTTCGAAGCCAGATTTGGTAAAACGTTGCCCTGATCACCTAAGCGGCACGGGTGGTCGCCATTAGAGGTTCATGGCGCCATAAGGTCATTTAACAGGCTTTGTGTGAAATATAGTAGAGTCTAGGACTGCTTTTATTGTCCTGGTGGCCCAGAGGTAGCATACCCCGGTCACAATTATAAGATCGTGGGTTTGAATCCTTGTAGGGTGAGGTGTTGATTATATGTAGAAGTCTGAGTGATTTATTGGGCTAATGAAATATATATTAGGGTGTGTCATAGGAGGGAACATCAGCTTAAACTAATGGCCCATCACTTTTTGGGTAGATTTTAGTGTATATAAACAGAAAATAATTTCAGTTTCAATATTTTGCAACCTTTTGCTAGGTAAATTTTAGCGTGAAATTTATCGAAAATCTAACGTACAGCTGCAATAGTGCATTACAATTAAATAGTGAACATTGCTTTCTGACTTCATTCTTTAACAACCCAACTAACAATATTTTTTTCTGTTTCAGATTCTGATGCATTTATAAGTTGATAATATTTGCGATGGCTGCTTGTGTCAGGACGAGGAACCAAAAATCCAACCATCTCAGTCACTATCTTGGGTCTGGGAGAGAGCTCCTGAAGTCGGAGTTGCCTACATTGAGAGATGCTTTGAGATACGG
>NW_024737149.1:0-17580 GCF_018991925.1 Homarus americanus | reverse complement strand
TAAGTTCGACTTACTGTATACATTATAAACACGTAAATAATATTCAAACATGGCAAAAAAATATAACATTCTAAAGTCGGTTGATTGTGTATATCTTTGATGGTGATTATTATAACGATAGTAAAGGGTGTGCTTCAGTTTAGGCTGCATCAAGGTATCCTTAGAGTTTTATTGGTAATACTTAACGACGTGGAAGAGCCTTTAGCACTAACTTAGGACATTTTCTCATAGGAGATAAAAGGTTTCTTACCTCGTGGAACAAAAAACAAAACATACTTAAGGAACACTTCACGTATTTTATATATTTTATTTTATTTTTATTTTTTCCATGCGTGTGTGGGGAGGACAAGGCCAAGCTTCTGCTGCCTGCCATGTGTAGATGTGGGTAACGGTTTTAGTCACAAAGTTTTGTTTTCACTTTTAAATATAAGATAAATATTTTCGGTGAGGTTAGTTTGGTTCTTTAATCATCATTAATACTATGGTGTTATTAAAAGGCCGTAGGTATTTGCACTTTCAGGTGAAAATAACGAATTGGTTATTTGCACCGGAACCTCGTCATCAAGGGTGTCGGGTGCAGATAGTGAAACTGTTAACTGTACCCGAGGTGTGTCATAGCGAAGTTCGGGTGCAAATTACTGCACCAGATGTTACCAAATCCGCTAAAGAAAGATGAAAAAGAAGAGAGTAACTGTTCAAATTATAATAGAAAAAAATGAAGTTATTTGCGCCGACTTTCTGTTTTCATCATTAATATTTAAAGTAAAATTGTGAAAATTAATATCTCGTACATTATCTACTTCATTATCGTATACTTTGATATCTGGGACAGAATCTAACCTAACCTAACCTATCGGTTTGTTGAAGAGATAGTGAAGCTGTTATCTGCATCCGAGTTTTGTCAGTGCAAAATTCTTATAATATTCGATAAGTGTTGAAATCTTGGGTTAAAATTATGGTTTAACTATTTGCACCCGAATCAAGCGGAACGGTTTGTCAGTGCGAAACTCGGGTGTAAATAGTATAACGGCAGTTTGGGACAATACACGGCCGATGGTTCTAGCCATCCCCAACCTTTAGATCTCCTTGTTCGGAGTATTTCTAACCTCATTTCAACCAGTCGGAAATGAATAATAGCGTCGGAAATGAATTTAACGATTTTTCATACTTTTACCAGTCTATGGGTGTGGGGCATGCGCAGTAGGGAGTGACAGTTTTGCAAAAGTTTTCAAAATCTAATTGCTTGGGTTGGATTATTTGTCTATCGGCCACGCTAATTCCGAATATGTTTGAGTTTTTTACATCATTGCATTAGAAGGTTTGTGGATACTTTTGGGTTTGGCATGAAAAACGCGAAAAAACTGTAAATAATAAAGGGACTGGCAATGTGGCACAACCTGTTAAAATCAAGTTATTGAATTGGATTATTCGACTACTGTGTACACTGGTTCATAATATGCTATTGTTTTACAACTCAATGCGCTACAAATTATGCCGATATTTTTGCTGCAAGTCACCACATACGTATATTTCGAAAACCAGGGCCCAATATTACCAACGGCGTGGATAGATTCCGTGGAATGAATTCAGGACATTCCCGCTCATGGAACATTACCAAACTCCGTATATGTGCCAATGGCAGGCCAATGGCAATATTTACAGAGTTTGTTGAGGCTCCCTGGACGGGAATGCCCTGAATTTATTCCACGGAATCTATTCACGCCGTTGGTAATATTCGTCCCAGGACTGATCAACGAATTCAGCCCAAGTAGCTTGACTTGGACAGTTAAGGACAAAATCTCAGTCCGTACTTTTGAATAAAATATTGTTCAATAGGTGGTGATATTGAAGTGCTGAAAGTTGTTTTTTCTGTGTTGTTTTGCAGTTAGTTCAAAGGGCCGCCACCAAGATGGGTCGTCCTAAGATTAGCAACACTCAGCTGCGCCAGGGTAACGATAAGGTGTTCGGGGTTCGGATGCCTCTGCCATCTAACAAGTTGCCTCTGAACAAGGAAGTTGGAAGTGCCCTGGCTTATGAAGCAGAAAACGAGAGGTTAAGGAGAAGAACAAATGCTTTTGATTATATGGATGCCACCAACAAGGTGACTGAGAAGGTACTGGATGTGTATAGGAAGGCCACTGTCCCCACTATCTCTGAAATCAGGGTGAAAATGAGAGTCCACGACCTGTGGAGGATGCGGAGGGAGACGATGATGATGAAGGGAAATGGACAGAAACAGAAAAGGAAGAAAACGAAGAACGGGAAGCTGAAGATGAGGTTCGAGGATATAGCTGAGAAGTTGTTTGATGTGGCAGACGACAGCAAAGTGCACGAACGAGAGAAAAGCTTCCTGGCAGCCCAGAGGAAACCGGGAAGGGAGGGCTGCATTGATGGCGTTGACAAAATTGTGACTGCCAAGCTGAAAGAAGAGAGGGAGAAGGAAGCGAAGAGGGCAAAGAAAAGGGCTGAGGAAGAGAGGAAAACTGAGAAGATGAGGTCAAAGAGTAAGGAGGAGATGGAGAGGATGTCGTGTAAAGTGTCGGCAGTGGATGACAGTGCTCAGGAAGAAGATAGTGATTATAAGGATGTCAATGACAATGAGTTCAAGGCTATGGTCGACAGGAGAGCAAGATCAGAGAAAAGGAAAAGGGAGAAAGAAGCCGAGGACAGGATCGGAGAAACTGCTGACAGGTTCAAGGTATCCAATGATGCAGTGGCTCACATCGCAAACACCATCAGAGCTGCAGACAACATCATAACTGAAGGGGACAAGTCTAAAATGACTAACTGGAAGAAAGTGGAGAGAGTCAGGAAGAGGTCACGAGAACAGAAAAAAGAAAAGTTCAGGGGATTCAAGGTCAGAGGTCTCATGGTAGATGAGAGGATCAATGAGAACAAGATAGTGACTGGTGTAGGTGAGAAGAACCACAAGAGATTCGCCATGGAAAAGAGGGAAGACTGTGCAGTGATCGGCTTCCCTGGTGAGGAGTTCCTTGGTCACCTGGTCCCGGTGGGGGGAAAGGGGGTAGACCTGGCCACCAGCCTGCTGGCCTTCCTGGAGGAGCGCGGTATTGACACCACCGACCTCCTGGTTGTCCTTAGCGACGGTTGCAACAAACTGAGTGGCTATAATCACGGTTTCATCGCCGAGTTTGAAAGGCTGTTGGGACGGCCTCTCCTCCACATCCACTGCCTGATCCACAGTCTGGAGAAGCTCTTCGGCCATCTATTCAACCATTACGCTGGCCCAACCACTGGTCCCGCCTCCTGGAGTGGTGAGGAGGCTCGGAAGCTGACCGGCAACGTGTGGGACCTTCCGGTGGTTGAATTCGAGGCCGTCACCAACACCTACCTCAGGTCTCTCCTGGATGACATCCCCTCCGTCGTCTGGGAGGAGTTCAGCTGGGACACCCGGTATCTGTTGGAGATGGCCAAGGCGGTGGAGTCCGGCCACATTGAGGAGAGATGGGCCAGGGCACGGGCCGGAGCCATGACCAACGCCAGATGGCAAAACACGGAGAGCAGGGAGCTGAGGGCCTACATGAGCACCACCTCCCCCAGCGAGTCACAGAGACGGATGACCTCCTTCATCATCCTTATCTACGTGCCCTCCTTCCTGGAGATCAGGCAGAGGAATCTGCTACTGGAGGGCCCACGCCACCTCCTCGCCATCATCAACCGGGTGAGGACGTACTGCACCCTGGAGGAAGTGGAGCTGCTTACTCCATACCTCCAGTTCAACGGCTACTTCGGCCAGCACGAGGTGGTGCTGGTCTCACTGCTGGCCTCCATGGACAAGAGTGAGAGGGAGTTGGCCCTAAACATCATCAAGCAGCTGAGGAAGAAGGAAAAAAGGCACAAGAGAAAGACAGTGAGGAAAGTGAGGAACCCTCAACTGAATCTGGCAGCCACCAAGCTGTCAGAGTTGGTTGATCTGCAGAAGGCCAGCTCCTCCCCTCCCATCCTGTTCCAGCACAGTGACCAGGAACTGGAGCAATTTCTGGAGGAACCGTACAGTGAGCCAGGTCTGCCCTGCACCACCACCGCAGTGGAAAGAGGAGTGAAGCTCACCACGGAGGCGGCAGACGTGGCCAGCTCTGCCTGGCAGCAGGGCCAGGTCACCTGGAACAAGCTGGAGGCCAGGAAGAGAAACAAGCGGAGGGCTAAGAAAGAGGACTACCAGTGCTAGACTGTGGGGACACTGGGACTGAGGGGACACTGTGGGGACAGCCAATGTTAGTGTGCCAACTGTGCTAGTGTGCTGCTGATAAATTGAAGCATACATGCCAATAATAAAGAATGTCTACCATTATTCTTGTTTTTTTTTATGTCGAACCGAAAAGTATCCACAAACCTTCTAATGCACTGATGTTAAAGATTTAAACATATTCGGAACCAGCGTGGCCGATAGACAAATAATCCAACCCAAGCAATTAGATTTTGAAAACTTTTGCAAAACTGTCACTCCCTAATGCGCAGTGAGGTGGACCGTTTCGTGATCTGACATTACGTGATCCAGCCTTCACCAATAATGAATAGCCGATTTTTTTCCACCAATCACATTTGAATTGGAACAAGGCGCGTCGGTAGGGACCACCGAACCTCAGAGTTTGGATATTCAGACTCACAATGGCTACTGTTGAGGTCACTTGTAACGGCTGTGAATATAATTATTGGGATTAATAGTTAAATTCCACTCGAGAGACGATTTAGTTATTTTTTGCGTGCTCACGGTGTTCTGCCAAGTGTGTCCAGTGTCCGGACAGACATTTGCCGTGTAAATTTAGAAAAGATAAACATCAGTGGTACTGCGGACGTTACAGGACATGCAAAGGAGGAAGCAGTGCAATTACTGCGTTTCTGATTACAATTCTGACCGGGGGGTCCGGGGGCGGAGCCTCCCCCGGTTAGGTTACGTTTAGGTTACTTGGATTCACTCGGATTTCGTTTCCTTTGGAATTCATTACTTAATAAAAAAATTTAAATCCGAGCCAATCTGTGCCAAAATTGGGGCGGATTTTCAAATTTTGGTTTTTATTTACTTCTCAAAAACGGAAAATCCGAGCCAACTTTGGTGATTTATATCGCTTATCACTTGTTTTGCCCCCCCCCCCCAAGACCTCACATTCCCGTGTCCCACAAGATTGTTGGTGGGAGGGGGTGATAACTCTAAAACGGGCAGTAATTTCCGACGGAAATGAAGGTCAAATTAGAAGAAATCACACAAAAAAGACACGAAAAAATAAAATGCTCAACTACAGGGCGTATTGTCCGAAACTGCCGTTTTGCGGTAGAAATAAGAAATCGTTATTTGCACTATCGAGTGTAAATACTCACTTCGTTATTAAAATGGCATATGACCAAACACCCTCACGAAACAGTATTAAAGGAGAGTAATTTTGGTATTATTTTAGGTGTGCACAAACATCTCATTCGGGGATTATGGCATTACCAATCTGTAGATATTGGATGTTTTATTCTCTTGTTATTATCATCTACGGGAGCACCTGTCACCTCCACTCTTGCAAGAGTTGTATTGTGTTCGTATATACGTTCGAGGGCGAATATTGCCAGTAAATACTTGCTTAGCAAGAATGCATTTTTGGGTTAAGACATACAGTAGAGGCTCATAGACCATTGGGCGCCAGGAGGCGGAGTCCCCTTGCAAGGGGGTTAGGTAAGGGGAGTTAGGATGCGACAGACCACCGGGGGCAGATATTTTTATAAGGGATTTTTTAATCCCGTAGATTTTTATCTAGTGTACGGTCGTCTGGTACTGAATTACCAGATGGAGGCTGGGAGGCGGTGTTATAGTAGGGGAGGCTGGGAGGCGGTGTTATAGTAGGGGAGGCTGGGAGGCGGTGTTATAGTTGGGGAGGCTGGGAGGCGGTGTTATAGTTGGGGAGGCGGTGTTATAGTAGGGGAGGCGGTGTTATAGTAGGGGAGGCGGTGTTATAGTAGGGGAGGCGGTGTTATAGTAGGGGAGTGGTGTTATAGTAGGGGAGGCGGTGTATAGTAGGCTGGGAGGCGGTGCTGGGAGGCGGTGTTATAATAGGGGAGGCTGGGAGGCGGTGTTGGGAGGCTGGGAGGCGGTGTTATAGTAGGGGAGGCTGGGAGGCGGTGTTATAGTAGGGGAGGCTGGGAGGCGGTGTTATAGTAGGGGAGGCTGGGAGGCGGTGTTATAGTAGGGGAGGCTGGGAGGCGGTGTTATAGTAGGGGAGGCTGGGAGGCGGTGTTATAGTAGGGGAGGCTGGGAGGCGGTGCTATAGTAGGGGAGGCTGGGAGGCGGTGTTATAGTAGGGGAGGCTGGGAGGCGGTGTTATAGTAGGGGAGGCTGGGAGGCGGTGTTATAGTAGGGGAGGCTGGGAGGCGGTGTTATAGTAAGGGAGGCTGGGAAGTAATGATGGAAAAACCGAGACACGATAAATAGATAGCTGACACAAACCTCATTGGTAAAAGTGACACAAAGAAGAGTACCGGTACGCTGTATTATATTTAAGTAAATATAAGAATAAATTAAGGAAAAGTTGTTTGTATGTTAGGGTGTTGGAATGGAGGTTTAATCTGTGAGGAATATTAGAGGAATTAATGAACTGTGTGTAGCGAGAGACGACACGTGTTAGCAGCAGGTGGAGACAGCACAGTGAGTGGGTCTGACAATGATTGTGTGGTGGATGAAGCAGTAGGCTAAGGTGTAATATCTTCCCTGAGTGTGAATGAAATTGATATTATTTTTCTTCCTTTCTCCGTATTGCTTCAGTATAGAAATATTTGTATATTTGGTAAACCCTCGTCACCAGAATAGAAGTTACAAGACTGTGATGAATAAATCCAGCTTAGTTATAAATTAGAGGAAATTGAATATAGCTGTAGATTTTCCATGGAAAATTTTGTCTAGAAAAATCACATCTAATAACAAGGCTGTAGGTAAATCTCTCGTTTGTTGTGATGGTAATAATGGGCTGTTGGTTTTGTGCTTTAATATGCAATCAACGTGTATTATACCACAGCTACATAGGTGTGTAGGTTGGCAGGTGCGGGTGCGTCATTACCTCGGTGAAGAATAATGATTCGTGTATCATGGTTAATACAATTTTTGTTAGTGCCCAGAGAACTTTATTTTTCTTCTATACGAGTAGTATACATCTTACTATGGCGGAATATTGTCTAAGTAGAAAGAGATTGTAAGCTGATTCTGTAATAATTTATATATTCGTAGCAGTTTTATATAATCTGCACTGTCAGCAACTATAGCAACACTGTCAACAGCCACAACAACATCTAGCAAACCAAAACAATTACACAAAAGATAAGTATCTAAGCTAAGACAATGTTAACTAATTATCACGGGGACTAACCTAACCTAACCTAACCTAACCTAACCTAACCTAACCTAACCTAACCTAACCTAAAATAGCCTAACATAACATAACATAATGTTACGGTCGTCCCCCTATTGTATTTAGTTTCTGTTGTTTCCCGTTTTTCTTTAGAATCGAATTTCAAAGCCTATGGTAAAGACTTTGAAAAAGTTCTTGATTATTTTATATAAGTATGTATACTAGTATTTGTTTCATTATGTAAACTTTGTAGAATGTATTCTTATTTTTTATACAGTTATGAAAGACTGTAAGAAGCAGTTGTGAAGCATAAAAGGAATTAGAAATTATATGTTGATGAAACAAGAAAGCATTGGAACATTGTTTTGGTTCTGGTTGCTCTCTCTGTAGCTAGGTTGAGGATAGGAGGGTCAAACTTGTGTGGTGCACATTTATCTATTATTTTCTAGGCAATCATGGATAATTGTGGTGTTAACTAAAGTGCAATATGTTCATTATAGTCTAAAGAATATTATAGCAGTGAGAGAGTATTGTGTTTGGTGGAGGTAACATTATTCTGAGTGAATTGATTTGCGGCCTTTTGAACACATATTTATTATATTTTGTTGTAATTTTGAAGCTGTGTTTTGATCAAACCAGTTTTAATGGGAACAGTGGTATTGAAATAAACACCTGTCAGCTGTCAGGAGGTTGTTAGCCTATGGACTGACTATACATCCTCTAGTGCAGTGGTTCTTAACCTTTTTTGAGTCACGGACCCCTTTGGGAATCTGGTGAAAGCTATGGACCCCCCCCCCCCAGGAAAAATGCACATAAGCACATAAACGCAACTTTGCATGTAAACATGATAAAACCATATTATGATAGAAACTCTACAGAAAATGATATGAATAACAAGGTGAATTGTCTATGTGTTAGGTCTGATGATGAAAAGATGATAGATGAAAGTGAAGATATGAAGTTGGGGAGATGTGAAAATAAACTGTTAAATAATTCAGGTGTGATGAATAATTTAGAAAAGAAACTTCATCATTTAGGAACTGAGAAGAGAAATCAAATCATACAAATTATACATGAGTTTAGGCCTTTGTTTTCTGATGTTCCTTGGAGAACTGAGGTATTACAGCATGATGTTGAGGCTGAGAATACAACACCCATTAAGCAACACCCATATAGAGTGACTCCTAAGATGAGAGAGATAATGAGACAAGAAGTACAGTATATGGTTGATAATGATATGACTGAAAGAAGTAACAGCCTTTGGAGTTCACTCTGTGTATTGGTGACTAAACCTGATGGTATTTCATATAGATTTTGTACTGATTACAGAAAAGTAAATACAGTAATGTAACCAAAGCTGACTCATATCCTATTCCTAGAGTGGATGATTGTACTGACCAAATAGGAGATGCTAAATTTGTAACTAAGATGGATTTGTTGAAAGGATATTGGGAAGTACCACTGACTGAAAGAGCAAAAGAAATGTCTTCATTTGTGACTATGGAAGGTTTATATCAGCATAAAGTGTTACCCTTTGGTATGAAAACAGCGGTAGTACTTTCCAGAGATTAGTTAATCAAGTATTGTATGATGTTAAAGGTTGTTCTGTGTGTATAGATGATATTGTACTGTATTAAAAAACTTGGGAAGAACATTTGTATTTAATTAGAGAAGTATTTAACAAATTGAATCAAGCAAACTTGACTGTAAACCTTGTGAAGAGTGAATTTGCTGTAGAATATCTAGGTTATATTGTTGGTCAGGGAAGTGTCAAACCAATTAATGCTAAGGTGGAAAGTACTGTGAAATTTCTTGCACCTACAAATAGAAGAGAATTATTAAGATTTCTGGGTATGAGTGGATATTATCGTAGGTTTTGTAAGAACTTTTCAACCATTGCTTTTCCATTAACCAATCTGTTGCCAAAGAAAGTCAAATTTGTGTGGAGTGTTCATTGTGATGACGCGTTTAAAAAATTGAAACAGATACTTATAAGTGCACCCATACTTTTTACTGTAAATTATGATAAACCGTTTAAATTGTATGTAGATGCTAGTGATTATGGAGCTGGTGGAGTTTTAATGCAAGAGAAAGATGATGTTGAGTATCCTAGGTAGAAGGCAAGTGGTGGAGAGAGAGAGAGAGAGAGAGAGAGAGAGCCTGGAGACTTCGACCGTATTTCCTCGTGTAAAGGACTGAGGATGAGCTTATGATTGGCGAGGATTATATGGGTGTGGAAGGTGGGATGGGGAGGCGAACGAAGATTTGTAGGAAGACGAGATGAGTGAGGAAAAGGGGAAGAAAAGGAGGAAATATCGACCCCGAGACTGTGTGGCTTACCATGAATTGGGTGTCCATCCTTCAAAGACAGCGTAAGGATGAAGCTATGAAGGATAGATGAAGCCGAAGGAGTCGGATAAAGGGGGAGAAGGCGTGTCCAAGAGAACAGAATTCACTACACAGTTTGGGCCTGGGTCTCACTCGCTGGATGGTGATGGTAAGGTTGTCTTGGGTTGGGTGTAACGTTATTGGAATTTTCTTGCCGACTATCTCTTTGAATTATAGTTTTCTTTAGAGACCAGTAGCTCTGTATATCTCCATCTCTCACGCACGCACACACACACACATACACACACACACACACACACACACACACACACACACACACACACACACACACACGACTTAGTTCATTACCTCTCCGTCACATTCTATAATCATGAGATTCTGAATTACTTTTTTTCCCTATTCACAAAAAAAAAACATTCTTTTACCCCCTTCTCTTGTCCTACCTTCCTCCTCCCCTAGTTCCTCATCCCAGTGACAGGAGCCATTTCCTGGTTGGCGAAGGGAAAGAGATGCAGTTAAAAAAAAAATAGATGCCGTGGAGTTTGTGTCAAGGGGAGAAGATTTACGCGAGATAAGGTGTGTTTCCTCTGGTGCTGGAGGATTGGTACAAAGATACGATTAAAGAACATCTAAACACTATACTACACCACATAGAAACTACAATTATATCCCATAACATCACACAACACCACACTACACCCATAACACCACACTTTAACACACAACACCACACTAGCTTATGTTGGAGAGAGAGATCACTGGTTCAATTATCACAGAGTATTATGTTAGCAGCAGACGACATGTTAATGCATGTTAATGTTAATGAAGAGAAATCCCATTACAGACGTAGAGAGAGAGAGAGAGAGGAAGGTTGATAAGGCGACCAAATCTATTCTCATTTACTCAACGTGTAAATAAAGACGTTATTTTTGTAACTATTAGTAAGGGATGACTGAGATTATCAAGGTACATTATTTTATGAGGGTGGAAATGACAACAGATTTGCTTACCTTTCATATTCTCTCTCTCTCTCTCTCTCTCTCTCTCTCTCTCTCTTTAATCTATACCCCCTTCTCTGCCTTCATCTCTCCATACACAGATACACCAGTACATTCCCTGTAGATAGTATCAGGGCGAAATTCATATCATAACACGAGCCAATACTTCAGTGTAGCTCCCTCCCTCCTTCCTTACCTTCTTTCTTCTCTTCCTCCCTTCCTACCTCCCTCCCTTATTCCTTACCTACTTCTCTTCTCTCTTACCTCCCTCCCTCCCTTCTTACCTCCCTCCCTTCCTCCTTTCTTACCTCCCTCCCTCCCTCCCTCCACCCTTACCTCTCTTCTTACTTCCCTCCCTACTTCTCTCCCTCCCTCCTTACCTCTCTCCCCCCTACCACACACACACACATCAGTACACGATATCACAACAAACTTCAAAACTTCCACCATAAGACTGTAACTTCGAATGCCTGTTTCCTGCCCGTCTGGCTTTCCATGTTTACTTATGCCAGAAGAATTTACATAATCTGTTGCTCGGCTCTGGTTAAGTCATCGTTTGTGTCCGGAAATATTGTGACTCACTCGGCTGAACTTGTCGGAGGAGAGTGACGTAATTTGGTACTTGTGGGCAAATAACTCTCCGTCTGTCTCTGTTTACGTGTCCCCCGTAGATTGTATATGTCTTTTGTTAGTCACTCCATATGTGCGTCCATGCGCGTGCTTCCGTATATTGCATGCGTGTGTCTGCGTTATCGATTTAAACGGTATTTCTCACTCACTCACACTCAATACGCTTTCTCTCTTTCCATTTGTTTTTCTCTCTCTCTCTCTCTCTCTCTCTCTCTCTCTCTCTCTCTCTCTCTCTCTCCCACTTGACGAGAAGAAGCATAGACTATCAAACTCCGCCAGCAGCATCCACTTACACCTCACTTCTCAATACTTAAGTGGCCACGGGAAGATGCTTACACACTATGTCTCCCATTCTCCCGCCTGACTCTGATTATGAAGGAAGAGGAGGAAGGGGGGTAAGAGATAGAGGAGGAGGGGTATGAAGTAGAGGAGGTAGGAGGATGTGGAGGAGGAGGATGTGGAAGAGAAGGAGGCGAGGGCGGGGCTATTATCTTCTTTTCCCTTTCTTCATTTCCTCCTCTTCCTTCCCCGTCTTCTCCTCGTTTTTCTCCCTCGTTTCTCCTCATTTCTCACCTTCTTATTCTCTCTATTATCTACACTCTTCCTCCTCCAATCCTTCAATATCCTCTTCTTTCCATTACCCTTTTCCTTCTTTCTCTTTCCGCATCCCCCTTCCTTTTTCTTCATCATTCGTTTTTCTCTCCCTCAGTCCTCCTCCTCCTACTTTACCCCCGTTCTCTTCCTCTCTCCTCCCTCCTTCCTGTTCTTTCCACCTGCCCCATCTTCCCTTTGCTCTCCTTTCCCTCTTCAGGTTATCTTATTTGGTCTCTCCTGTACACTTAACTTCACATTCAATCATCAATATAATCGTCCTCATGAATTGTTTTTGTAAATTTTTAATCTAGACGGTGAAAATTGGGTAAAATTCCCCCCAAATTAATACAATATACATTAAATGAACTTGTGTATTGAGTGTATTGAGGTGAATACCATTCCCCCAATGTCCTTTTTCGTCTGTATCACATAACATATTCAGCTCTTTGATCTACGAACACTCGCTCTTTCAAATATTGTAAACAAGAATGACAGATTTATTGGTGATACTCATTATTGCTGACGTGTGCTTTAGTGGGAACGTGTTGGAATACTAATTGCAATATTATCAAACGTATGAATGTATTTACATTGATATAACACGTCTATTGACACTGATGTACTACATGTTATATACAAATGAAAGTATAACAGTTAAGGCGCATGATCAACTTCAAATCACACACACACACACACACACAAAATTACAAAGAAAATCCCCCTTCACCCCCGCCTCACACGAAGAGGAAAAATGAAAAATTATCGAAGCCTTGAGATATCTTACGTCCACCAGTCCTCTCGGTGAATCTTGCAGTCAACAAGTCCATCTCATCTGCATCAAATCTCTGGGGAGGTCATATATCCAACCATCCCTTCTCCGGGAGATTCTTGACACCGGACACGCCGCTCCGAGGACATGTGACAAATAGGATATTATTAGAGAGGCCGACACGAGTGCTGTGGCAGTCGGACACATTTACCCTAAGTTATGTTCCACGAACCAGCGACCCCGGCAGGAGACGCTGAGAGGACCTGAGATTGTTTTCTGACTATAAATCTCCCGACAGACGACTGGAGGTCAAAACTTTTGGAGCTTCTAAACTTGAAAAAAAACTGGAGGTAATCTTGTGGCCGAAGTGAGGACTGGGTGAAGATGTTTTTTTTAGTTTAACAAATTTATTGGCAGAGCTTGTAGTACAGTTTGCCTATTATGAGTAATTCAGTCAGGTCTTGACACTGAGGGTGGTATCACTTCTCACTGCCACGCAGGACGGACGTTCATACATAAAGAAATACATCATATTCATTAACAGCTATATACACTATCGTGGTCCTAAATGCTATCTGGCCGCTGGAGGAGGCCGTAAAGATGCCCCGGGCCTGTAATATGACCTTAAAGACTCCCAATATTAATATCACGGCCCATAAGAGCCCCTGATCCTGTCTCATGACTCACACACTCCCCCATACTGTAAATTCTTCATCCACAGCTAAAAAAAATAAAGTCAGAAAAAACACATTGGTTGCCATACTCCCGGGGGACACCTTAACTGGTTATACAACAGTGACCCTGACCTCTGACCCAGTAATCTCCGCTATCAATATGAAGCTTTTTATCCCTGGGGCCAAGGTCCTTATGGAAATTCGTGTTCAGTGGTGTATAGAAACTACCCAAGTCACCGCCAAGAACAAAAGAGTCGTTTACAGACACAGATGGCGATAGTAATCATCTCAGGCAGCCAATAAAATAATAATAATAATAATAATAATAATAATAATAATAATAATAATAATAATAATAATAATAATAAAAATAATGATAATAATAATAATAATAATAATAATAATAATAATAATAATAATAATGATAATAATAATAATAATAATAATAATAATAATAATAATTAACGGTTTATTGAAAGAGCTTGGCAGCCAGAAGGCTGAAAATATACAGTTACATATTTGGGGAATGGGTTTCTAATTACAAATAATATACAAGTAACATAAGTGACACAAATAAGACATATAATAACTAGATGGGGAAAAGCTCAAACTACAGTGCATCTCGCCCCTCTACTATATATTTATACTTGTTATACACCGTTTATTTCTTATACACTAGATTATTTACCATGTTGCAAGAATATATAAACTTGTACATTTCTATCAAGTGTCTTTTTAAATGAGCATCAGATCTTAAGAGTCTCAGCAATGTTAAATTATTATCACAGATGCAAACACAGAGTAAAGGACGTGAGGCTGAGAGGAGGTGAGACTGTTGGATGATGAAGGACCAGGAAGTGAACATAGAGAGGCGACCCACACCATCACACTCTATACCATATCACCACACACACCACACACCCACACCACACACACCACACCCACAGATTACCTAAATTAGAGCCCCTGGAGAATTATGACCCACATAAAAAATTGACGTATTTACTTTACTTCCTGATGCCTGGATAGTGTCTCTCACCGTCAGGGCGTCTATGTCTCGTCCACTAATGAGACACTACTTCCCTCCCTCCCCCACTCCCTCCCTAACTTCCTCGCTACCCCCTCCCTCCCTCCCTCCCAAACTTCCTCGCCACCCCCTCCATCCCTAACTTCCTCATTCCTCCCCTCCCTCCCTGAATGTATAAAAAAAACCCACAGAGATATATCTATAATTCAATTCAAATTTTGACATTATATTCTGGGTTTATCCTGTGTAGGTTTAAGTAGCAGAGTGTAACAAATATTTTATTTGTCTTGTTCTTCCAAGACTTGTTGTGACCTCAGTTGGGATATTGTGAGTCACCTGAGTCACCTTCACAACACCGGAGGAACATGAACCATTATACTATCACCTTCACCTCAGTCATCTCAAGTCACCTAAAATCACTTCACCTCAACACGTCAAGTGAAGAGTGAGTTGAGTCTCTACCACGAGATATATCGCCTGAGACTGATAAGGGACTATACGGAAATTATTTTAATGTTCCTGAAATTGCCACCAAATAATATCCTTGTGTGTGTGTGTTTTATGTCATTTAAATCGCATGACCCGTTGTTAACATGTATTAGTTGCTGTTTATCAAGACATAACTTAATTTCCGATATAACTACCGGTACCAAATTTTGACTCTCGTGCGACCAACATACACAAAAATGTTCCTGTACCATTTTCTTCTCATCACACACACACACACACACACACACACACACACACACACACCAAAAAAATCTAAACACGACTTTTACAATTCAAATAACAACAATCTTCAGCGGTAAATTTTATATTAACAGCAATGATCCTTGAGGGCGAAGCTTGTAGCACTATATAACCATACATAAACACCACTAAGTTTCGGGTAATGAACTCAATATCCTTTCCCACACAGTAATAATTCTGTTCCTTGTTAAAAAAAAATATATATATAAAAATCAATAAAGTCTCAATTAAATTATAGTGAAGTATTGATAAGTTAATGATAATATCCAGAAACAAATGATAATTCTGGATTTATGTTACGAGCTATGACCATAAAATATTACCTGTGGAATTAGCTGAAATAATTATATTGTCCTTTCCTACTATTTCACCTTAGCTTTTGTACTAGATCAAAAGACTCTTTTAGGTGCAAAATGAAGTTAATCTTGATTTATGGTGTCTCAGTCATGCTAAACAGATCAGATGATGCTTTATAGCAGGAGATGTCTTCCTCTGAAAGCATCAAACTCACTCTAACAGATTACCTTTGGCGTCTGGGGAAATTTCTTCCTGGTTAGTATTTCAGTCCCAAGAGAGAAAGGAGGCATTGTAGTTGCCTTCTTAATGTGTATGTGTGTGTCTGAAACAAATATCTATAAAACCACTGAACCGATTTTACGAAACTCAGCAAAGGCGAGGCTGTGATTTAACAACAGGAAACAACACCTATTTGCTGTGTTAATAATAATAATAATAATAATAATAATAATAATAATAATAATAATAATAATAATAATAATAATAATAATAAAAATAATGATAATGATAATGATAATACTACTACTACTACTACTACTACTAATAATAATAATAATAATAATAATAATAATAATAATAATAATAATGTTAATGATAATGATAATGATAATGATAATGATAATAATAATAATAATAATAATAATAATATAATAATAATAATAATAATAATAATAATGATAATGATAATGATAATGATAATACTAATAATAATAATAATAATAATAATAATAATAATAATAAAAATAATGATAATGATAATGATACTACTACTACTACTACTACTACTACTACTACTAATAATAATAATAATAATAATAATAATAATAATAATAATAATAATAATAATAATAATAATGATAATAATAATAATGATAATAATAATAATAATTATAATAATAATAATAATAATAATAATAATAATAATAATAATAATAATGATAATAATGATAATGATAATAATAATAATAATAATAATAATAATAATAATAATAATAATAATAATAATAGGTAGAAAAGAGATGTGGAAGGTATTGAAAATATCTGGAAACTTGATGCAATCAGTTCATATGTGTACAGGGAAAGTGAAGTACTATATCTTTTGGAGTTTATCTGTGATTTGTAACGTCGCCATAGTTGCTCAATACTTTCATGGACGGGATAGTAGGAGAGGGGAAAGTTAGAGTAATGGACAGAGGGTGCAAGTTGGGTAAATAATGAAATGGGAAGGCAATGGGAGGTGAGTCATCTACTGTTTACAGATGACACTGTGCTAGTGGGAGATTCGGAGCAAGCAACACAAATATCAGTGATGAGTTTGGGAGAATATATGGTCAGAGAAAAGCAAAAATTAATGCTGAAAAGAAGAATCGATGTTAGTCTGAATGCATACGGAATGGAGGAAGTGGTGTATTTCAGAAAGGTAAGATTTAATGTGTTAGCAGTTGGGGAAAAAATACAATTTGAACAATAGAGTAAAAAATAAGAAAAAATAAAGAAAAAATAGCAGGTGTATAGAGAATGGCATCCACAAGGTAGAATATTATCGCCCCCCCCCCCAAAAAAAAAAATATACGCCATAAGCCACAAGATATCATCCATAGTGTAGGAACAGACGCACAAACAGACAGACAGGCAGAGAAGACGACTCCTTCATCGTTGAGGAGAACGAAAAAAGAACACATCACTACACAAATTCACACATTACACCTCTTCTTACTATAACAAGGGGTTTTTCTTACAGATAATAAAACTGTAGTGAAGTACATCATAGCGCCGCCTGAGTTAATCACATTTTCTTTTATTTCGGAATAGAATAAAGAATGTGTTGTGAGGTAGTGAATGTCTTCGGTGGGATTCTCTTGTAGAAAATTTTAGGTATAAATTAAATGTAATCCATTTATGCGTACTTGAGGAGCGTCTTTCCTACAGCCACTCACTGATGCTATTGGATTAGAAATGACTGTCAAAGAATGGAAACCGAATGAGGAGGTGGGGATGTAGTGACAGAAGAGGTGTGGGAGGAGGTGTGTGTGTGTGCTGAGAGAGAGATAGAGAAGAAAACAGTCTAACAAACGTAGAGACAAACAGAAAAAACAACCATAGAAGGAGAGAGATACTCAAAGTAATAAAGAGAGAAAGACACACGCAAAAA
>NW_024737148.1:0-15591 GCF_018991925.1 Homarus americanus | reverse complement strand
AAGGGGTTAAATCATCATACAGGTAAGCTTCTCAAGGGGTTAAATCATCATACAGGTAGGATTCTCAAGGGGTTAAATCATCATACAGGTAAGCTTCTATAGGGGTTAAATCATCATATAGGTAAGCTTCTCAAGGGGTTAAATCATCATACAGGTAGGCTTCTCAAGTGGTTAAATCATCACAGAAGGTAAGCTTCTCAAAGGGTTAAATCATCATGCAGGTAAACTTCTCAAGGGGTTAAATCATCATACAGGTAAGCTTCTCAAGGCGATAAATCATCATACAGGTAAGCTTCTCAAGGGGTTAAATAATCATACTGATAAGCTTCTCAAGGGGTTAAATCATCATACACGTAAGCTTTTCAAGGGTTTAAATCATCATACAGGTAAGCTTCTCAAGGGGTTAAATCATCATACAGGTAGGCTTCTCATGGGGTTAAATCATCATACAGGTAAACTTCTCAAGGAGTTAAATCATCATACAGGTTGCCTTCTCAAGGGGTTAAATCATCATACAGGTAGGCTTCTCAAGGGGTTAAATCATCATACAGGTAAGCTTCTCAAGGGGTTAAATGAAAAATACAGGTAAGATTCTCAAGGGGTTAAATCATCATACAGGTAGGCTTCTCAAGGGGTTAAATCAACATACAGGTAAACTTCTCAAGGGGTTAAATCATCATACAGGTAAGCTTCTCAAGGGGATAAATCATCATACAGGTAAGCATCTCAAGGGGTTAAATCATCATACAGGTAGGCTTCTCAAGGGGTTAAATCAACGTACAGGTAAGCTTCTCAAGGGGTTAAATCATCATACAGGTAGGCTTCTCAAGGGGTTAAATCATCATACAGGTAAGCTTCTAAATGGGTTTAATCATCGTACAGGTAAGTTTCTCAAGGGGTTAAATCATCATACAGGTAGGCTTCTCAAGGGGTTAAATCATCATACAGATATGCTTCTTAAGGGGTTAAATCATCATACAGGTAGGTTTCTGAAGGGGTTAAATCATCATACAGGCAAGCTTCTCAAGGGGTTAAATCATCATACAGGTAAGCTTCTCAAGGGGTTAAATCATCATACAGGTAAGCTTCTCAAGGGGTTAAATCATCATACAGGTAGGATTCTCAAGAGGTTAAATCATCATACAGGCAAGCTTCTCAAGGGCTTAAATCATCATACAGGTAAGCTTCTCAAGGGGTTAAATCATGATACAGGTAAGCTTCTCAAGGGGTTAAATCATCATCCAGGTAAGCTTCTCAAGGGGATAAATCATCATACAGGTAAATTTCTCAAGGGGTTAAATCATCATACATGTAGGTTTCTCAAGGGCTTAAATCATCATACAGGTAGGCTTCTCAAGGGGTTAAATCATCATACAGGTAAGCTTCTCAGGGGGTTAAATCATCATGCAGGTAGGCTTTTCAAGGGCTGAAATCATCATACACGGAGGCTTCTCAAGGAGTTAAGCCATCATACACGTAAACTTCTCAAGGGGTTAAATCATCATACAGGTAGGCTTTTCAAGGGGTTAAATCATCATACAGGTAGGCTTCTCAAGGGGTTAAATTATCATACAGGTAGGCTTCTCAAGGGGTTAAATCATCAAGGTAGTAATTTCAAGGGGTTAAATCATCATACAGTAAGTCATATAAGTTAAATCACCATACAGGTGTTACAAGGTTAAATCATCATACAGGTAGGCTTTCAAGGGGTTAACTTCATCATACAGGTAAGCTTCTCAAGGGGTTAAATCATCATACAGGTAAGCTTCTCTTCTCAAGGGGTTAAATCATCATACAGGTAGGTTTCTCAAGGGGTTAAATCATCATACAGGTAGGCTTCTCAAGGGCTTAAATCATCATACAGGTAGGCTTCTCAAGGGGTTAAATCATCATACAGGTAAGCTTCTCAAGGGGTTAAATCATCATACAGGTAAGCTTCTCATCATACAGGTAAGCTTCTCAAGGGGTTAAATCATCATACAGGTAGGATTCTCAAGGGGTTAAATCATCATACAGGCAAGCTTCTCAACGGATTAAATCATCATACAGGTAAGCTTCTCAAAGGGTTAAATCATCATACAGGTAGGCTTCTCAAGGGGTTAAATCATCATACAGGTAGGCTTCTCAAGGGGTTAAATCATCGTACAGGGAAGATTCTCAAGGGGTTAAATCATCATTCAGGTAAACTTCTCAAGGGGTTAAATCATCATACAGGTAAGCATCTCAAGGGGTTAAATCATCATACAGGTAAGCTTCTCAAGGGGTTAAATCATCATACATGTAAGCTTCTCAAGGGGTTAAATCATGATGCAGGTAGGCTTCTCAAGGGCTTCATTCATCATACAGGTAGGCTTCTCAAAGGGTTAAATCATCATACAGGGAAGCTTCTCAAGGGGTTAAATCATCATTCAGGTAAACTTCTCAAGGGGTTAAATCATCATACAGGTAAGCTTCTCAAGGGGTTAAATCATCATACAGGTAAGCTTCTCAAGGGGTTAAATCATCATACAGGTATGCTTCTCAAGGGGTTATATCATCAGGGACAGGTAGGCTTCTCAAGGGGTTAAATCATCATATACAGGTAGGCTTCTCAAGGTTAAATCATCATACAGGTAAGCTTCAAGGGTTAAATCTCACATCATACAGGTAAGCTTCTCAAGGGGTTAAATCTTCATACAGGTAGGCTTTCTAAGGTTAAATCACTGCAGGTAAGCTTGGAAGGGTTAAATCATCATACAGGTAGGATTCTCATGGGCTTAAATCATCATACAGGTAGGCTTCTCAAGGGGCTAAATCATCATACAGGTAAGCTTCTCAAGGGGTTAAATCATCATACAGGAAAGCTTCTCAAGGGGATAAATCATAATACAGGTTAGCTTCTCAAGGGGTTAAATCATCATACAAGTAGGCTTCTCAAGGGGTTAAATCATCATACAGGTACGCTTCTCAATCGGTTAAATCATCATACAGGTAGGATTGTCAAGGGGTTAAATCATCATACAGGTAAGCTTCTCAAGGGGTTAGATCACCATACAGGTAAGCATCTGAAGGGGTTAAATCATCATACAGGTAAGCTTCTCAAGGGGTTAAATCATCATACAGGTACGCTTCTCAAGGGGTTAAATCATCATACAGGTAAGCTTCTCAAGGGGTTAAATCATCATACAGGTAGGCTTCTCAATGGGTTAAATCATTACAGGTAAGCTTCTCAAGGGGTTAAATCATCATACAGGTAGGATTCTCAAGGGGTTAAATCATCATACAGGTAAGCTTCTCAAGGGGTTAAATCATCATACAGGTAAGCTTCTGAAGGGGTTAAATCATCATACAGGTAGGTTTTTCTAGGGCTTAAATCATCATACAGGTAAGCTTCTCAAGGGGTTAAATCATCATACAGGTACGCTTCTCAAGGGGTTAAATCATTATGCAGGTAGGACTTCTCAAGGGCATAAATCATCATACAGGTAGGCTTCTCAACGGGTTAAATTATCGAACAGGTAGGCTTCTCAAGGGGTTAAATCATCATACAGGTAGGCTTCTCAAGGGGTTAAATCATCATACAGGTAAGCTTCTCAAGGGGTAAAATCATCATACAGGTAAGCTTCTCAAGGGGTTAAATCATCAAAGAGGTAGGTTTCTCAAGGGGTTAAATCATCATACAGGTAAACTTCTCAAGGGGTTAAATCATCATACAGGAAACCTTCTCAAGGGGATAAATCATCATACAGGTAAGCATCTCAAGGGGTTAAATCATCATACAGGTAAGCTTCTCAAGGGGTTAAATCATCATACAGGTAGGCTTCTCAAGGGGTTAAATCATCGTACAGGTAAGCTTCTCAAGGGGTTAAATCATTATACAGGTAGGCTTCTCAAGGGGTTAAATCATCATACAAATATGCTTCTTTAGGGGTTAAATCATCATACAGGTAGGATTCTGAAGGGGTTAAATCATCATACAGGCAAGCTTCTCAAGGGGTTAAATCATCATACAGGTAAGCTTCTCAAGGGGTTAAATCATGATACAGGAAAGCTTCTCAAGGGTTAGATCATCATACAGGTAAGCTTCTCAAGGGGTTAAATCATCAAACAGGTAGGTTCTCAAGGGCTTAAATCATCATACAGGTAGGCTTCTCAAGGGGTTAAATCATCATACAGATAAGCTTCTCAAGGGGTTAAATCATCATACAGGCAAGCTTCTCAAGGGGTTAAATCATCATACAGGTAAGCTTCTCAAGGGGTTAAATCATCATACAGGTAGGATTCTCAAGGGGTTAAATCATCATACAGGTAAGCTTCTATAGGGGTTAAATCATCATATAGGTAAGCTTCTCAAGGGGTTAAATCATCATACAGGTAGGCTTCTCAAGTGGTTAAATCATCACAGAAGGTAAGCTTCTCAAAGGGTTAAATCATCATGCAGGTAAACTTCTCAAGGGGTTAAATCATCATACAGGTAAGCTTCTCAAGGCGATAAATCATCATACAGGTAAGCTTCTCAAGGGGTTAAATAATCATACTGATAAGCTTCTCAAGGGGTTAAATCATCATACACGTAAGCTTTTCAAGGGTTTAAATCATCATACAGGTAAGCTTCTCAAGGGGTTAAATCATCTTACAGGTAGGCTTCTCATGGGGTTAAATCATCATACAGGTAAACTTCTCAAGGAGTTAAATTATCATACAGGTTGGCTTCTCAAGGGGTTAAATCATCATACAGGTAGGCTTCTCAAGGGGTTAAATAAAAAATACAGGTAAGATTCTCAAGGGGTTAAATCATCATACAGGTAGGCTTCTCAAGGGGTTAAATCATCATACAGGTAACCTTCTCAAGGGGTTAAATCATCATACAGGTAAGCTTCTCAAGGGGATAAATCATCATACAGGTAAGCATCTCAAGGGGTTAAATCATCATACAGGTAGGCTTCTCAAGGGGTTAAATCAACGTACAGGTAAGCTTCTCAAGGGGTTAAATCATCATACAGGTAGGCTTCTCAAGGGGTTAAATCATCATACAGATATGCTTCTTAAGGGGTTAAATCATCATACAGGTAGGATTCTGAAGGGGTTAAATCATCATACAGGCAAGCTTCTCAAGGGGTTAAATCATCATGCAGGTAAGCTTCTCAAGGGGTTAAATCATCATACAGGTAGGATTCTCAAGGGGTTAAATCATCATACAGGCAAGCTTCTCAAGGGCTTAAATAATCATACAGGTAAGCTTCTCAAAAGGTTTAAATCATCATACAGGTAGGCTTCTCAAGGGATTAAATCATCATACATGTAAGCTTCTCAAGGGGTTAAATCATGATGCAGGTAGGCTTCTCAAGCGCTTAAATCATCATACAGGTAGGCTTCTCAAGGGGTTAAATCATCATACAGGGAAGCTTCTCAAGGGGTTAAATCATCATTCAGGTAAACTTCTCAAGGGGTTAAATGATCATACAGGTAAGCTTTCAAGGGGTTAAATCATCATACAGGTAGGCTTCTCAAGGGTTAAATCATCATACAGGTAGGTTTTCAAGGTTAAACCATCATACAGGTAAGCTTCTCAAGGGGTTATTAAATCATCACAGGTAGGCTTCTTAAGGGTTAAATCATCACAGGTAGTGGCTAAGGTTAAATCATCATACAGGTAAGCTTCTCAAGGGGTTAAATCACCATACAGGTAAGCTTCTCAAGGGGTTAAATCATCATACAGGTAAGCTTCTCAAGGGGTTAAATCATCATACAGGTAGGATTCTCAAGGACTTAAATCATCATACAGGTAGGCTTCTCAAGGGGTTAAATTATCATACAGGTAAGCTTCTGAAGGGGTTAAATCATCATACAGGTAAGCTTCTCAAGGGGATAAATCATAATACAGGTAAGCTTCTCAAAGGGTTAAATCATCATACAGGTAGGCTTCTCAAGGGGTTAAATCATCATACAGGTAAGCTCCTCAAGGGGTTAAATCATCATACAGGTAGGATTGTCAAGGGGTTAAATCATCATACAGGTAAGCTTCTCAAGGGGTTAGATCACCATACAGGTAAGCATCTGAAGGGGTTAAATCATCATACAGGTAGGTTTTTCTAGGGCTTAAATCATCATACAGGTAAGCTTGTCAAGGGGTTAAATCATCATACAGGTACGCTTCTCAAGGGGTTAAATCATCATACAGGTAAGCTTCTCAAGAAGTTAAATCATTATGCAGGTAGGACTTCTCAAGGGCTTAAATCATCATACAAGGCAGGCTTCTCAACGGGTTAAATTATCGAACAGGTAGGCTTCTCAAGGGGTTAAATCATCATACAGGTAGGCTTCTCAAAGGGTTAAATCATCATACAGGTAAGCTTCTCAAGGGGTTAAATCATCATACAGGTAAGCTTCTCAAGGGGTTAAATAATCAAACAGGTAGGCTTCTCAAGGGGTTAAATCATCATAAAGGTAAACTTCTCAAGGGTTTAAATCATCATACAGGTAAGCATCTCAAGGGGTTAAATCATCATACAGGTAGGCTTCTCAAGTGGTTAAATCATCGTACAGGTAAGCTTCTCAAGGGGTTAAATCATCATACAGGTAGGCTTCTCAAGGGGTTAAGTCATCATACAGATATGCTTCTTAAGGGGTTAAATCATCATACAGGTAGGATTCTCAAGGGGTTAAATCAACGTACAGGTAAGCTTCTCAAGGGGTTAAATCATCATACAGGTAAGCTTCTCAAGGGGTTAAATCATCATACAGGTAAGCTTCTCAAGGGGTTAAATCATCATACAGGTAGGATTCTCAAGGGGGTAAATCATCATACAGGCAAGCTTCTAAAGGGCTTAAATCATCATACAGGTAAGCTTCTCAAGGGGTTAAATCATCATACAGGTAAGCTTTTCAAGGCGTTAAATCATCATACAGGTAAGCTTCTCAAGGGGTTAAATAATGATACTGATAAGCTTCTCAAGGGGTTAAATCATCATACACGTAAGCTTCTCAAGGGTTTAAATCATCATACAGGTAAGCTTCTCAAGGGGTTAAATCATCATACAGGTTGGCTTCTCAATGGGTTAAATCATCATACAGGGAGGCTTCTCAAGGGGTTAAATCATCATACAGGTAAGCTTCACAAGGGGTTAAATCAAAAATACAAGTAAGATTCTCAAGGGGTTAAATCATCATACAGGTAGGCTTCTCAAGGGGTTAAATCATCATACAGGTAAACTTCTCAAGGGGTTAAATCATCATACAGGTAAGCTTCTCAAGGGGATAAATCATCATACAGGTAAGCATCTCAAGGGGTTAAATCACCATACAGGTAAGCTTCTCAAGGGGTTAAATCATCATACAGGTAGGCTTCTGAAGGGGTTAAATCATCGTACAGGTAAGCTTCTCAAGGGGTTAAATCATCATACAGGTAGGTTTCTCAAGGGGTTAAATCATCATACAGGTAAGCTTCTCAAGGGCTTAAATCATCATACAGGTAGGCTTCTCAAGGGGTTAAATCATCATACAGGTAGGCTTCTCAAGGGGTTAAATCATCATACAGATATGCTTCTTAAGGGGTTAAATCATCATACAGGTAGGATTCTGAAGGGGTTAAATCATCATACAGGCAAGCTTCTCAAGGGGTTAAATCATCATACAGGTAAGCTTCTCAAGGGGTTAAATCATCATACAGGTAAGCTTCTCAAGGGGTTAAATCATCATACAGGTAAGCTTCTCAAGGGGTTAAATCATCATACAGGTAGGATTCTCAAGGGGTTAAATCATCATACAGGCAAGCTTCTCAAGGGCTTAAATCATCATACAGGTAAGCTTCTCAAGGGGTTAAATCATGATACAGGTAAGCTTCTCAAGGGGTTAAATCATCATACAGGTAAGCTTCTCAAGGGGCTAAATCATCATACAGGTAAACTTCTGAAGGGGTTAGATCATCATACAGGTAAGTTTCTCAAGGGGTTAAATCATCATACAGGTAGGTTTCTCAAGGGCTTAAATCATCATACAGGTAGGCTTCTCAAGGGGTTAAATCATCATACAGGTAAGCTTCTCAAGGGGTTAAATCATCATACAGGTAAGCTTCTCAAGGGTTTAAATCATCATACAGGTAAGCTTCTCAAGGGGTTAAATCATCATACAGGTAAGCTTCTCAAGGGGTTAAATAATCAAACAGGTAGGCTTCTCAAGGGGTTAAATCATCATAAAGGTAAACTTCTCAAGGGTTTAAATCATCATACAGGTAAGTATCTCAAGGGGTTAAATCATCATACAGGTAGGCTTCTCAAGGGGTTAAATCATCGTACAGGTAAGCTTCTCAAGGGGTTAAATCATCATACAGGTAGGCTTTTCAAGGGGTTAAATCATCATACAGATATGCTTCTTAAGGGGTTAAATCATCATACAGGTAGGATTCTCAAGGGGTTAAATCATCATACAGGCAAGCTTCTCAAGGGGTTAAATCATCATACAGGTAAGCTTCTCAAGGGGTTAAATCATGATGCAAGGTAGGCTTCCCAAGGGCTTAAATCATCATACAGGTAGGCTTCTCAAGTGGTTAAATCATCATAGAAGGTAAGCTTCTCAAAGGGTTAAATCATCATGCAGGTAAACTTCTCATGGGGTTAAATCATCATACAGGTAAGCTTCTCAAGGCGATAAATCATCATACAGGTAAGCTTCTCAAGGGGTTAAATAATCATACTGATAAGCTTTTCAAGGGGTTAAATCATCATACACGTAAGCTTCTCAAGGGTTTAAATCATCATACAGGTAAGCTTCTCAAGGGGTTAAATCATTTTACAGGTAGGTTTCTCATGGGGTTAAATCATCATACAGGTAAACTTCTCAAGGAGTTAAATCATCATACAGGTTGGCTTCTCCAGGGGTTAAATCATCATACAGGTAGGCTTCTCAAGGGGTTAAATCATCATACAGGTAAGCTTCTCAAGGGGTTAAATAAAAAATACAGGTAAGATTCTCAAGGGCTTAAATCATCATACAGGTAGGCTTCTCAAGGGGTTAAATCATCATACAGGTAAAATTCTCAAGGGGTTAAATCATCATACAGGTAAGCTTCTCAAGGGGATAAATCATCATACAGGTAAGCATCTCAAGGGGTTAAATCATCATACAGGTAAGCTTCTCAAGGGTTTAAATCATCATACAGGTAGGCTTCTCAAGGGGTTAAATCAACGTACAGGTAAGCTTCTCAATGGGTTAAATCATCATACAGGTAGGCTTCTCAAGGGGTTAAATCATCATACAGGTAAGCTTCTCAATGGGTTAAATCATCATACAGGTAGGCTTCTCAAGGGGTTAAATCATCATACAGGTAGGCTTCTCAAGGGGTTAAATCATCATACAGGTAAGTTTCTCAAGGGGTTAAATCATCATACAGGTAAGCTTCTCAAGGGGTTAAATCATCATACAGGTAGGCTTATCAAGGGGTTAAATCATCATACAGGTAAGCTTCTCAAGGGGTTAAATCATCATACAGGTAAGCTTCTCAAGGGGTTAAATCATCATACAGGTAAGCTTCTCAAGGGGTTAAATCATCATACAGGTAGGCTTCTCAAGGGGTTAAATCATCATACAGGTAAGCTTTTGAAGGGGTTAAATCATCATACAGGTAGGTCTTTCTAAGGCTTAAATCATCATACAGGTAGACTTCTCAAGTGGTTAAATCATCATACAGGAAAGCTTCTCAGGGGGTTAAATCATCATACACGTAGGCTTCTCAAGGGGTTAAATCATCATGCAGGTAAGCTTCGGAAGGGGTTAAATCATCATGCAGGTAGGTTTTTCAAGGGCTTAAATCATCATACAGGTAGGCTTGGCGGGTTAAATATCATACAGGTAAGCTTCTGGCGTTAAATCATCATACAGGTAAGCCATACAACATCAAACAGGTAGGCTTCTCAAGGGGTTAAATCATCATAAAGGTAAACTTCTCAAGGGTTTAAATCATCATACAGGTAAGCATCTCAAGGGGTTAAATCATCATACAGGTAGGCTTCTCAAGGGGTTAAATCATCGTACAGGTAAGCTTCTCAAGGGGTTAAATCATCATACAGGTAGGCTTCTCAAGGGGTTAAGTCATCATACAGATATGCTTCTTAAGGGGTTAAATCATCATACAGGTAGGATTCTCAAGGGGTTAAATCAACGTACAGGTAAGCTTCTCAAGGGGTTAAATCATCATACAGGTAAGCTTCTCAAGGGGTTAAATCATGATGCAGGTAGGCTTCCCAAGGGCTTAAATCATCATACAGGTAGGCTTCTCAAGGGGTTAAATCATCATACAGGTAGGCTTCTCAGGTGGTTAAATCATCATACAGGTAAGCTTCTCAAGGGGTTAAATCATCATACAGGTAAGCGTCTCAAGGGGTAAAATCATCATACAGGTAAGCTTCTCAAGGGGTTAAATCATCATACAGGTAGGATTCTCAAGGGGTTAAATCAACATACAGGCAAGCTTCTCAAGGGCTTAAATCATCATACAGGTATGCTTCTCAAAGGGTTAAATCATCATACAGGTAAGCTTCTCAAGGGGTTAAATCATCATACAGGTAAGCTTCTTAAGGGGTTAAATCATCATACAGGTAAGCTTCTCAAGGGGTTAAATCATCATACAGGTAAGCTTCTCAAGGGGTTAAATCATCATATAGGTAACCTTCTCAAGGGGTTAAATCATCATACAGGTAGGCTTCTCATGGTTAAATCACTGGCAGAAGGTAAGCTTATCAAAGGGTTAAACTATCATGCAGGTAAACTTCTCAAGGGGTTAAATCATCATACAGGTAAGCTTTCAAGGCGATAAATCATCATGCAGGTAAGCTTTCAAGGGTTAAACAATCATACTGATAAGCTTTTTCAAGGGGTTAAATCATCATACACGTAAAGCTTCTCAAGGGTTTAAATCATCATACAGGTAAGCTTCTCAAGGGGTTAAATCATTTTACAGGTAGGTTTCTCATGGGGTTAAATCATCATACAGGTAAACTTCTCAAGGAGTTAAATCATCATACACGTTGGCTTCTCCAGGGGTTAAATCATCATACAGGTAGGCTTCTCAAGGGGTTAAATCATCATACAGGTAAGGTTCTCAAGGGGTTAAATAAAAAATACAGGTAAGATTCTCAAGGGGTTAAATCATCATACAGGTAGGCTTCTCAAGGGGTTAAATCATCATACAGGTAAACTTCTCAAGGGGTTAAATCATCATACAGGTAAGCTTCTCAAGGGGATAAATCATCATACAGGTAAGCATCTCAAGGGGTTAAATCATCATACAGGTAAGCTTCTCAAGGGTTTAAATCATCATACAGGTAGGCTTCTCAAGGGGTTAAATCAACGTACAGGTAAGCTTCTCAATGGGTTAAATCATCATACAGGTAGGCTTCTCAAGGGGTTAAATCATCATACAGGTAAGCTTCTCAATGGGTTAAATCATCATACAGGTAGCTTTCAAGGGGTTAAATCGTTCTACAGGTAGGCTTCTCAAGGGGTTAAATCATCATGTTATGTAGTTTTCAAGGGGTTAAATCATCACAGGTAAGCCTTGGCGTTAAATCATCATACAGGTAGGCTTCTCAAGGGGTTAAATCATCATACAGGTAATCTTCTCAAGGGCTTAAATCATCATACAAGTAGGCTTCTCAAGGGGTTAAATCATCATACAGGTAAGCTTCTGAAGGGGTTAAATCATCATACAGGTAGGCTTCTGAAGGGGTTAAATCATCATACAGGTAGGCTTCTGAAGGGGTTAATTCAACAAACAGGTAGGCTTCTCAAGGGGTTAAATCATCATACAGGTAGGCTTCTCAAGGGGTTAAATCATCATACAGGTAAGCTTCTCAAGGGGTTAAATCATCATACAGGTAAGCTTCTCAAGGGGTTAAATCATCATACAGGTAGGCTTCTCAAGGGGTTAAATCACCATACAGGTAGGCTTCTCAAGTGGTTAAATCATCATAGAAGGTAAGCTTCTCAAGGGGTTAAATCATCATGCAGGTAAGCTTCTCAAGGGATTAAATCATCATACAGGTAAGCTTCTCAAGGGGATAAATCATCATACAGGTAAGCTTCTCAAGGGGTTAAATCATCATACACATAAGCTTCTCAAGGGTTTAAATCATCATATAGGTAAGCTTCTCAAGGGGTTAAATCATCATACAGGTTAGCTTCTCTAGGGGTTAAATCATCATACAGGTAAGCTTCTCATGGGGTTAAATCATCATACAGGTAGGCTTCTCAAGGGGTTAAATCATCATACAGGTAAGCTTCTCAAGGGGTTAAATCATCATACAGGTAAGATTCTCAAGGGGTTAAATCATCATACAGGTAGGCTTCTCAAGGGGTTAAATCATCATACACGTAAGCTTCTCAAGGGTTTAAATCATCATACAGGTAAGCTTCTCAAAGGGTTAAATCATCATGTAGGTAGGCTTCTCAAGGGGTTAAATCATCATACAGGTAAGCTTCTCAAGGGGTTAAATCATCATACAGGTAGGCTTCTCAAGGGGTTAAATCATCATACAGGTAGGCTTCTCAATGGGTTAAATCATCATACAGGCTAGCTTCTCAAGGGGTTAAATCATCATACAAGTAGGCTTCTCAAGGGTTTAAATCATCATACAGGTAAGCTTCTCAAGGGGTTAAATCATCATACAGGTAGGATTGTCAAGGGGTTAAATCATCATACAGGTAAGCTTCTCAAGGGGTTAGATCACCATACAGGTAAGCATCTGAAAGGGATAATCATCATACAGGTAGGTTTTTCTAGGGCTTAAATCATCATACAGGTAAGCTTCTCAAGGGGTTAAATCATCATACAGGTACGCTTCTCAAGGGGTAAAATCATCATACAGGTAAGCTTCTCAAGGGGTTAAATCATTATGCAGGTAGGACTTCTCAAGGGCTTAAATCATCATACAGGTAGGCTTCTCAACGGGTTAAATTATCGATCAGGTAGGCTTCTCAAGGGGTTAAATGATCATACAGGTAGGCTTCTCAAGGGGTTAAATCATCATACAGGTAAGCTTCTCAAGGGGTTAAATCATCATACAGGTAAGCTTCTCAAGGGGTTAAATTTCATCATACAGGTAAACTTTGCCAAGGCAAATCACAGGTAGGCTTCTCAAGGGGTTAAATCATCATACAGGTAAGCTTCTCCTCAAGGTTAAATCATCATACAGGTAAGCTTCTCAAGGGGTTAAATCATCATACAGGTAAGCTTCACAAGGGGTTAAATCATCATACAGGTAGGATTCTCAAGGACTTAAATCATCATACAGGTAGGCTTCTCAAGGGGTTAAATTATCATACAGGTAAGCTTCTCAAGGGGTTAAATCATCATACAGGTAAGCTTCTCAAGGGGATAAATCATAATACAGGTAAGCTTCTCAAAGGGTTAAATCATCATACAGGTAGGCTTCTCAAGGGGTTAAATCATCATACAGGTAAGCTCCTCAAGGGGTTAAATCATCATACAGGTAGGATTGTCAAGGGGTTAAATCATCATACAGGTAAGCTTCTCAAGGGGTTAGATCACCATACAGGTAAGCATCTGAAGGGGTTAAATCATCATACAGGTAGGCTTCTCAAGGGGTTAAATCATCGTACAGGTAAGCTTCTCAAGGGGTTAAATCATCATACAGGTAGGCTTCTCAAGGGGTTAAATCATCATACAGGTAAGCTTCACAAGGGGATAAATCATCATACAGGTAAGCTTCTCAAGGGGTTAAATCATCATACAGGTAGGCTTCTCAAGGTGTTAAATCATCATACAGGTAAACTTCTCAAGGGGTTAAATCATCATACAGGTAAGCATCTCAAGGGGTTAAATCATCATACAGGTAAGCTTCTCAAGGGAGTTAAATCAACGTACCGATAAGCTTCTCAAGGGTTAAATCATCATACAGGTAGGCATCTCAAGGGGTTAAATCATCATACAGATATGCTTCTTAAGGGGTTAAATCATCATACAGGTAGGCTTCTCAAGGGGTTAAATCATCATACAGGTAGGCTTCTCAAGGGGTTAAATCATCATACAGGTAAGTTTCTCAAGGAGTTAAATCACGATACAGGTAACCTTCTCAATGGGTTAAATCATCATACAGGTTGGCTTATCAAGGGGTTAAATCATCATACAGGTAAGCTTCTCAAGGGGTTAAATCATCATACAGGTAAGCTTCTCAAGGGGTTAAATCATCATACAGGTAGGATTCTCAAGGGGTTAAATCATCATACAGGCAAGCTTCTCAAGGTGTTAGATCATCATGCAGGTAAGCTTCTCAAGGGGTTAAATCATCAAACAGGTAGGTTTCTCAAGGACTTAAATCATCATACAGGTAGGCTTCTCAAGGGGTTAAATCATCATACAGGTAAGCTTCTCAAGGGGTTAAATCATCATACAGGTAAGCTTCTCAAGGGGTTAAATCATCATACAGGTAGGCTTCTCATGGGGTTAAATCATCATACAGGTAAACTTCTCAAGGAGTTAAATCATCATACAGGTTGGCTTCTCAAGGGGTTAAATCATCATACAGGTAGACTTCTCAAGGGGTTAAATCATCATCATACAGGTAAGCTTCTCAAGGGGTTAAATCAAAAATACAGGTAAGATTCTCAAGGGGTTAAATCATCATACAGGTAGGCTTCTCAAGGGGTTAAATCATCATACAGGTAAACTTCTCAAGGGGTTAAATCATCATACAGGTAAGCTTCTCAAGGGGATAAATCATCATACAGGTAAGCATCTCAAGGGGTTAAATCATCATACAGGTAGGCTTATCAAGGGGTTAAATCATCATACAGGTAAGCTTCTCAAGGGGTTAAATCATCATACAGGTAAGCTTCTCAAGGGGTTAAATCATCATACAGGTATGCTTCTCAAGGGGTTAAATCATCATAGAAGGTAAGCTTCACAAAGGGTTAAATCATCATGCAGGTAAACTTCTCAAGGGGTTAAATCATCATACAGGTAAGCTTCTCAAGGCGATAAAACATCATACAGCTAAGCTTCTCAAGGGGTTAAAAAATCATACTGATAAGCTTCTCAAGGGGTTAAATCATCATACACGTAAGCTTCTCTAGGGTTTAAATCATCATACAGGTAAGCTTCTCAAGGGGTTAAATCATCATACAGGTTGGTTTCTCATGGGGTTAAATCATCATACAGGTAAACTTCTCAAGGAGTTAAATCATCATACAGGTTGGCTTCTCAATGGGTTAAACCATCATACAGGTAGGCTTCTCAAGGGGTTAAATCATCATACAGGTAAGCTTCTCAAGGGGTTAAATCATCATACACGTAGGCTTCTCAAGGGGTTAAATCATCATACAGGTAAGCTTCTCAAGGGGTTAAATCAGCATACAGGTAAACTTCTCAAGGGGTTAAATCATCATACAGGTAAGCTTCTCAAGGGGTTAAATCATCATACAGGTAGGATTCTCATGGGGTTAAATCATCATACAAGTAATCTTCTCAAGGGGATAAATCATCATACAGGTAAGCTTCTCAAGGGGTTAAATCATCATACAGGTAAGTTTCTCAAGGGGTTAAATCATCATACACGTAAGCTTCTCAAGGGTTCGTCATCACTTGGGCAGAAGCTTATC
>NW_024737147.1:0-19887 GCF_018991925.1 Homarus americanus | reverse complement strand
TGTTGTTAGTGTCTACCACCTGCAGTTAGTGGCTACCAAATGTAGTTAGTGTCTACTCCATGTCGTTTGTGTCTACCACCTGCAGTTAGTGGTTACCACTTGTAGTTAGTGTCTACCACCTGTTTACAGTGTTTACCACCTGTTGTTAGTGTCTACCACCTGCAGTTAGTGGCAACCACCTGTAGTTAGAGTATACCACCTGTTGTTAGTGTCTAAAACCTGTTGTTAGTGCCTACAACCTGCAGTTAGTGTCTACAACCTGTTGTTAGTACCTATCACCTGTAGTTATTGTCTACAACCTGTTGTTAGGGCCTACCACCTGTAGTTAATGTTTACCACCTGCAGTTAGTGGCTACCACATGTTGTTAGTGTCTACCACCTGCAGTTAGTGGCTACCATCTGTAGATAGTATATACCACTTGTTGTTAGTGTCTAACACCTGCAGTTAGTGGTAACCACCTGTAGTTAGTGTCTACCCCCTGTAGTTAGTGTCTACCTCCCTGTTGTTAGTGTCTACAACCTCTTGATAAAGCCTACCACCTGCATTTAGTGGCTACCACCTGTTGTTAGTGTCTACCACTTTTAGTTAGTTTTTACAACCTGTTGTTAGTGTCTACCACCTGTTGTTAGTGCCTACCACTTGAATTTAGTGGCTACCACCTGTAGTTAGTGTCTACCCCCTGTTGTTAGTGTCTACCACCTGCAGTTAGTGGCTACCACCTGTAGTTAGTGTCTACCACCTGTTGTTAGTGTCTACCCCCTGTTGTTAGTGTCTGCCACCTGCAGGTAGTGTCTACCCCCTGTTGTTAGTGTCTACTCCCTGTCGTTTGTGTCTAACACCTGTAGTTTTGCCTAATTCCTGTAATTAGTGTCTACCACTTGTTGTTAATGTTTACAACCTGTTGTTAGAGCCTACCACCTGCAGTTAGTGGCTACCACCTATAGTTCGTGCCTACCACCTGTTGTTAGTATCCACCACCAGCAGTTAGTGGCTACCACCTGTAGTAAGTGTCTACCCCCTGTAGTTACTGTGTACCCCCTGTTGTTATTGCCTGCCCTCTGTAGTTAGTGTCTACCCCCTGTCGTTTGTGTCTACCACCTGCAGTTAGTGGTTACCACTTGTAGTTAGTGTCTACCACCTGTTGTTAGCGTTTACCACCTGTTGTTAGTGTCTACCACCTGTAGTTAGTGGCTGCCACCTGTAGTTAGTGTCTACCACCTGTTCTTAGTGTCTACCACCTGCAGTTAGTGGCCACCACCTGTAGTTAGTGTGTACCCCCTGTAGTTAGTGACTACCCCCTGTTGTTATTGCCTGCCCTCTGTAGTTAGTGTCTACCCCCTGTCGTTTGTGTCTACCACCTGCAGTTAGTGGTTACCATTTGTAGTTAGTGTCTACCACCTGCTGTTAGTGTCTACCACCTGCACTTAGTGGCTACCACCTTTAGTTAGTGTCTACCACCTGTTGTTAGTGTCTACCACCTGCAGTTAGTGGCTACCACTTGTAGTTAGTATCTACAACCTGTTGTTAGTGCCTACCACCTGTTGTTAGTGTCTACCACCTGCAGTTAGTGGCTACCACCTGTAGTTAGTGTTTACAACCTGTTGTTAGTGTCTACCACCTGCAGTTAGTGGCTACCACCTGTAGTTAGTGTCTACCCCTGTCGTTTGTGTCTACCACCTGCAGTTAGTGGTTACCACTTGTAGTTAGTGTCTACCACCTGTTTATAGTGTTTACCACCTGTTGTTAGTGTCTACCACCTGCAGTTAGTGGCAACCACCTGTAGTTAGAGTATACCACCTGTTGTTAGTGTCTAAAACCTGTTGTTAGTGCCTACAACCTGCAGTTAGTGTCTACCACCTGTTGTTAGTGTCTACAACCTGTTGTTAGTACCTACCACCTGCATTTAGTGGCTACCACCTGTAGTTAGTGTCTACCACCTGTTGTTAGTGCCTGCCACCTGCAGTTAGTGTCTACCATCTGCAGTTAGTGGTTACCACTTGTAGTTAGTGTCTACTACCTGTTGTTTGTGTCTAGAACCTGTTGTTAGCGTTTACCACCTGCAGTTAGTGGCTACCACCTGTAGTTAGTGTTTACCATCTGTTGTTAATGTCTACCACCTGCAGTTAGTGGCTACCACCTGTAGTTAGTGTCAACCCCCTGTCGTTTGTGTCTACCACCTCCAGTTAGTGGTTACCACTTGTAGTTAGTGTCTACCACCTGTTTATAGTGTTTACCACCTGTTGATAGTGTCTACCACCTGCAGTTAGTGGCAACCACCTGTAGTTAGAGTATACCACCTGTTGTTAGTGTCTAAATCCTGTTGTTAGTGCCTACAACCTGCAGTTAGTGTCTACAACCTGTTGTTAGTACCTACCACCTGCAGTTAGTGGCTACCACCTGTAGTTAGTGTCTACCACCTGTTGTTAGTGCCTGCCACCTGCAGTTAGTGTCTACCATCTGCAGTTAGTGGTTACCACTTGTAGTTAGTGTCTACCACCTGTTTATAGTGTTTACTACCTGTTATTAGTGTCTACCACCTGCAATTAGTGGCAACCACCTGTAGTTAGAGTATACAACCTGTTGTTAGTGTCTAAAACCTGTTGTTAGTGCCTACAACCTGTAGTTAGTGTCTACAACCTGTTGTTAGGGCCTACCACCTGTAGTTAGTGTTTACCATCTGTTGTTAGTGTCTACCACCTACAGTTAGTGGCAACCACATGTTGTTAGTTTCTACCACCTGCAGTTAGTGGCTACCACCTGTAGTTAGTATCTACCACCTGTTGTTAGTGTCTAACACCTGTAGTTAGTGGTAACCACCTGTAGTTAGTGTCTACCCCTGTAGTTAGTGTCTACCTCCCTGTTGTTAGTGTCTACAACCTCTTGATAAAGCCTACCACCTGCAGTTAGTGGCTACCACCTGTTGTTAGTGTCTACCACATGTAGTTAGTTTCTACAACCTGTTGTTAGTGTCTACCACCTGTTGTTAGTGCCTACCACTTGCATTTAGTGGCTACCTCCTGTAGTTAGTGTCTACCCCCTGTTGTTAGTGTCTACCACCTGTTGTTAGTGTCTACCCCCTGTTGCTAGTGTCTGCCACATGCAGGTAGTGTCTACCCCCTGTTTTTAGTGATTACTCCCTGTCGTTTGCGTCTCCCACCTGTAGTTATTGCCTAATTCCTGTAGTTAGTGTCTACCACTTGTTGTTAGTGTTTACAACCTGTTGTTAGAGCCTACCACCTGCAGTTAGTGGCTACCACCTATAGTTAGTGCCTACCACCTGTTGTTAGTATCCACCACCAGCAGTTAGTGGCTACCACCTGTAGTTAGTGTCTACCCCCTGTAGTTACTGTGTACCCCCTGTTGTTATTGCCTGCCCTCTGTAGTTAGTGTCTACCCCCTGTCGTTTGTGTCTACCACCTGCAGTTAGTGGTTACCACTTGTAGTTAGTGTCTACCACCTGTTGTTAGTGTTTACCACCTGTTGTTAGTGTCTACCACCTGCAGTTAGTGGCTGCCACCTGTAGTTAGTGTCTACCAACTATTCTTAGTGTCTACCACCTGCAGTTAGTGGCCACCACCTGTAGTTAGTGTGTACCCCTTGTAGTTAGTGTCTACCCCCTGTTGTTATTGCCTGCCCTCTGTAGTTAGTGTCAACCCCCTGTCGTTTGTGTCTACCACCTGCAGTTAGTGGTTACCACTTGTAGTTAGTATCTACAACCTGTTGTTAGTGCCTACCACCTGTTGTTAGTGTCTACCACCTGCAGTTAGTGGCTACCACCTGTAGTTAGTGTTTACAACCTGTTGTTAGTGTCTACCACCTGCAGTTAGTGGGTACCACCTGTAGATAGTGTCTACCCCCTGTCGTTTGTGTCTACCACCTGCAGTTAGTGCCTGCAACCTGCAGTTAGTGTCTACCACCTGTTGTTAGTGTCTACAACCTGTTGTTAGTACCTACCACCTGCAGTTAGTGGCTACCACCTGTAGTTAGTGTCTACCACCTGTTGTTAGTGCCTACCACCTGCAGTTAGTGTATACCACCTGGTTAGTGTTCACTCCCTGTCGTTTGTGTTCACCACCTGCAGTTGGGTGGTTACCACTTGTGTTATGTTCACTTTCACCTGTTTATAGTGTTTTTCTACTTCACCTGTTGTTATTAGTGTTCACCACCTGCAGTTAGTGGCAACCAATTGTAGTTAGAGCATACCACCTCTTGTTAGTGTCTACAACCTCTTGTTAGTACCTATCACCTGCAGTTAGTGGCTACCACCTGTAGTTAGTGTCTACCACCTGTTGTTAGTGCCTGCCACCTGCAGTTAGTGTCTACCATCTGCAGTTAGTGGTTACCACTTGTAGTTAGTGTCTACTACATGTTGTTAGTGTCTAGAACCTGTTGTTAGTCCTTACCACCTGCAGTTAGTGGCTACCACCTGTAGTTAGTGTCTGCCACCTGTTATTAGTGTCTACCACCTGTTGTTAGTGTCTACCACCTGTAGTTAGTTTTTACCACCTGTTGTTAGTGACTACCAACTGGAGTTAGTGGCTACCACCTGTAGTTAGTGTTTACCACCTGTTGTTAGTGTCTACCACCTGCAGTTAGTGGCTACCACCTGTAGTTAGTGTCTACTACCTGTTGTTAGTGTCTACCACCTGTTGTTAGTGTCTAAAACCTGTTGTTGGTGCCTATAACCTGCAGTTAGTGTCTAAAACCTGTTGTTAGTGCCTACCACATGCAGTTAGTGTCTACCACCTGTAGTTAGTGTCAACCACCTGTTGTTAGTGTTTACCACCTGCACTTAGTGTCTACCTCCTGCAGTTAGTGTCTACCACCTGTTGTTAGTGACTACCACCTGCAGTTAGTGTCTACCACCTGTAGTTAGTGTCAACCACCTGTTGTTAGTGTTTACCACCTGCACTTAGTGTCTACCACCTGCAGTTAGTGTCTACCACCTGTTGTTAGTGTCTACCACCTGTAGTTAGTGTCTACCACCTGTTGTTAGTGTCTAAAACCTTTTGTTAGTGCCTACCACCTGCAGTTAGTGTCCAAAACCTGTTGTTAGTGCCTACCACCTGCAGTTAGTGTCTACCACCTGTAGTTAGTGTCTACCACCTGTTGTTAGTGTTTACCACCTGCAGTTAGTGTCTACCACCTGCAGTTAGTGTCTACCCCCTGGTGTTAGTGTCTACAACCTTTTAATAGAGCCTACCACCTGCAGTTAGTGGCTACCACCTGTTGTTAGTGTCTACAACCTGTTGTTATTGTGTACCACCTGTTGTTAGTGCCTACCACTTGCATTTAGTAGCTACCACCTGTAGTTTGTGTCTACAACCTGTTGTTAATTCCTACCACCTGTTGTTATTGTCTACAACCTGTTGTTAGTGCCTACCACCTGCAGTTAGTGGCTACCACCTGTAGTTAGTGTCTACCACCTGTTGTTAGTGTCTACCACCTGCAGTTAGTGGCTACCACATGTAGTTAGTGTCGACCCCCTGTTGTAATTGCCTGCCCTCTGTAGTTAAAGTCTTCCCCTTGTCGTTATTGCCTACCACCTTTAGTTATTGTCTAACCCGTGTAGTTAGTGTCTACTCCCTGCAGTTAGTGGCTACGACCTATAGTTAGTGTTTACCACCTGTTGTTAGTGCGTGCCACCTGCAGTTAGTGTCTACCACCTGCAGTTAGTGGCTACCACCTGTAGTTAGTGTCTACCACCTTTAGTTATTGTCTACCCCGTGGAGTTAGTGTCTACCCCCTGTTGTTAGTGTCTACCACCTGCAGTTAGTGGCTACCACCTGTAGTTAGTGTCTACCACCTTTAGTTATTGTCTACCCCGTGGAGTTAGTGTCTACCCGCTGTTGTTAGTGGCTACCACCTGCAGTTAGTGGCTACCACCTGTAGTTAGTGTCTACCACCTTTAGTTATTGTCTACCCCGTGGAGTTAGTGTCTACCCCCTGTTGTTAGTGTCTATCACCTGCGGTTAGTGGCTACCAACTTTAGTTAGTGTCTACTACCTGTTGTTAGTGCCACCTACCTGTAGTTAGTGTCTACCACCTGTTGTTAGTGTCTACCACCTGCAGTTAGTGTCTACCCCCTGTTGTTAGTGCCTACCACCTGCAGTTAGTGGCTACCTCCTTTAGTTATTGTCTACCACCTGTAGTTAGTGTCTACCACCTGTAGTTATTTGCCCTTCTTGTAGTTAGTGTCTACCACTTGTTGTTAGTGTTTACAACCTGTTGTTAGAGCCTACCACCAGCAGTTAGTGGCTACTACCTGTAGTTAGTGTCTACCACCTGTTGTTAGTGTCTAAAACCTGCAGTTAGTGGCTACCACCTGTATTTAGTGTCTACCCCCTGTAGTTAGTGTCTACCCCCTGTTGTTATTGCTTGCCCTCTGTAATTAGTGTCTACCCCTTGTCGTTTGTGTGTACCACCTGCAGTTAGTGGTTACCACTTGTAGTTAGTGTTTACCACTTGATGTTAGTCTTTACCACCTGTTTTTTGTGTCTACCACCTGAAGTTAGTGGCTACCACCTGTAGTTAGTGTCTACCACCTGTAGTTAGTGTTTACCACCTGTTGTTAGTGTCTATCACCTGCAGTTAGTATCTACCTCCTGTAGTTAGTGTATACCACCTGTTTTTAGTGTCTACCACATGCAGTTAGTGGCTACCACCTGTAGTTAGTGTCGACCCCCTGTTGCTATTGCCTGCCCTCTGTAGTTAAAGTCTACCCCCTGTCGTTTGTGTCTACAACCTGCAGTTAGTGTTTACCACTTGTAGTTAGTGTCTACCACCTGTTGTTAGTGTTTACCACCTGTTGTTAGTGTCTACCACCTGCAGTTAGTGGCTACCTCCTGTAGTTAATGTTTACCACCTGTTGTTAGTGTCTACCACCTGTTATTAGTGTCTACCACCTGCAGTTAGTGGCTACCACCTGTAGTTAGTGTTTACCACCTGTTGTTAGTGTCTACCACCTGCAGTTAGTGGCTACCACCTGCAATTAGTGTCTACCACCTGTTGTTAGTGTCTACCACCTGCAGTTAGTGGCTACCACCTGTAGTTAGTGTTTACCACCTGTAGTTATTGCCTAATTCCTGTAGTTAGTGTCTACCACTTGTTGTTAGTGTTTACAACCTGTTGTTAGGGCCTACTACCTGCAGTTAGTGGCTACCACCTGTTGTTAGTGTCTAAAACCTGTTGTTAGTGTTTACTAGCTGCAGTTAGTCTCTCCCACCTGTAGTTAGTGTTTACCACCTGTAGTTATTGCCTAATTCCTGTAGTTAGTGTTTACCACCTGTTGTTAGTGTCTTCCACATGCAGTTAGTGGCTACCACCTGTAGTTAGTGTCGACCCCCTGTTGTTATTGCCTGCCCTCTGTAGTTAAAGTCTACCCCCTGTCGTTTGTGTCTACAACCTGCAGTTAGTGGTTACCACTTGTAGTTTGTGTCTACCACCTGTTGTAAGTGTTTACCACCTGTTGTTAGTGTCTACCACCTGTTGTTAGTGTCTACCACCTGCAGTTAGTGTTTACCACGTGTAGTTAGTGTCTACCACCTTTAGTTATTGTCTACCCCGTGTAGTTAGTGTCTACCCCCTGCAGTTAGTGGCAACTACCTGTAGTTAGTGTCTACCACCTGTTGTTAGTGCCTGCCACCTGCAGTTGGTGGCTACCACCTTTTAGTTAGTGTTTACCACCTGTAGTTGTTGCCTAATTCCTGTAGTTAGTGTCTACCACTTGTTGTTAGTGTTTACAACCTGTTGTTAGAGCCTACCACCTTCAGTTAGTGGCTACCACCTGTAGTTAGTGTTTACCACCTGTTGTTAGTGTCTACCACCTGCAGTTAGTGGCTACCACCTGTAGTTAGTGTCTACTACCTGTTGTTAGTGTCTACCACCTGCCGTTAGTGGCTACCACTTGTAGTTAGTATCTACAACCTGTTGTTAGTGCCTACCACCTGTTGTTAGTGTCTACCACCTGCAGTTAGTGACTACCACCTGTAGTTAGTGTTTACCATCTGTTGTTAGTGTCTACCAACTGCAGTTAGTGGCTACCACCTGTAGTTAGTGTCTACCCCCTGTCGTTTGTGTCTACCACCTGCAGTTAGTGGTTACCACTTGTAGTTTGTGTCTACCACCTGTTGTTAGTGTTTACCACCTGCACTTAGTGTCTACCACCTGCAGTTAGTGTCTACCACCTGTTGTTAGTGTCTACCACCTGTAGTTAGTGTCTACCACCTGTTGTTAGTGTCTAAAACCTTTTGTTAGTGCCTACCACCTGCAGTTAGTGTCTACCATCTGCAGTTAGTGGTTACCACTTGTAGTTAGTGTCTACTACCTGTTGTTAGTGTCTAGAACCTGTTGTTAGTGCCTACCACCTGCAGTTAGTGGCTACCACCTGTAGTAAGTGTCTACCACCTGTTATTAGTGTCTACCACCTGTTGTTAGTGTCTACCACCTGTAGTTAGTGTTTACCACCTGTTGTTAGTGTCTACCACCTGCAGTTAGTGGCTACCACCTGTAGTTAGTGTCTACCACCTGTTGTTAGTGTCTACCACCTGCAGTTAGTGTCTACCACCTGTTGTTAGTGCCTACCACCTGTTGTTAGTGTCTACGACCTGCAGTTAGTGTCTACCACCGGTTGTTAGTGTCTAAAACCTGTTGTTAGTGCCTACCACCTGCAGTTAGTGTCTACCACTTGTTTTGTAGTGTCTACAACCTGTTGTTAGGGCCTACCACCTGTAGTTAGTGTTTGCCACCTGTTGTTAGTGTCTACCACCTGCAGTTAGTGGCTACCACATGTAGTTAGTGTCTACCACCTGTTGTTAGTGCCTGCCACCTGCAGTTAGTGGCTACCACCTGTAGCTATTGTCTACAACCTGTTGTTAGGGCCTACCACCTGTAGTTAGTGTTTACCACCTGTTGTTAGTGTCTACCACCTACAGTTAGTGGCTACCACATGTTGTTAGTGTCTACCACCTGCAGTTAGTGGCTACCACCTGTAGTTAGTATCTACCACCTGTTTTTAGTGTCTAACACCTGCAGTTAGTGGTAACCACCTGTAGTTAGTGTCTACCCGCTGTAGTTAGTGTCTACCCCCTGTTGTTAGTGTCTACAACCTCTTGATAAAGCCTACCACCTGCAGTTAGTGGCTACCACCTGTTGTTAGTTTCTACCACTTGTAGTTAGTTTCTACAACCTGTTGTTAGTGTCTACCACCTGTTGTTAGTGCCTACCACTTGCATATAGTGGCTACCACCTGTAGTTTGTGTCTACCCCCTGTTGTTAGTGTCTACCACCTGCAGTTAGTGGCTACCACCTGTAGTTAGTGTGTCCCACCTGTTGTTAGTGTCTACCACCTGTTGTTAGTGTCTGCCACCTGCAGGTAGTGTCTACCCCTTGTTGTTAGTGTCTACTCCCTGTCGTTTGTGTCTACCACCTGTAGTTATTGCCTAATTCCTGTAGTTAGTGTCTACCACTTGTTGTTAGTGTTTACAACCTGTTGTTAGAGCCTACCACCTGCAGTTAGTGGCTACCACCTGTAGTTAGTGCCTACCCCCTGTTGTTAGTATCCACCACCAGCAGTTAGTGGCTACCACCTGTAGTTAGTGTCTACCCCTGTAGATACTGTGTAACCCCTGTTGTTATTACCTGCCCTCTGTAGTTAGTGTCTACCCCCTGTCGTTTGTGTCTACCGCCTGCAGTTAGTGGTTACCACTTGTAGTTAGTGTCTACCACCTGTTGTTAGTGTTTACCACCTGTTGTTAGTGTCTACCACCTGCAGTTAGTGGCTGCCACCTGTAGCTAGTGTCTACCCCCTGTAGTTAGTGTCTACCCCTTGTTGTTATTGCCTGCCCTCTGTGGTTAGTGTCTACCCCCTATTGTTAGTGTCTGCCACCTGCAGGTAGTGTCTACCCCCTGTTGTTAGTGTCTACTCCCTGTCGTTTGTGTCTACCACCTCTAGTTATTGCCTAATTCCTGTAGTTAGTGTCTACCACTTGTTGTTAGTGTTTACAACCTGTTCTTAGAGCCTACCACCTGCAGTTAGTGGCTACCACCTATAGTTAGTGCCTACCACCTGTTGTTAGTATCCACCACCAGCAGTTAGTGGCTTCCACCTGTAGTTAGTGTGTACCCCCTGTAGTTAGTGTCTACCCCCTGTTGTTATTGCCTGCCCTCTGTGGTTAGTGTCTACCCCCTGTCGTTGTGTCTACCACCTGCAGTTAGTGGTTACCATTTGTTGTTAGTGTCTACCACCTGTTGTTAGTGTCTACCACCTGTTGTCAGTGTCTACCACCTGCAGTTAGTGGCTACCACCTGTAGTTAGTGTCTACCACCTGTTGTCAGTGTCTACCACCTGCAGTTAGTGGCTACCACCTGTAGTTAGTGTTTACCACCTGTTGTTAGTGTCTACCACCTGCACTTAGTGGCTACCACCTTTAGTTAGTGTCTACCACCTGTTGTTAGTGTGTACCACCTGCAGTTAGTGGCTACCACTTGTAGTTAGTATCTACAACCTATTGTTAGTGCCTACCACCTGTTGTTAGTGTCTACCACCTGCAGTTAGTGGCTACCACCTGTAGTTAGTGTTTACAACCTGTTGTTAGTGTCTACCACCTGCAGTTAGTGGCTACCACCTGTAGTTAGTGTCTACCCCTGTCGTTTGTGTCTACCACCTGCAGTTAGTGCCTACAACCTGCAGTTAGTGTCTACCACCTGTTGTTAGTGTCTACAACCTGTTGTTAGTACCTACCACCTGCAGTTAGTGGCTACCACCTGTAGTTAGTGTCTACCACCTGTTGTTAGTGCCTGCCACCTGCAGTTAGTGTCTACCATCTGCAGTTAGTGGTTACCACTTGTAGTTAGTGTCTACTACCTGTTGTTAGTGTCTAGAACCTGTTGTTAGTGCCTACCACCAGCAGTTAGTGGCTACCACCTGTAGTTAGTGTCTACAACCTGTTATTAGTGTCTACCACCTGTTGTTAGTGTCTACCACTTGTAGTTAGTGTTTACCACCTGTTGTTAGTGACTACCACCTGGAGTTAATGGCTACCACCTGTAGTTAGTGTTTACCACCTGTTGTTAGTGTCTACCACCTGCAGTTAGTGGCTACCACCTGTAGTTAGTGGCTACCACCTGTAGTTAGTGTCTACCACCTGCCGTTAGTGGCTACAACTTGTTGTTAGAATCTACAACCTGTTGTTAGTGCCTACCACCTGTAGTTAGTGTTTACCACCTGTTGTTAGTGTCTACCACCTGCAGTTAGTGGCTACCACCTGTAGTTAGTGTCTACTACCTGTTGTTAGTGTCTACCACCTGCCGTTAGTGGCTACAACTTGTAGTTAGTATCTGCAACCTGTTGTTAGTGCCTACCACCTGTTGTTAGTGTCTACCACCTGCAGTTAGTGGCTACCACCTGTAGTTAGTGTTTACCCTCTGTTGTTAGTGTCTACCACCTGCAGTTAGTGGCTACCACCTGTAGTTAGTGTCTACCCCCTGTCGTTTGTGTCTACCACCTATAGTTAGTGCCTACCACCTGTTGTTAGTATCCACCACCAGCAGTTAGTGGCTACCACCTGTAGTTAGTGTGTACCCCCTGTAGTTAGTGTCTACCCCCTGTTGTTATTGCCTGCCCTCTGTGGTTAGTGTCTACCCCCTGTCGTTGTGTCTACCACCTGCAGTTAGTGGTTACCATTTGTTGTTGAGTGTCTACCTGTTGTTGGTGTCTACCACCCCGTCAGTGTCTACCACCTGCAGTGAGTGGCTACCACCTGTGGTTAGTGTCTCACCACCTGTTGTCAGTGTCTACCACCTGCAGTTAGTGGCTGCCACCCCTCCATGGTTAGTGTTTTGCCACCTGTTGTTGGTGTCTGCCACCTGCCTTGAGTGGCTACTACCTTTTGGTTAGTGTCTACCACCTGTTGTTGGTGTGTACCACCTACAGTAAGTGGCTACCACTTGTAGTTAATGTCTACAACCTGTTGGTAGTGCCTACCACCTGTTGTTGATGTCTACCACCTGCAATTGAGTAGCTACCACCTGTAATTGATGTTTAACCTGTTGGTAGTGTCTACCACCTGCAGTTAGTGGCTACCACCTGTAGTTAGTGTCTACCCCCTGTCGTTTGTGTCTACCACCTGCAGTTAGTGCCTACAACCTGCAGTTAGTGTCTACCACCTGTTGTTAGTGTCTACAACCTGTTGTTATTACCTACCACCTGCAGTTAGTGGCTACTACCTGTAGTTAGTGTCTACCACCTGTTGTTAGTGCCTGCCACCTGCAGTTAGTGTCTACCATCTGCAGTTAGTGGTTACCACTTGTAGTTAGTGTCTACTACCTGTTGTTAGTGTCTACAACCTGTTGTTAGTGCCTACCACCTGCAGTTAGTGGCTACCACCTGTAGTTAGTGTCTACCACCTGTTATTAGTGTCTACCACCTGTTATTAGTGTCTACCACTTGTAGTTAGTGTTTACCACCTGTTGTTAGTGACTACCACCTGGAGTTAATGGCTACCACCTGTAGTTAGTGTTTACCACCTGTTGTTAGTGTCTACCACCTGCAGTTAGTGGCTACCACCTGTAGTTAGTGTCTACTACCTGTTGTTAGTGTCTACCACCTGTTGTTAGTGTCTAAAACCTGTTGTTGGTGCCTATAACCTGCAGTTAGTGTCTAAAACCTGTTGTTAGTGCCTACCACATGCAGTTAGTGTCTACCACCTGTAGTTAGTGTCAACCACCTGTTGTTAGTGTTTACCACCTGCACTTAGTGTCTACCTCCTGCAGTTAGTGTCTACCACCTGTTGTTAGTGACTACCACCTGCAGTTAGTGTCTACCACCTGTAGTTAGTGTCAACCACCTGTTGTTAGTGTTTACCACCTGTTGTTAGTGTCTACCACCTGCAGTTAGTGTCTACCACCTGTTGTTAGTGTCTACCACCTGCAGTTAGTGCCAACCACCTGCAGTAAGTGTCCAAAACCTGTTGTTAGTGCCTACCACCTGCAGTTAGTGTCTACCACTTGTAGTTAGTGTCTACCACCTGTTGTTAGTGTTTACCACCTGCAGTTAGTGTCTACCACCTGTAGTTAGTGTATACACCCTGTTGTTAGTGTCTACCCCCTGTTGTTAGTGTCTACATCCTTTTGATAGAGCCTACCACCTGCAGTTAGTGGCTACCACATGTTGTTAGTGTCTACAACCTGTTGTTATTGTGTACCACCTGTTGTTAGTGCCTACCACTTGCATTTAGTAGCTACCACCTGTAGTTTGTGTCTACAACCTGTTGTTAATTCCTACCACCTGTTGTTATTGTCTACAACCTGTTGTTAGTGCCTACCACCTGCAGTTAGTGGCTACCACCTGTAGTTAGTGTCTACCACCTGTTGCTAGTGTCTACCACCTGCAGTTAGTGGCTACCACATGTAGTTAGTGTCGACCCCCTGTTGTTATTGCCTGCCCTCTGTAGTTAAGGTCTTCCCCTTGTCGTTATTGCCTACCACCTTTAGTTATTGTCTAACCCGTGTAGTTAGTGTCTACTCCCTGCAGTTAGTGGCTACCACCTATAGTTAGTGTTTACCACCTGTTGTTAATGCGTGCCACCTGCAGTTAGTGTCTACCACCTGTAGTTAGTGGCTACCACCTGTAGTTAGTGTCTACCACCTTTAGTTATTGTCTACCCCGTGGAGTTAGTGTCTACCCCCTGTTAGTATACCACCTGCAGTTAGTGGCTACCACCTGTAGTTAGTGTCTACCACCTTTAGTTATTGTCTACCCCGTGGAGTTAGTGTCTACCCGCTGTTGTTAGTGGCTACCACCTGCAGTTAGTGGCTACCACCTGTAGTTAGTGTCTACCACCTTTAGTTATTGTCTACCCCGTGGAGTTAGTGTCTACCCCCTGTTGTTAGTGTCTATCACCTGCGGTTAGTGGCTACCAACTTTAGTTAGTGTCTACTACCTGTTGTTAGTGCCACCTACCTGTAGTTAGTGTCTACCACCTGTTGTTAGTGTCTACCACCTGCAGTTAGTGTCTACCCCCTGTTGTTAGTGCCTACCACCTGCAGTTAGTGGCTACCTCCTTTAGTTATTGTCTACCACCTGTAGTTAGTGTCTACCACCTGTAGTTATTTGCCCTTCTTGTAGTTAGTGTCTACCACTTGTTGTTAGTGTTTACAACCTGTTGTTAGAGCCTACCACCAGCAGTTAGTGGCTACTACCTGTAGTTAGTGTCTACCACCTGTTGTTAGTGTCTAAAACCTGCAGTTAGTGGCTACCACCTGTATTTAGTGTCTACCCCCTGTAGTTAGTGTCTACCCCCTGTTGTTATTGCTTGCCCTCTGTAATTAGTGTCTACCCCTTGTCGTTTGTGTGTACCACCTGCAGTTAGTGGTTACCACTTGTAGTTAGTGTTTACCACTTGATGTTAGTCTTTACCACCTGTTTTTTGTGTCTACCACCTGAAGTTAGTGGCTACCACCTGTAGTGGCCTCCTCACCTGTGGTATTATTTACCACTATTTGTGTGTCTATCTGCAGTGTATCCTGCCTCCCCTGTGGTAGTATATACCTACCTGTTTTGTGTCTACCACATGTTGTTATTTACTGTGGTAGTATCAGCTTTCATTTTGTTACCTGCACTCTGTAATTAAAAGTCTACCCCCTGTCATTTTGTCTACCTTCTGGTAGTGTTTACCACTTTGTGGTAGTATACCACCTGTTGTTGTGTTTACCTGTTGTTGTGTCTACCTGCAGTGTGGCTGCCTCCTGTAGTGTGTTTACCACCTGTTGTGTTACCTGTTGTTAGTGTCTGCCTTGATTGGTGGCTGCCACCTTGTAGTTAGTGTTTTACCACTGTTGTTTGGTGTCTTACCTGCAGTTGGTATTTTCCAGTAGTGTCTACCACCTGTTGTTAGTGTCTACCACCTGCAGTTAGTGGCTACCACCTGTAGTTAGTGTTTACCACCTGTAGTTATTGCCTAATTCCTGTAGTTAGTGTCTTCCACTTGTTGTTAGTGTTTACAACCTGTTGTTAGAGCCTACTACCTGCAGTTAGTGGCTACCACCTGTTGTTAGTGTCTAAAACCTGTTGTTAGTGTTTACTAGCTGCAGTTAATCTCTACCACCTGTAGTTAGTGTCTACCACCTGTTTTTAGTGTCTTCCACATGCAGTTAGTGGCTACCACCTGTAGTTAGTGTCGACCCCCTGTTGTTATTGCCTGCCCTCTGTAGTTAAAGTCTACCCCCTGTCGTTTGTGTCTACAACCTGCAGTTAGTGGTTACCACTTGTAGTTTGTGTCTACCACCTGTTGTAAGTGTTTACCACCTGTTGTTAGTGTCTACCACCTGTTGTTAGTGTCTACCACCTGCAGTTAGTGTTTACCACGTGTAGTTAGTGTCTACCACCTTTAGTTATTGTCTACCCCGTGTAGTTAGTGTCTACCCCCTGCAGTTAGTGGCAACTACCTGTAGTTAGTGTCTACCACCTGTTGTTAGTGCCTGCCACCTGCAGTTGGTGGCTACCACCTTTTAGTTAGTGTTTACCACCTGTAGTTGTTGCCTAATTCCTGTAGTTAGTGTCTACCACTTGTTGTTAGTGTTTACAACCTGTTGTTAGAGCCTACCACCTTCAGTTAGTGGCTACCACCTGTAGTTAGTGTTTACCACCTGTTGTTAGTGTCTACCACCTGCAGTTAGTGGCTACCACCTGTAGTTAGTGTCTACTACCTGTTGTTAGTGTCTACCACCTGCCGTTAGTGGCTACCACTTGTAGTTAGTATCTACAACCTGTTGTTAGTGCCTACCACCTGTTGTTAGTGTCTACCACCTGCAGTTAGTGACTACCACCTGTAGTTAGTGTTTACCATCTGTTGTTAGTGTCTACCAACTGCAGTTAGTGGCTACCACCTGTAGTTAGTGTCTACCCCCTGTCGTTTGTGTCTACCACCTGCAGTTAGTGGTTACCACTTGTAGTTTGTGTCTACCACCTGTTGTTAGTGTTTACCACCTGCACTTAGTGTCTACCACCTGCAGTTAGTGTCTACCACCTGTTGTTAGTGTCTACCACCTGTAGTTAGTGTCTACCACCTGTTGTTAGTGTCTAAAACCTTTTGTTAGTGCCTACCTCCTGCAGTTAGTGTCTACCATCTGCAGTTAGTGGTTACCACTTGTAGTTAGTGTCTACTACCTGTTGTTAGTGTCTAGAACCTGTTGTTAGTGCCTCCCACCTGCAGTTAGTGGCTACCACCTGTAGTAAGTGTCTACCACCTGTTATTAGTGTCTACCACCTGTTGTTAGTGTCTACCACCTGTAGTTAGTGTTTACCACCTGTTGTTGGTATACACCTGCGGTGTGGCTACCTGTGGTAGTGTCTACCACCTGTTGTTAAATGTCTACCTGCAGTGTGTCTACCACCTGTTGTTGAATGTCCCGGCCTGCAGTGAAATGCTCTACAATTTGTTAGTGTCTAAAACCTGTTGTTAGTGCCTACCACCTGCAGTTAGTGTCTACCACTTGTTTTGTAGTGTCTACAACCTGTTGTTAGGGCCTACCACCTGTAGTTAGTGTTTGCCACCTGTTGTTAGTGTCTACCACCTGCAGTTAGTGGCTACCACATGTAGTTAGTGTCTACCACCTGTTGTTAGTGCCTGCCACCTGCAGTTAGTGGCTACCACCTGTAGCTATTGTCTACAACCTGTTGTTAGGGCCTACCACCTGTAGTTAGTGTTTACCACCTGTTGTTAGTGTCTACCACCTACAGTTAGTGGCTACCACATGTTGTTAGTGTCTACCACCTGCAGTTAGTGGCTACCACCTGTAGTTAGTATCTACCACCTGTTTTTAGTGTCTAACACCTGCAGTTAGTGGTAACCACCTGTAGTTAGTGTCTACCCGCTGTAGTTAGTGTCTACCCCCTGTTGTTAGTGTCTACAACCTCTTGATAAAGCCTACCACCTGCAGTTAGTGGCTACCACCTGTTGTTAGTTTCTACCACTTGTAGTTAGTTTCTACAACCTGTTGTTAGTGTCTACCACCTGTTGTTAGTGCCTACCACTTGCATATAGTGGCTACCACCTGTAGTTTGTGTCTACCCCCTGTTGTTAGTGTCTACCACCTGCAGTTAGTGGCTACCACCTGTAGTTAGTGTGTCCCACCTGTTGTTAGTGTCTACCACCTGTTGTTAGTGTCTGCCACCTGCAGGTAGTGTCTACCCCTTGTTGTTAGTGTCTACTCCCTGTCGTTTGTGTCTACCACCTGTAATTATTGCCTAATTCCTGTAGTTAGTGTCTACCACTTGTTGTTAGTGTTTACAACCTGTTGTTAGAGCCTACCACCTGCAGTTAGTGGCTACCACCTGTAGTTAGTGCCTACCCCCTGTTGTTAGTATCCACCACCAGCAGTTAGTGGCTACCACCTGTAGTTAGTGTCTACCCCTGTAGATACTGTGTAACCCCTGTTGTTATTACCTGCCCTCTGTAGTTAGTGTCTACCCCCTGTCGTTTGTGTCTACCGCCTGCAGTTAGTGGTTACCACTTGTAGTTAGTGTCTACCACCTGTTGTTAGTGTTTACCACCTGTTGTTAGTGTCTACCACCTGCAGTTAGTGGCTGCCACCTGTAGCTAGTGTCTACCCCCTGTAGTTAGTGTCTACCCCTTGTTGTTATTGCCTGCCCTCTGTGGTTAGTGTCTACCCCCTATTGTTAGTGTCTGCCACCTGCAGGTAGTGTCTACCCCCTGTTGTTAGTGTCTACTCCCTGTCGTTTGTGTCTACCACCTCTAGTTATTGCCTAATTCCTGTAGTTAGTGTCTACCACTTGTTGTTAGTGTTTACAACCTGTTCTTAGAGCCTACCACCTGCAGTTAGTGGCTACCACCTATAGTTAGTGCCTACCACCTGTTGTTAGTATCCACCACCAGCAGTTAGTGGCTTCCACCTGTAGTTAGTGTGTACCCCCTGTAGTTAGTGTCTACCCCCTGTTGTTATTGCCTGCCCTCTGTGGTTAGTGTCTACCCCCTGTCGTTGTGTCTACCACCTGCAGTTAGTGGTTACCATTTGTTGTTAGTGTCTACCACCTGTTGTTAGTGTCTACCACCTGTTGTCAGTGTCTACCACCTGCAGTTAGTGGCTACCACCTGTAGTTAGTGTCTACCACCTGTTGTCAGTGTCTACCACCTGCAGTTAGTGGCTACCACCTGTAGTTAGTGTTTACCACCTGTTGTTAGTGTCTACCACCTGCACTTAGTGGCTACCACCTTTAGTTAGTGTCTACCACCTGTTGTTAGTGTGTACCACCTGCAGTTAGTGGCTACCACTTGTAGTTAGTATCTACAACCTATTGTTAGTGCCTACCACCTGTTGTTAGTGTCTACCACCTGCAGTTAGTGGCTACCACCTGTAGTTAGTGTTTACAACCTGTTGTTAGTGTCTACCACCTGCAGTTAGTGGCTACCACCTGTAGTTAGTGTCTACCCCCTGTGTATAGTGTTTACCACCTGATGTTAGTGTCTACCACCTGAAGTTAGTGGCAACCACCTGTAGTTAGAGTATACCACCTGTTGTTAGTGTCTAAAACGTGTTGTTAGTGCCTACAACCTGCAGTTAGTGTCTACCACCTGTTGTTAGCGCTCGCCAATTCGCGTTAGTGTTCACCATCTCGGTAGTTAGTGGTTAACGCCACTTGTAGTTAGTGTTCACTAATTCGTTGTTAGTGTTCAGAACCTGTTTGTTAGTGCCTACCATCATGTTAGTGGTTTTTACCAATCTGTAGCGTTAGTGTCTACAACCTGTTAGCAATCTACCACCTGTTGTTGTGTTCACTTACTGTAGTTAGCGCTTACCACCTGTTGTTGGGTGACTACCACCCGAGCACGGCTACCACCCAGTTAGTGTTTACCACCTGTTGTTATGTGTCTACCACCTGCAGTTAGTGGCTACCACCTGTAGTTAGTGGCTACCACCTGTAGTTAGTGTCTACCACCTGCCGTTAGTGGCTACAACTTGTAGTTAGAATCTACAACCTGTTGTTAGTGCCTACCACCTGTAGTTAGTGTTTACCACCTGTTGTTAGTGTCTACCACCTGCAGTTATTGGCTACCACCTGTAGTTAGTGTCTACTACCTGTTGTTAGTGTCTACCACCTGCCGTTAGTGGCTACAACTTGTAGTTAGTATCTGCAACCTGTTGTTAGTGCCTACCACCTGTTGTTAGTGTCTACCACCTGCAGTTAGTGGCTACCACCTGTAGTTAGTGTTTACCCTCTGTTGTTAGTGTCTACCACCTGCAGTTAGTGGCTACCACCTGTAGTTAGTGTCTACCCCCTGTCGTTTGTGTCTACCACCTGCAGTTAGTGGTTACCACTTGTAGTTAGTGTCTACCACCTGTTTATAGTGTTTACCACCTGTTGTTAGTGTATAAAACCTGCAGTTAGTGGCAATCACCTGTTGTTAGAGTATACCACCTGTTGTTAGTGTCTACCACCTGTAGTTAGTGTTTACCACCTGTTGTTAGTGCCTACCACCTGCAGTTAGTGGCTACCACGTGTAGTTTGTGTCTACCACCTGTTGTTAGTGTCTACCACCTGCAGTTAGTGGCTACCACATGTAGTTAGTGTCGACCCCCTGTTGTTATTGCCTGCCCTCTGTAGTTAAAATCTTCCCCCTGTCGTTATTGCCTACCCCCTGTAGTTAGTGTCTACCCCCCGTATTTATTGCCTAACTCCTGTAGTTAGTGACTACCACCTTTAGTTATTGTCTACCCCGTGTAGTTAGTGTCTACCCCCTGCAGTTAGTGGCTACCACCTATAGTTAGTGTTTACCACCTGTTGTTAGTGCGTGCCACCTGCAGTTAGTGTCTACCACCTGCAGTTAGTGGCTACCACCTGTAGTTAGTGTCTACCACCTTTAGTTATT
>NW_024737146.1:0-33733 GCF_018991925.1 Homarus americanus | reverse complement strand
ATGGTATTACTTCGTTCAGTTACGTATTGCTGTACCTCTGACACTCCCAGGTACCTCCTGACACTCCAGGTACACCTCTGACACTCCCAGGTACATCTCTGACACTCCCAGGCACACCTCCTGACACTCCCAGGTACACCTCAGACACTGCCAGGTACACCTCGGACACTCCCAGGTACACCTCAGACACTCCAAGGTGCACCTCTGACACTCCCAAGTGCACCTCTGACACACCCAGACACCTCTGACACTCCAGGTACACCTCAGACACTCCCAGGTACACCGCTGACACTCCCAGGTACACGTCCGACACTCCCAAGTACACCTCTGACACTTCCAGGTACACCTCTGACACTCCCAAATTACACCTCTGACACTTCCAGGTACGCTCCTGACCCCCAGGTACACCTCTGACACTCCCAGGTGCACTTTGGCCTCCCATGTACTCCACTGACATTCCGTGGTACACATCTCTCACACCTCCCAGGTACACCTTGACACTGCCAGGTTGCACCTCCGACACTCCAGGTACACCTCCGACACTCCCAGGTACACCTCGGCCTCCCAGGTACACCTCTCTGACACTCCTAGGTACACCTCTGACACTCTCAGGTACACCTCCTGACACTCCAGGTACACCTCTGACCTCCCAGGTACACCTCCTGACACTCCAGGTACACCTCTGACCTCCCAGGTACTCCACTGACATTCCTCAGTACACCTCCTGACACTCCCAGGTACACGTCCGGCCTCCTAGATATGCCTCAGACACTCCCAGGTACACCTCACAGGCCTCCCAGGTGCTCACTGACCTCCCCTGGTACACCCTGACACTCCAGGTATGCCCTGACACTCCCAGGTACCTCAGACACTCCTGGGTAAACTTCTCACACTCCTAGGTACACCTCTGATACTCTAGGTACTCCTCTGTCACTCCTGATACCTCTAACCTCCAAGGTACACCGCTGACACTCCCAGCTACCGCTGACACTGCCAGGTACACCTCATGCACTGCCAGGTACACCTCAGATACTGCCGTGCACCTCAGACACTCCCAGGTACACCTCAGACACTCCAAGGTGCACCTCTGACACTCCCAAGTGCACCTCCTGACACTCCCAGGCACACCTCGGCACTCCCAGGTACACCTCAGACACTCCAGGTATCCTTGACACTCCCAGGTACACCTCTGACACTCCCAAGTGCACCTCTGACACTCCCAGGTGCACCTCCGACACTCCCAGGTTGCACCGACACTGGTACACTTCTTACTCTCCCAGGTACACCTCCGACAATCACAGGTACACCTCTGACACTCCCTGGTACACCTCCGACACTCCCAGGTACACCTCTGACACTCAGGTACACTCAGATGCTGCCAAGTACACCTCTGAACCTCCCAGGTACACTCAGACACTCAAGGTGCACCTCTGACACTCCCAAGTGCACCTCCTGACCTCCCAGGACACCTCGGCCTCCCAGGTGCACCTCCAGACACTCCCAGGTACACCGGCCTCCCAGGTACACCTCTGACACCCAAGTACACCTCTGACACTCCCAGGTGCACCTCCGACACTCCCAGGTGCCTCCGACCTCCAGGTACACTACTCTCAGGTACACCTCCGACAATCCACAGGTACACCTCTGACACTCCTGGGTACACCTCGGCCTCAGGTACACCTCTGACCTCCCAGGTACACTCAGACAATCCCAGGTACCTTCTCACACTCCCAGGTACACCTCTGACACTCCATTACACCTCTGACTCTCAGGTACACCTCCTGACCTCCCAGAAACCTCTGACACTCCATGTACACCTTTGACACTCCCAGGTACTCCACTGACACTCCTGGTACACCTCTGACACTCCCAGGTACACCGTTGACACTGCCAGGTTCACCTCCGACACTCCCAGGTACTCCACTGACATTCCTTGGTACACTCTGACACTCCCAGGTACACGTCCGACACTCCCAGTACACCTCTGACACTTCCAGGTAACCTCTGACACTCCCAAGTACACCTCTGACACTTCCAGGTACGCCTCGACACTCCCAGGTACACCTCTGACCTCCCAGTGCACATTTGACCTCCCATGTATCACTGACATTCGTTGGTACACATCTCACACTCCCAGGTACACGGCTGACACTGCCAGGTACACCTCCACACTCCCAGGTACACCTCCGACACTCCCAGGTACACTTCTCACCTCCCAGGTACACCTCCGACACTCCCAGGTACACCTCTGACACTCCCAGGTACACCTCTGACCTCCTAAGGTACCTCTGACCCTCCCAGGTACGCCTCTGACACTCCCAGGTACCTCTGACACTCCCAGGTGCACCTCTTACACTCCCAGGTACACCTCTGACACTCCCAGGTACTCCACTGACATTCCCAGGTACACCTCTGACACTCCCAGGTACGTCCGACACCTCCCAGATACACCTCAGACACTCCCAGGTACACCTCTGACACTCTCAGGTACACCTCTGACCTCCCAGGTACTCACTGACCTCCCTGGTACACCCTGACACTCCAGGTATACTGACACTCAGGTACACCGCTGACACAACCAGGTACACCTCATACACACTGCCAGGTACACCTCAGACACTGCCAGGTGCACCTCAGACACTCCCAGGTACACCTCAGACACTCCAAGGTGCACCTCTGACACTCCCAAGTGCACCTCCTGACCCGGGCACACCGCTGACCCTCCCAGGCACACCCCTGGCCTCCCAGGTACACCTCTGACCTCCGAGGTACACCTCTGACACGCCAGGTACACCTCCGACACTCCCAGGAACACTCACACTCCCAGGTACACCTCCGACACTCCCAGGTACACCTCTGACACTCCCAGTTACACTTCTCCACCTCCTGGTTACACCTCCGACACTCCTAGGTACAACTCCGACCTCCCAGGTAAACCTCCAGTATACTGGGTACACCTCCACACTCCCAAGTACACCTCTGACACTCCCAGGTAATCCTGTGACACTCTCAGGTACATCTGACCTGCCAGGTACACCTCTGAAATTCCCAGGTACACCTCTGGCACTCCCATTTACCTCCAGCACTCCCAGTTACACCTGACACTCCCAGGTACACATCTGACCTCCAAGGTACACCTCTGTTTCTCCCAGGTACCTCTGACCCTCCCAGGCTCCACGACATTCCCTGGTACACCTCTGACACTCACAGGTACATGTCCGACAATAGCAGATACACCTCTGCCTCCCAGGCATCTCTGACACTCCAGGTACCTCAGCACTCCAGGTACACCTCTGACACTCCTAGGTTCTCCTCTGTCACTCCCTGATACACCTCTGACACTCCCAGGTGCACCGCCTGACACTCCCAGGTACACCATGACACTGTCCGTTACACCTCAGACAATGCCAGGTACACCTCCGACAGCTAGTTACACCCTCAGACACTCCCAGGTACACCTCAGACACTCCAAGGTGCTCCCAGCACTCCTAAGTGCACCTCTGACACTCCCTAGGCACACGTCTGACACTCAGGTACACCTCAGACACTCCCAGGTACACCGCTGACACTCCCAGATACACCTCTGACACTCCCAAGTGTGCCTCTGACATTCCCAGGTACAACTCCAGACCTCCCAGGTACACCTCCGACGCTCCCAGGTACACCTCCCACCCAGGTACACCTCCGACACTCCCAGGTACACCTCTGACACTCCCATGTACACCTCTGACACTCTCAGGTACACCTCTGACACTCCCAGGTACACTTCTGACACTCCCAGGTACATCTGACATGGTCTCAGGTACTGACACTCCGACCTCCCAGTGCACTTCTTACCTCCCAAGTCACCTCTGACCTCCCAGGTACACCCCAGGCACTCCCAGGTACACTTCTCACACTCACAGGTACACCTCCAACACTCCCAGGTACACCTCTGACACTCCCAGGTGCACCTTTGACCTCCATGTACTCCACTGACATTCCGTGGTACCATCTCACACTCCCAGGTACACCGCTGACTGCCAGGTACACCTCCGACACTCCCAGGTACACCTCCGACACTCCCAGGTACACCTCTGACCTCCCAGGTACACCTCTGACACTCTAAGGTACACCTCTGACACTCCCAGGTACACCTCTGACCTCCCAGGTACACCTCTGACCTCCCAGGTACACCTCTGACACTCACAGGTACACCTCTGACACTCCCAAGTTACTCCACTGACATTCCTTGGTACACCTCTGACACTCCCAGGTACACGTCCGACACTCCTAGTGCCTCGGCCTCCCAGGTACCTCTGACACTCAGGTACTCACTGACACTCCCTGGTACACCTGAGCACTCAGGTATACCCTGACACTCCCAGGTACCTCCAGACACTCCTGGTAAACTTCTCCACTCCTGGGTACACCTCTGATACTCCTAGGTACTCCTCTGTCACTCCTGATACACCTCTAACACTCCCAGGTACACCGCGGCCTCCCAGCTACCGCTGACACAACCAGGTACACCTCATACACTGCCAGGTACACCTCGGAATACTGCCAGTACACCTCAGACACTCCCAGGTACACTCCAGACACTCCAGGTGCACCTCTGACCCCTCCCAAGTGCACCTCTGACACTCCCAGGCACACCTCTGAGACTCCCAGGTGCCTCAGACACTCCCAGGTACACCGCTGACACTCCCAGGTACACCTCTGACCTCCCAGTGCACCTCTGACACTCCCAGGTGCACCTCCGACACTCCCAGGTGCACCTCCGACACTCCCAGGTACCTTCTTACTCTCCCAGGTACACCTCCGACAATCACAGGTACACCTCTGACCTCCCTGGTACACCTCCGACACTCCCAGGTACACCTCTGACACTCCCAGGTACACCCCAGACAATCCCAGGTACACTTCTCACACTCCCAGGTACACCTCTGACACTCCACGTGCACCTCTGACCTCCCAGGTACACCTCTGACACTCCCAGGACACCTCTGACACTCCCATGTACACCGGCCTCCCAGGTACTCACTGACACTCCCTGGTACACCTCTGACACTCCCAGGTACACCGTTGACACTGCCAGGTTCACCTCCGACACTCCCAGGTACTCCACTGACATTCCTTGGTACACCTCTGACACTCCCAGGTACGTCCGACACTCCCAAGTACACCTCTGACACTTCCAGGTTACACCTCTGACACTCCCAAGTACACCTCTGACCTTCAGGTACGCCTCTGACACTCCCAGTACACCTCTGCCTCCCAGGTGCACTGACCTCCATGTACTCCACTGACATTCCGTGGTACACATCTCCACTCCCAGGTACCCGGCTGACACTCCGCCAGGTACACCTCCGGACACTCCCAGGTACACCTCCGACACTCCCAGGTACACCTTCTCACTCCCAGGTACACCTCCGACCCCCAGGTACACCTCTGACCTCCCAGGTACACCTCTGACACTCTAAGGTACACCTCTGACACTCCCAGGTACGCCTCCTGACACTCCCAGGTACACCTCTGACACTCCCAGGTGCACCTCTTACCTCCCAGGTACACCTCCTGACACTCCCAGGTACTCACTGACATTCCTATGACACCTCTGACACTCCCAGGTACACGTCCGACACTCCCAGATACACCTCAGACACTCCCAGGTACACCTCTGACACTCTCAGGTACACCTCTGACACTCCCAGGTACTCCACTGACCTCCTGGTACCTGACCTCCAAGGATACCCTGACACTCCCAGGTACACCCCAGACACTCCCAGGTACACTTCTCACCTCCTAGGTACACCTCTGATACTCCTAGGTACTCCTCTGTCACTCCCTGATACACCTCTAACACTCCCAGGTACAGCCTGACACTCCCAGGTACACCGCTGACACAACCAGGTACACCTCATACACTGCCAGGTACACCTCAGACACTGCCAGGTACACCTCAGACACTCCCAGGTACACCTCAGACACTCCAAGGTGCACCTCTGACACTCCCAAGTGCACCTCTGACACACCCAGGCACACCTCTGACACTCCCAGGTACACCTCAGACACTCCCAGGTACACCGCTGACACTCCCAGGTACACGTCCGACACTCCCAAAGTACACCTCTGACACTTCCAGGTACACCTCTGACACTCCCAGGTACACCTCTGACACTTCAGGTGACTCTGACACTCCCAGGTACACCTCTGACACTCCCAGGTACACCTCTGACACTCCCAGGTACACTTCTGACACTCCCAGGTACATCTCTGACACTCCCAGGTACACCTCTCACCTCCCAAATACCTCTGACTCCCATTCCAGGTACACCTCCGGCTTACTCCCAGGTACCACTTCTTACCTCCCAAGTACACCTCCTGACCTTGCTCCAGAGTACACCCAGGCACTCCCAGGTACACTTCTCACACTCCTGAGTACACCTCGACACTCCCCAGGTACACCTCTGACACTCCCCAGGTGCACCTTTGACACTCCCATGTGCTCACCCCCAGGCATTCCGTGGTGCACATCTCACCTCCCAGGTACACCACTTGACACTGCCAGGTACACCTCCCGACACTCCCAGGTGCACCTCCGGCCTCCCAGGTACACCTCTGACCTCCCAGGTACACCTCTGACACTCTAAGTTACACCTCTGGCCTCTCAGGTTTACCTCTAACCTCCCAGGTACCTCTGGCCTCCCAGGTACACCTCAGCACTCACAGGTACACCTCTGACTTGCCCAAATGCTCACCCCGGCATTCCTTGGTACACCTCCAGCCTCCCAGGTACACGTCCGACCTCCTAGATATACCTCAGACACTCCCAGGTACCTCCTGACACTCCCAGGTACTCCCACTGACGCTCCTGGTACACCCCTAGCTTGCTCCCAGGTATGCCCCACAACACTCCCAGGTACACTCAGACACTCCTGGTAGCTTCTCCTCCTGGGTACACCTCCTGATGCTCCTAGGTGCTCTTTCTGCTCCTGAGTACACCTCCTAACACTCCCAGGTACACCGCCCCGGCACTCCAGCAGCTACACCGCTGAGCACACAACCAGGTACACCTCATGCACTGCCAGGTGCACCTCAGATACTGCCAAGGTACACCTCCAGACACCTCCCAGGTACCTCAGGCACTCCAGGTGCACCTCCTGACACTCCCAAATGCACCTCTGACACTCCCAGGCACACCTCCTGAGACTCCCAGGTACACCTCCAGAACACTCCCAGGTACACTGCACTCCAGGTACACCTCCTGACACTCCCAAGTACACCTCTGACACTCCCAGGTGCACCTCCAGCCTCCCAGGTGCACCTCCCACTTTCTCAGGTACACTTTCTTACTCTCCCAGGTACACCTCCCGACAATCCTGGGTACACCTCTGACACTCCTGGGCACCTCCGACACTCCCAGGTACACCTCTGGCCTCCCAGGTACACCCCCAGACAATCCCAGGTACACTTCCCACACACACTCCCCATTTTCTCCTGACACTCCCGTTGCACCTCTGACGCTCCCCAGGTACACCTCTGACATCTGAGGGACACCTCAGCTTACTCCCATGCACCTTTGACACTCCAGGTACTCACCTGACACTCCCTAGTACACCTCCAGCTTGCTCCCAGGTACACCGTTGACACTGCCAGGTTCTCCGACACTCCCAGGTACTCCCACCCCAGCATTCCTTAGGCACACCTCCCCAACACTCTCGTGCATCCGGCTCCCAGCCACCTCTGACACTTCCAGGTACACCTCCCAGCCTCCCAAGTACACCTCCCAGCACTTCCAGGTACACCTCTGACACTCCCAGGTACACCTCCTGACACTCCCAGGTGCACAACTGACACTCCCATGTACTCCACTGACGTTCCCGTGGTACACATCTCACACTCCCCGTTACCTGGCTGACACTGCAGGTACACCTCAGACACTCCCAGGTACACCTCCGACACTCCAGTGCCGCTTCTCACCTCCCATTTCCTCCGACACTCCCAGGTACACCTCTCACAGCACTCCCAGGTTTGTGACACTCCTGGGTACCTCTGGCCTCCCAGGTACGCCTCTGACCTCCCATTTCGGCACTCCCAGGTGCACCTCTTACACTCCCAGGTACACCTCCCCAACACTCCAGGCCTCACTGACACATTCCTTGAGTACCTCCCCAGCCTCCCATCCAACCTCCCACACCTCAGGCCTCCCAGTTTTCAGCTTGCTCTCAGGTACACCTCCCCAGCTTGCTCCCAGGCCTCACACTGGCCTCCTGGTACACCCCTGACTCCCAGGTATGCCCCTGACACTCCAGGTACACCCCAGACACTCCAGGTACACTTCTCACACTCCTGGGTACACCTCCTGATGCTCCTGGGCCTCCTCTGTCCTCCCTGATACACCTCTAACACTCCCAGGCACTGACCTCCCCAGGTACACCTTCAGCCCAACCAGGTGCACCTCGTGCACCTCATACCTGCCAGGTACACCTCAGACACTGCCAGGTACACCTCAGGCACTCCCAGGTACACCTCAGACACTCCCAGGTGCACCTCTGACACTCCCAAGTGCCTCCTGACACCCAGGCACACCTCTGACACCCAGGTACACCTCAGACATTCCCAGGTACCGCTGACCTCCCAGGTAGCGTCCGACACTCCCAAGTACACCTCTGACACTTCCAGGTACCTCTGACACTCCCAAGTACCTCTGACACTTCCAGGTCACGCCTCTGACCTCCCAGGTACACCTCTGACACTCCCAGGTGCCTTTGACACTCCCATGTGCTCCACTGACATTCCGTGGTACACATCTCACTCCACAGGTACACCGCTGACACTGCCAGGTACACCTCCGACACTCCCAGGTACACCTCCGACACTCCCAGGTACACCTCTGACACTCCCAGGTACCTCTGACACTCCTAAGGTACACCTCCAGACACTCTCAGGTACACCTCTGACACTCCCAGGTACACCTCTGACACTCCCAGGTACACCTCTGCCTTACAGGAACACCTCTGACCTCCCAGGTACTCCACTGACATTCCAGGTACACCTCTGACACTCCCAGGTACACGTCCGACACTCCTAGATATACCTCAGACACTCCCAGGTACACCTCTGACACTCCCAGGTACTCCACTGACACTCCCTGGTACACCCCTGTACTCCCAGGTATACCCCTGACACTCCCAGGTACACTCCAGACACTCCCTGGTAAACTTCTCACACTCCTAGGTACACCTCTGATACTCCTAGGTACTCCTCTGTCACTCCCTGATACACCTCTAACACTCCAAGGTACACCGCTGACACTCCCAGCTACACCGCTGACACAACCAGGTACACCTCATACACTCCAGGTACACCTCAGATGCCAAGTACACCTCAGACACTCCCAGGTACCTCAGACACTCCAAGGTGCTCCTCTGACCTCCCAAGTGCACTGACACTCCCAGGCACACCTCTGACCTCCCAGGTACACCTCAGACCTTCCCAGGTGCCGCTGACCTCCCAGGTACACCTCTGACCTCCCAAGTACACCTCTGAGCCTCCCAGGTGCACCTCCGACACTCCCAGGTGCACCTCCGACACTCAGGTACACTTCTTACTCTCCCAGGTACACCTCCGACAATCACAGGTACACCTCTGACACTCCCTGGTACCTCCGGCACTCCCAGGTACACCTCTGACATTCCCAGGTACACCCAGACAATCCCAGGTACACCTCTACACTCCCAGGTACACCTGACCTCCCACGTACACCTCTGACACTCCCAGGTACACCTCTGACACTCGAAACTCTGACCTCCCATGTACACCTTTGACCTCCCAGGTACTCACTGACCTCCCTGGTTACCTCTGACACTCCCAGGTACACCGTTGACGGTTTCAGAACCACTTTCTGCAGGTACCTCCGGCACTTCAGGTGCCTCTGACACTCCCAGGTACACCCTCTGACACTCCCAGGTGCACACCTTTGACACTCCCATGTACTCCACTGACATTCCGTGGTACACATCTCACACCTCCCAGTACACGGCTGACCTGCCAGGTACACCTCCGACACTCCAGGAACACCTCCGACACTCCCAGGTACACTTCTCCACTCCCAGGTACACCTCCGACACTCGGTACACCTCTGACCTCCCAGGTACACCTCTGACACTCCTAGGTGCACCTCTGACACTCCCAGGTACGCCTCTGACACTCCCAGGTACACCTCTGACACTCCCAGGTGCACCTCTTACACTCAGGTACACCTCTGACCTCCCAGGTACTCCACTGACATTCCTGGTACACCTCTGACCCTCAGGTACACGTCCGACACTCCCAGTACACCTCAGACACTCCCAGGTACACCTCTGACACTCCTCAGGTACACCTCTGACACTCCCAGGACTCCCTGAACACTCCCTGGTACCCTGACCTCCAGGTATACCTGACACTCCCAGGTACACCCCAGACACTCCCAGGTACACTTCTCACACTCCGTGCCTCTGATACTCTAGGTACTCCTCTGCCACTCCCTGATACACCTCTAACACTCCAGGTACACCGCTGACACTCCCAGGTACACCGCTGACACAACCAGGTGCACCTCATACACTCCCAGGTACACCTCAGACACTGACAGGTACACCTCAGACACTCAGGTACACCTCAGACACTCCGGTGCACCTCTGACCTCCAAGTGCACCTCTGACACACCCAGGCACCTCTGGCCTCCCAGGTGCACCTCAGACACTCCCGAGGACCGCTGACACTCCCAGGTACACCTCTGACACTCCCGGGGCACACCTCTTACACTCCCAGGTGCTCCTCCGACACTCCCAGGTACACCTCCGACACTCCCAGGTACCTTCTTACACTCCCAGGTACACCTCCGCACTCCCAGGTACACCTCTGACACTCCCAGGTACACCTCTGACACTCTAAGGTACACTCCTCTACTCAGGTCACACCTCTGACCTCCCAGGTACACCTCTGACCTCCCAGGTACCTCCTGGCCTCCCAGGTACACCTCTGACACCCCAGGTACTCCACTGACATTCCTGGTACACCTCTGACACTCCCAGGTAGCGATCCGACACTCCCAGATACACCTCAGACACTCCCAGGTACCTCTGACACTCCCAGGTACACCTCTGACACTCCCAGGTGCTCCACTGACCTCCTGGTACACCCTGACACTCCCAGGTATGCACCCTGACCTCCCAGGTACTCCACTGACCTCCTGGGTACACCCTGACCTCCCAGGTATGCCCCGACACTCCAGGTACACCCCAGACACTCCCAGGTACACTTCTCACCTCCTAGGTACACCTCTGATACTCCTAGGTGCTCCTCTGTCCTCCTGACACACCTCTAACACTCCCAGGTACACCGCTGACACTCCCAGGTACACCTCTGACACTCCCAAGTACACCTCTGACACCAGGTACACCTCCGACACTCTCCAGGTACACCTCTGACCTCCCAGGTAAAGACCTCCCAGGTACACTTCTCACACTCCCAGGTGCACCTCTGACCTCCCAGGTACACCTCCTGACCTCCCAGGTACACCTAAGACACTCCCAGGTACACCTCTGACACTCTCAGGTCACCTTTGACCTCCCAGGTACTCACTGACATTCCCTGGTACACCTCTGCACTCCCAGGTACCTCTGACCTCCCAGGTACACCTCTAACACTCCCAGGTACACCTCCGACACTCCCAGGTACACCTCTGACACTCCCAGGTACACCTCTGAAACTCCAAGGTACCTTGGACACTCCCAGGTACACCTCTGACACTTCCAGTACTCACTGACATTCCTGGGTACACCTCTGACACTCCCAGGTGCACGTCCGACACTCCCAGGTACACCTCTGACACTCCCAGGTACACCCCTGACATTCTCAGGTACACCTTTGATACTCCCAGGTACTCCACTGACACTCCCAGGTACATCTGTGACACTCCCAGGTACACCTCTGACACTGTCAGGTACACCACTGACAATCCCAGGTACTCCTGTGACACTCCTGAACACCTCCGACGCTCCCAGGTACACCAATGACACTCCCAGGTACACCTCCGATATTCCCAGGTACACCTCCGATATTCCCAGGTACACCTCCGATACTCCCAGGTACACCTTTGAGACTCCCAAGTACTCCTGTGACCTCCCGTGCATCTCTCTGACACTCCCAGGTACACCTCTAAAACTCCCAGGTACACCTCTGACACTTCCAGGTACACCCTGACACTGCCAGGTATACCTCTGACAATCCCAGGTACTCCTGTGACCTCCCAGTTACATCTCTGACACTCCCAGGTACCTCTGACACTCCCAGGTACACCTCTGACACTCCCAGTTACACCTCCGATACTCCCAGGTACCTCTGATACTCCCAGGTACACCTCTGGCACTCCCAGGTACTCTCTGACCTCCCTGTTTCCTCTGAACTCCCAGGTATACCTCTGACCTCCCAGGTACACCTCCGTATTCCCAGGTACACCTCCGATATTCCCAGGTACACATTTGGACTCCCAGGTACTTCACTGACCTCCCTGGTATACCTCCGACATTCCCAGGTACGCCTCTGACACTCCCAGGTACACCTCTGTTATTCCCAGGTACACCTCTGACACTCCCAGATCCGCCTCCGACACTCACTAGTGACTTCGACACTCCCAGGTACACCTCGGACACTCCCAGGTACACCTCTGACACTCCCAGGTGCCCTGGACACCTCCGACACTCCCAGGTACCCTTCTTACACTCCCAGGTACACCTCCGACAATCCACAGGTACACCTCCTAACCTCCCAGGTACACCTCCGACACTCCCAGGTACACCGCTGACACTCCCAGGTACACCCAGACACTCCTTTCTCCACACTCCCAGGTACACCTCACAGCCTCCCAGGTGCACCTCTGACCCTCCCAGGTACACCTCTGACCTCCTACTCTGACACTCTCAGGTACCTTTGACACTCCAGGTATCACTGACATTCCCTGGTACACCTCTGACACTCCCAGGTACTCCTCTGACCTCCCAGGTACACCTCTGACACTCCCAGACACCTCCGACACTCCCAGGTACACCCTCTGACCTCCCAGGTACACCTCTGACACTCCAAGGTACACCTCTGACCTCCCAGGTACACCTCTGACACTCCCAAATTACTCCACTGCCATTCCTGGTACACCTCTGACACTCCCAGGTGCACGTCCGACACTCCCAGGTACACCTCTGACACTCCCAGGTACACCTCTGACATTCTCAGGTACACCTTTGACCTCCCAGGTACTCACTGACCTCCCAGTTACATCTCTGACACTCCCAGGTACACCTCTGACACTGCCAGGTACACCTCTGACAATCCCAGGTACTCTTGTGACACTCCCAGGTACACCTCCGACACTCCCAGGTACACCTCTGGCACTCCCAGGTACACCTCCGATATTCCCAGGTACACCTCCGATATTCCCAGGTACACCTCTAAAACTCCCAGGTACCTCTGACACTTCCAAGTACACCTCTGACACTGCCAGGTATACCTCTGACAATCCAGGCCTCCTCTTGACACTCCCAGGTACATCTCTGACCCTCAGGTACATCTCTGACACTCCCAGTTACACCTCTGACACTGCCAGGTACACCTCTGACAATCCAGGCCTCCTGTGACACTCTCAGTTACATCTCTGACCTCCCAGGTACACCTCTGAAACTCAGGTACACCTCTGTCCTCCCAGGTACACCTCTGACACTCCCAGGTACACCTCTGAGCCTCCCAGGTACAACTCACCCCACTCAGGTGCATCTCTGACACTTCAGGTACACCTCCTAACACTGCCAGGTTTACCTCTGACAATCCAGGCATTCCTGTGACACTCCCAGGTACACCGTCACTCCCTGGTACACCTCTGACCTCCAGGTACACCTCCGATATTCCCAGGTACACCCCTCCGATACTCCCAGGTACACCTTTGAGACTCCCAGGTACTCCACTGACCTCCCTGGTACACCTCTGACATTCCCATTTACACCTCCAACACTCCCAGTTACACCCTGACCTCCCAGGTACACATCTGACACTCCAAGGTACACCTCTGTTTCTCCCAGGTACACCTCTGCACTCCCAGGTACTCCACTGACATTCCCTGGTACACCTCCACTCACAGGTACATGTCCGACAATAGCAGATACACCTCTGACACTCCCAGGTACATCTGACACTCCCAGGTACACCTCTGACACTCCCAGGTACACCTCTGACACTCCTAGGTACTCCTCTGTCCTCCTTGATAACCTCCTAACACTCCCAGGTGCATCGCTGACACTCCCTGGTACACCGCTGACACTGCAAGTTACACCAGACACCCAGGTACACCTCAGAAACTGCCAGGTAAACCTCAGACCTCCCAGGCCAATGACCTCCAGGTACACCTCCGACATTCCCAGGTACACCTCCGATATTCCCAGGTACACCTCCATTACTCCCAGGTACACCTTTGAGACTCCCAAGTACTCCTGTGACACTCCCAGGTACATCTCTGACACTCCCAGGTACACCTCCAAAACTCCCAGGTACACTCCTGACACTTCCAGGTACACCCCTGACACTGCCAGGTATACCTCTGACAATCCCAGGTACTCCTGTGACACTCCAGTTACATCTCTGACACTCCCAGGTACACCTCTGACACTCCAGGTACACCTCTGGCCTCCCAGTTACACCTCCGATACTCCCAGGTACACCTGATACTCCCAGGTACACCTCTGGCACTCCCAGGTACACCTCTGGCACTCCCAGGTACACCCCTGACATTCTCAGGCCTCTTGATACTCCTAGGTACTCCACTGACACTCCCAGGTACATATGCTTGACACTCCCAGGTACACCTCAGACACTGCCAGGTACACCTCTGACAATCCCAGGTCTCCTGTGACACTCCCAGGCACACCTCCGACAGCTCCCAGGTACCAATGACCTCCAGGTACACCTCCGGTATTCCCAGGTACACCTCCGATATTCCCAGGTACACCTCCGTACTCCCAGGTACCTTCGAGACTCCCAAGCTCCTGTGACACTCCAGGTCACATCTCTGACACTCCCAGGTGCACCCTCTAAAACTCCCAGGTACACCTCTGCCTTCCAGGTACACCCCTGACACTGCCAGGTACCCTCTGACAATCCCAGGTACTCCTGTGACACTCCCAGTTACATCTGACACTCCCAGGTACACCTCTGACCTCCCAGGTACACCTCTGACCTCCCAGTTACCTCCGATACTCCCAGGTACACCTCTGATACTCAGGTACACCTCTGGCACTCCCAGGTACTCCTCTGACACTCCTGTTTCACCTCTGAGACTCAGGTCCTCCGACACTCCCAGGTACACCTCCGATATTCCCAGGTACCTCCAATTCCAGGTACATTTGCGACTCCCAGGTACTTCACTGACACTCCCTGGTACATCCTCTGACATTCCCAGTACGCCTCTGACACTCCCAGGTACACCTCTGTATTCCCAGGTACACCTCTGACACTCCCAGATCCGCCTCCGACACTCGCAGGTACAACTTCGACACTCCCAGGTACACCTCGGACACTCCCAGGTACCTCTGACACTCCCAGGTACCCGCAAACACTCCCAGATACACCTCTGACACTCCCAAGTACACCTCTGATACTCCCAGGTATACCTGCGACACTCCCAGGTACACCTCCGACACTCAGGTACACTTCTTACACCTCCCAGACACCTCCGACAATCACAGGTACACCTCTAACACACCCAGGTACACCTCCGACACTCCCCATGTACACCGCTGAGCCTCCCAGGTACACCCAGACACTCCCAGGTACCTTCTCACACTCCCAGGTACACCTCTGACACTCCCAGGTACACCTCTGACACTCCCAGGTACACCTCTGACACTCCTAGGTACACCTCCGACATTCCTGGTACACCTCTGACACTCCCAGATGCTCGTCCGACACTCCCAGGTACACCTCTGACACTCCCAGGTACACCTTTGACATTCTCAGGTACACCTGACAATCCACAGGTACTCCACTGACCTCCCAGGTATTCCTGTGACACTCCCAGGTACACCTCCGTCACTCCCTGGTACACCTCTGACCTCCCAGGTACACCTCCGATATTCCCAGGTACCTCCGATATTCCCAGGTACACCTCCGATACTCCCAGGTACCCCTTTGAGACTCCCAGGTCTCACTGACACTCCCTGGTACACCTCTGACATTCCCAGTTACACCTCCGACACTCCAGTTACACCCCTGACCTCCCAGGTACACATCTGACCTCCAAGGTACACCTCTGTTTCTCCCAGGTACACCTCTGACCTCCCAGGTCTCCACTGACATTCCCTGGTACACCTCTGACCTCCAGGTACACGTCCGACAATAGCAGATACACTTCTGACACTCCCAGGTACATCTCTGACACTCCCAGGTACACCTCTGACCTCCCAGGCATGCCTCTGCAGGCCTCCTAGGTACTCCTCTGTCCTCCCTGTACACCTCTAACACTCCCAAGTGCACCGCTGACACTCCCAGGTACACCGCTGACACTGCAAGTTACACCTCAGACACTGCCAGGTACACCTCAGACTGCCAGGTAAACCTCAGACACTCCCAGGTACACCTCAGACACTCCAAGGTTGCACCTCTGACACTCCCAAGTGCACCTCTGACACTCCTAGGCACACCTCTGACACTCCCAGGTACACCTCAGACACTCCCAGGCACACTGCTGACATTCCCAGACTCTGACCTCCAGAAGTACACCTCTAACACTCCCAGGTACCTCCGGCCACCCCAGTGCACCTCTCACCTCCCAGGTGCCACTTCTCACCTCCCAGGTACACCTCCGACATTCGCAGGTACACCGCTGACCTCCCAGGTACACCTCTGACACTCCCTAGGTATTCCTCTGACACTCCCAGGTACACCTCCTGATACTCCCAGGTACCTCCTGACACTCCAGGTACACCTTTGACCTCCCAGGTACACCTCTGCCAGCTCCCAGGTACACCCTCCAACACTCCCAGGTACACCTCTGACACTCCCTAGGCACACCTCTGACACTCCAAGGTACACCTCTGAAACTCCCAGGTACACCTCTGACACTCCCAGGTACACCTCTGACCTCCCAGGTACACCTCTGACACTCCAGGGTACTCCACTGACATTCCTGGTACACACTGACACTCCCAGGTGCGTCCGACACTCCCAGATACACCTCTGACACTCCCAGGTACACTTCTGACACTCCCAGGTACACCTCTGACACTCCCAGGTACACCTCTGACAATCCCAGGTACTCCTGTGACACTCTAAGGTACATCTCTGACCTCCCAGGTACACCTCTGATATTCCCAGGTACACCTCTGACACTCCCAGGAACACCTCTGACACTCCCAGGTACACCTCTGACACTGGCAGGTACACCTCTGACAATCCCAGGTACTCCTCCAGGCCTCCCAGGCACACCTCCGACACTCCCAGGCACACCTCTGTCACTCCCAGGTACACCTCCGATATTCCCAGGTATACCTCCGATATTCCAGGTACACCTCCGATACTCCCAGGTACACCTTTGAGACTCCCAGGTACTCCTGTGACACTCCCAGGTACATCTCTGACCTCCCAGGTACACCTCTAAAACTCCCAGGTACACCTCTGACACTCCCAGGTACACCTCTCCTGCCAGGTACACCTCTGACAATCCCAGGTACTCCTGTGACACTCCCAGGTACATCTCTGACACTCCCAGGTACATCTCTAACCCTCCCAGGTACACCTCTGACACTGCCAGGTACACCTCTGACAATCCAGGTCTCCTGTGACACTCTCAGGTACATCTCTGACCTGCCAGGTACACCCTCTGACAATCCCAGGTACTCCTGTGACATTCCCAGGTACATATCTGACACTCCCAGGTACATCTGACACTCCCAGGTACACCTCTGACACTGCCAGGTACACCTCTGACAATCCCAGGTACTCCTGTGCCTCTAGGCATCCTCTGACACTCCCAGGTACACCTCTGAAATTCCCAGGTACACCTCTGACCTCCCAGGAACACCTCTGACATCCCAGGTACACCTGTGACCTCCCAGGTACACCTCTGACACTCCTAGGTACTCCTCTGTCACTCCTAATACACCTCCTAACACTCCCAGGTGCACCGCTGATACTCCCAGGTACACCGCTGACACTGTCAGTTACACCTCAGACAATGCCAGGTACACCTCAGACACTCCCAGGTACACCTCAGACACAGCCAGGTACACCTCAGACACTCCCAGGTACTCCTGTGACACTCCCAGTTACATCTCTGACACTCCCAGGTACACCTCTGACACTCCCAGGTACACCTCTGACACTCCCAGGTACACCTCCGATACTCCCAGGTACACCTCTGATACTCCCAGGTACACCTCTGACACTCCCAGGTACTCGACCTCCCTGTTTCACCTCTGAGACTCCCAGGTAACCTCTGACACTCCCAGGTACACCTCCGATATTCCCAGGTACACCTCCGATACTCCCAGGTACACATTTGAGACTCCCAGGTACATCACTGATACTCCCTGGTATACCTCTGACATTCAGGTACCTCTGTTATTAGTGCCCGTCCGACACTGCCAGATACACCTCTGACCTCCCAGGTACACCTGACACTCCCAGGTACACTTCTGACACTCCCAGACTCCACTGACCTCCCTAGTACACCCTGACACTCCCAGGTACACCTCTGACACTCCCAGGTACACCCAAGGCACTCCCAGGTACACTTCTCACACTCCTAGGTACACCCTGACACTCCTAGGTACTCCACTGACACTCCCTGATACACCTCTAACACTACCCGTGCACCGCCGACATTCCCAGGTACACCGCTGACACTGCCAGTTACACCTCAGACACTGCCAGGTACACCGCTGACACTGCCAGGTACACCTCAGACACTCCCAGGTACACCTCAGACACTCAAGGTGCACCTCTGACACTCCCAAGTGCACCTCTGACACTCCCCGTCACACCTCTGACACTCCCAGGAACACCTCTGACACTCCCAGGTACACCTCCTGACACTCCAAGGTACACCTCTGACCTCCCAGGTACACCTCTGACACTCCTAAGTACTCCACTGACATTCCCTGGAACACCTCTGACACTCCCAGATGCACGTCCGACTCCCAGGTACACCTCCTGACACTCCCAGGTACACCTCTGACATTCTCAGGTACACCTTTGACACTCACAGGTACTCCACTGACCTCCCAGGTATTCCTGTGACACTCCCAGGTACACCTCCGTCACTCCTGGTACACCTCTGACCTCCCAGGTACACCTCCGATATTCCCAGGTACACCTCCGATATTCCCAGGTACACCTACGATACTCAGGTACACCTTTGAGACTCCCAGGTACTCCACTGACACTCCCTGGTACACCTCCTAACATTCCCAGTTACACCTCCGACACTCCCAGTTACACCCTGACACTCCCAGGTACACATCTGACACTCCAAGGTACACCTCTGTTTCTCCCAGGTACACCTCTGACACTCCAGGTAATCCACTGACATTCCCTGGTACACCTCTGACACTCCCAGGTACACGTCCGACAAAAGCAGATACACTTCACACTCCCAGGTACATCTCTGACACTCCCAGGTACACCTTTGACACTCCCAGGTACACCTCTGACACTCCTAGGTACTCCTCTGTCATTCCTTGATACACCTCTGACACTCCCAAGTGCACCTCTGACCTCCTAGGCACACCTCTGACACTCCCAGGTACACCTCAGACACTCCCAGGCACACTGCTGACATTCCCAGGTACACCTCTGACCTCCCAAGTCACCTCACTCCCAGGTACACCTCCGACCCCAGGTACACCTCCGACACTCCCAGGTACCACTTCTCACACTCCCAGTGCACCTCCGACATTCGCAGGTACACCGCTGACACTCCCAGGTACACCTCTGACACTCCTAGGTATTCCTCTGACACTCCCAGGTACACCTCCGACACTCCCAGGTACACCTCAACACTCCCAGGTACACCTCTGACCTCCTAGGCACACCTCTGACACTCAAGGTACACCTGACACTCCCAGGTACACCTCTGACAGGTGCCTCAGTGCACCTCTGACCCTCCCAGGTACTCACCTGACCTCCCTGGTACACCTGACACTCAGGTACACCTCTGACACTCCCAGGTACACCAAGGCACTCCCAGTGCCTTCTCCATCCTAGGTACACCTCTGACCTCCTAGGTACTCCACTGACACTCCTGATACACCTCTAACACTCCCAGGTGCACCGCTGACACTCCCAGGTACACCGCTGACACTGCAAGTTTTCAGACACTGCCAGGTACACCTCAGACACTGCCAGTTCCTCAGACACTCCAGGTGCACCTCAGACACTCCAAGGTGCACCTCTGACACTCCAAGTGCACCTCTGACCTCCTAGGCACACCTCTGACACTCCCAGGTGCACCTCAGACACTCCCAGGCACTGCTGACATTCCCAGGTACACCTCTGACCTCCCAAGTACACCTCTAACACTCCCAGGTACACCTCTGACACTCCCAGGTACAACTCCAACATTCCCAGGTAAACCTCCGATACTCCTAGGTACACCTCTGAAACTCCTAGGTACACCTCTGACACTCCTAGGTATTCCTCTGACACTCCCTGGTTCTCCCCTGACTCTCCCAGGTACACCTCAGACACTCCCAGGAACACCTCAGATACTCCCATGTACACCTCTGACACTCCCAGGTACACCTCAGACACTCCTAGGTACACCTCTCACACTCTCAGGTACACCTCTCACACTCCCAGGTTCTCCTGTGACACTCCCTGGTACTTCTCTGACACTCCCGGGTTCACCTCAGACACTCCCAGGTACACCTCAGAAACTCCCAGGTACACCTATGACATTCCAAGGTACACCTCTGACACTCCAAGGAACACCGCTGACACTGCCAGGTACACCTCTGACACTCCATGTACACCTCCGACACTCCCAGGTACACCTCTGACACTCCCAGGTACTCACTGACACTCCCTGGTACACCCTGACACTCCCAGGTACACCTCTGACACTCCCAGGAACACCTCTGACAATCCCAGGACACCTCAGACACTCCCAGGTACACCTCAGACACTACCAGGTACACCTCAGACACTCCCAGGCACACCCTTGACACTCCCAGGTACACCGCTGACACTGCCAGGTACACCCTTGACACTCCCAGGTACACCTCCGACACTCCCAGGTACACCTCTGACACTCCTATGTTCTCCACTGACATTCCCTGGTACACATCTGACACTCCCAGGTACACGTCCAACACTCCCAGATACACCTCTGACACTCTCAGGTAAATCTCTGACACTCCCAGGTACACCTCTGACACCCCCAGGTACACCTCTGACACTCCCAGGTATACCTCCGATACTCCCATGTACACCTCTGACACTCCCAGGTACACCTCTAACACTCCTACGTACTCGTCTGTCACTCCCTGATACACCTCTAACAATCCCAGGTGCACAGCTGACACTCCCAGGTACACCTCTGGCCTCCCAGGTACCACCTCCTGGCCTCCCAGGTGCACCTTTGACCTCCCAGGTGCTCCACTGACATTCCTGGTACACCCCTCCTGGCACCCCCAGGCCACACCGGTGACACTGCCAGGTACACCTCCGACACTCCCAGGTACACCTGCGACCTCCCAGGTCACACCTCTCACACTCAGGTACCCCTCTGACCTCCCAGGTACCTTTGACCACTCCAGGTACTCCACTGACATTCCCTGCTACACCTCTGACACTCCCAGGTACACCGCTGACACTGCCAGGTACACCTCCGACACTCCCAGGTACACCTGCGACACTCCCAGGTACACTTCTCACACTCCCAGGTACACCTCCGACACTCCCAGTTACACCTCTGACACTCCCAGGTACACATCTGACACTCCAAGGTACACCTCTGACACTCCCAGGTACACCTCTGACATTCCCAAGTACTCCACTGACATTCCCTGGTACACATCTGACACTCCCAGGTACACGTCCAACACTCCCAGATACATCTCTGACACTCCCAGGTACATCTCTGACACTCCCAGGTACACCTCCGACATTCGCAGGTACACGCTGACACTCCCAGGTACACCTCTGACACTCCTGGGTATTCCTCTGACCTCCCAGGTACACCTCTGATGCTCCCAGGTACACCTCTGACCTCCCAGGTAGCCTTTGACACTCCCAGGTACACCTCTGACCTCCCAGGTACACCTCTAACACTCCCAGGTACACCTCTGACACTCCAGGCACACCTCTGACACTCAAGGTACACCTCTGACATTCCGAGGTACACCTCTGACATTCCCAGTACACCTCTGACACTCCCAGGTACACCTCTGACCCTCCCAGGTACTCCACTGACATTCCCTGGTACACCACTGACACTCCCAGGTACACGTCCGACACTCCCAGATACACCTCCTGACCTCCCAGGTACACTTCACACCTCCCAGGTACACCTGACACTCCCAGACCTCCACTGACACTCCCTGGTACACCCCTGACCTCCCAGGTACACCTGACACTCCCAGGTACACCCAAGGCACTCCCAGGTACACCCTCCTCCTAGGTACACCTCTGACCCTCCTAGGTACTCCACTGACCTCCCTGATACACCTCTAACACTACCAGCTGCACCGCCGACATTCCCAGGTACACCGCTGACACTGCCAGTTACACCTCAGACACTGCCAGGTACACCGCTGACACTGCCAGGTACACCTCAGCCTCCCAGGTACACCTCAGACACTCAAGGTGCACCTGACACTCCCAAGTGCACCTCGGCCTCCCTAGTCACACCTCTGACCTCCCAGGTACACCTCTGACACTCCCAGGTACACCTCTGACACTCCAAGGTACACCTCTGACACTCCCAGGTACACCTCTGACCTCCCTAAGTTACTCACTGACATTCCCGGGTACACCCTCTGACACTCCCAGATGCGTCCGACACTCCCAGGTACACCTCTGACACTCCCAGGTACACCTCTGACATTCTCAGGTACACCTTTGACACTCCACAGGTACTCACTGACTCCCAGATTGTTCCTGTGACCTCCCAGGTACCTCCGTCCTCCCTGGTACCTCTGACCTCCCAGGTACACCTCCGATATTCCCAGGTACACCTCCGATATTCCCGGTACACCTCCGATACTCCCAGGTACCTTTGAGACTCCCAGGTACTCCACTGACACTCCCTGGTACCTCTGACATTCCCAGTTACACCTCCGACACTCCCAGTTACCCTGACACTCCCAGGTACACATCTGACACATAAGGTACACCTCTGTTTCTCCCAAGTACACCTCTTACCTCCCAGGTACTCCACTGACATTCCCTGGTACACCTCTGACACTCCCAGTTACACGTCCGACAATAGCAGATACACTTCCTGACACTCCCAGGTACATCTCTGACACTCCCAGGTACACCTCTGACACTCCCAGGTACCCTCTGACACTCCTAGGTACTCCTCTGTCACTCCTGATACACCTCTAACACTCCCAAGTGCACCGCTGACACTCCCAGGTACACCGCTGACACTGCAGTTACACTTCAGACATGCCAGGTACACCTCCAGACACTGCCAGGTAAACCTCAGACACTCCCAGGTACCAGACACTCCAAGGTGCACCTCTGACACTCCCAAGTGCACCTCTGACCTCCTAGGCACACCTCTGACACTCCAAGGTACACCTCAGACACTCCCAGGCACACTGCTGACATTCCCAGGTACACCTCTGACACTCCCAAGTACACCTCTACACTCCAGGTACACCTCCGACACCCCCAGGTACACCTCCTGACACTCCCAGGTACACTTCTCACCTCCCAGGTACACCTCCGACATTCGCAGGTACACCGCTGACCTCCCAGGTACACCTCTGACACTCCTAGGTATTCCTCTGACACTCCAGGTACACCTCTGATCTCCCAGGTACACCTCTGACCTCCCAGGTACACCTTTGACACTCCCAGGTACACCTCTGACCTCCCAAGTACACCTCCTAACACTCCCAGGTACGCCTCTGACACTCCTAGGCACACCTCTGACACTCCAAGACCACCTCTAACACTCCCAGGTACACCTCTGACACTCCAGGTACACCTCTGCACTCCCAGGTACACCTCTTGACCTCCCAGGTACTCCACTGACATTCCCTGGTACACCACTGACCTCCCAGGTACGTCCGACACTCCCAGATACACCTCTGACCTCCCAGGTACACTTCTGACCTCCCAGGTACACCTCTGACCTCCCAGGTACTCCACTGACCTCCCTGGTACACCCCTGACCCTCCCAGGTACACCTCTGACCTCCCAGGTCACCCAAGGCCTCCCAGGTGCACTTCTCACACTCCTAGGTACACCTCTGACACTCCTGGGTCACTCACTGACACTCCTGATACACCTCTAACACTCCCAGGTGCACCGCTGACATTCCAGGTACACCGCTGACACTGCCAGTTACACCTCAGACACTGCCAGGTACACCACTGCCACTGCCAGGTCACCTCAGACACTCCCAGGTACACCTCAGACACTCAAGGTGCACCTCTGACACTCCCAAGTGCACCTCTGACACTCCAGTCACACCTCTGACCTCCCAGGTACACCTCTGACACTCCCAGGTACACCTCTGACACTCCAAGGTACACCCTCTGACACTCAAGGTACACCTCTGACACTCCCAAGTTACCCACTGACATTCCCTGGTACACCTCTGACACTCCCAGATGCACGTCCGACACTCCCAGGTACACCTCTGACACTGCCAGGTACACCTGACAATCCAGGTACTCCTGCTGACATTCCAGGCACACCTCCGACACTCCAGGTACACCTCTGTCACTCCAGGTACACCTCCGATATTCCAGGTATACCTCCGATATTCCCAGGTACACCTCCGATACTCCCAGGTACACCTTTGGAGACTCCCAGGTACTCCTGTGACCTCCAGGTACACCTAACCTCCCAGGTACAACTCCTAAAACTCCCAGGTACACCTCTGACACTCCCAGGTACACCTCTGACACTGCCAGGTACACCTCTGACAATCCCAGGTACTCTGCTTGACACTCCCAGGTACATCTCCGACACTCCCAGGTACATCTCTGACACTCCCAGGTACACCTCTGACACGGCCAGTTACACCTCTGACAATCCCAGTTACTCCTGTGACACTCTAAGGTACATCTCTGACACTCCCAGGTACACCTCTGAAATTCCCAGGTACACCTCTGCCTCCCAGGAACACCTCTGACACTCCCAGGTACACCTCTGACACTGGCAGGTACACCTCTGACAATCCAGGTACTCCTGTGACTCCCAGGCACACCTCGACACTCCAGGTACCTCTGTCCTCCCAGGTTCCTCCGATATTCCCAGGTATACCTCCGATATTCCCAGGTACCTCCGATACTCCCAGATACACCTTTGAGACTCCCAGGTACTCCTGTGACACTCCAGGTACATCTCTGCACTCAGGTACACCTCTAAAACTCCCAGGTACACCTCTGACCTCCCAGGTACACCCTCTGACACCGCCAGGTACACCTCTGACAATCCAGGTACTCCTGCTGACACTCCCAGGTACATCTGACCTCCCAGGTACATCTCTAACACTCCAGGTACACCTCTGACACTGCCAGGTACACCTCTGACAATCCAGGTACTCCTGTGACACTCTCAGGTACATCTCTGACCTCCAAGTGCCCTCTGAAATTCCCAGGTACCTCTGACCTCAGAACACCTCTGACACTCCCAGGTACACCTCTGACACTGCCAGGTACCTCTGACAATCCCAGGTACTCCTGTGACACTCCAGGCACACCTCCGACACTCCCAGGTACACCTCTGTCACTCCCAGGTGCACCTCCGATATTCCCAGGTATACCTCCGATATTCCCAGGTACACCTCCGATACTCCAGGTACACCCTGAGACTCCCAGGTAGCTCCTGTGACACTCCCAGGCATCTCTGACACTGCCAGGTACACCTCTGACAATCCCAGGTAATCCCTGCTGACACTCCCAGGTACATATCTGACCTCCCAGGTACATCTCTGACACTCCAGGTACACCTCTGACACTGCCAGGTACACCTCTGCAATCCCAGGTACTCCTTGACACTCTCAGGTACATCTCTGACACTCCCAGGTACACCTCTGAAATTCCCAGTGCACCTCGACACTCCCAGGAACACCTCTGACACTCCCAGGTACACCTCTGACACTCCCAGGTACACCTCTGAAACTCCTAGGTACTCCTCTGTCACTCCCTAATACACCTCAACACTCCCAGGTGCACCGCCTGATACTCCCAGGTACACCGCTGACACTGTCAGTTACACCTCAGACAATGCCAGGTACAACTCAGACACTCCAGGTACACCTCAGACACAGCAGGTACACCTCAGACAATCCAGGTACTCCTGTGACACTCCCAGTTACATCTCTTACACTCCCAGGTACACCTCTGATACTCCAGGTACCTCTGACACTCCAGGTACACCTCGATACTCCCAGGTACACCTCTCATACTCCCAGGTACACCTCTGACACTCCAGGTACTCCTCTGACACTCCCTGTTTCACCTCTGAGGCTCCCAGGTACACTTCTGACCTCCCAGGTACACCTCCGATATTCCCAGGTACACCTCCGATCTCCCAGGTACACATTTGAGACTCCGGTACTTCACTGATACTCCCTGGTATACCTCTGACATTCCCAGGTACGCCTCTGACACTCCCAGGTACACCTCTGTTATTCCAGGTACACTTCTGACACTCCCAGATCCGCCTCCGACACTCGCAGGTACAACTTCGACACTCCAGGTACACCTCGGATACTCCCAGGTACACCTCTAACCTCCTAGGTACACCTCCTGACACTCCCAGGTACACCTCTGACACTCCAGGTACACCTTTGACACTCCAGGTACACCTCTAAAATTCCCAGGTACACCTCTGACACCAGGTACACCTAGACCCTCCCAGGTACACCTCTGACACCAGGTACACCTATGACACTCCCAGGTACATCTGACACTTCAGGTACACCTCTGACACTGCCAGGTTCACCTCTGACAATCAGGTACATTCCTGTGACACTCCCAGGTCACCTCCGTCACTCCCTGGTACACCTCTGACACTCCCAGGTACACCTCCGATATTGCCAGGTACACCTCCGATATTCCCAGGTACACCTCCGATACTCCAGGTACAACTTTGAGACTCCAGGTACTCCACTGACACTCCTGGCACTCTGCATTCCCAGTTACCTCCGACCAGTTACACCTGACACTCCAGGTACATCTCTGACACTGCCAGGTACACCTCTGACAATCCCAGGTAATCCTGTGACACTCCCAGGTACATATCTGACCTCCCAGGTATCCCTCGGCACTCCCAGGTACACCTCTGACACTGCCAGGTACACCTCTGACAATCAGGTACTCCTGTGACACTCTCAGGTACATCTGACCTCCAGGTACACCTCTGAAATTCCCAGGTACACCTCTGGCCTCCCAGGACACCTCTGACACTCCCAGGTACACCTCTGACACTCCCAGGTACACCCAAATCCCTAGGTACTCCTCTGTCACTCCTAATACCTCTAACACTCCCACCAGGTACTCCTGCTTGAACTCCCAGGTACCTCTGACACTCCCAGGTACACCTCTGACACTCCTAGGTACTCCTCTGTCACTCCCTAATACCTCTGACACTCCCAGGTGCACCGCTGATACTCCCAGGTACACCGCCGAGCACTGTCAGTTCACCTCCAGACAATGCCAGGTACACCTCAGACACTCCCAGGTACACCTCAGACAGCCAGGTACACCTCAGACAATCCCAGGTACTCCTGTGACCTCCCAGTTACATCTCTGTCCCAGGTACACCTCCGAACACTCCCAGGTACACCTCTGGCCTCCCAGGTACACCTCCGATACTCCCAGGTACACCTCTGATGCTCGGTACACCTCTGACTCCAGGTGCTCCTCTGACCTCCTGTTTCACCTCTGAGGCTCCCAGGTACACCTCTGACCTCCCAGGTACACCTCTCGATATTCCCAGGTACACCTCCGATACTCCCAGGTACACATTTGAGACTCCCAGGTGCTTCACTGATGCTCCCTGGTATGCCTCTGACATTCCCAGGTACGCCTCTGACCTCCAGGTACACCTCTGTTATTCCCAGGTATACTTCTGACACTCCCAGAACCGCCTCCGACACTCGCAGGCAACTTCGACACTCCCAGGTACACCTCCAGATGCTCCAGGTACACCTCCTAACACTCCTAGGTACACCTCTGACCTCCCAGGTACACCTCTGACACTCCCAGGTACACAGCACACTCCAGGTACACCTCCTAAAATTCCCAGGTACACCTCTGACCTCCCAGGTACACCTCTGACCTCCCAGGTACACCTCTCAGCTCCCAGGTACACCTGTGACACTCCCAGGTACATCTCTGACACTTCCAGGTACCTCTGACACTGCCAGGTTCACCTCTGACAATCCCAGGTATTCCTGTGACACTCCCAGGTACACCTCCGTCACTCCCTGGTACACCTCTGAACTAATCCAAGTACACCTCCAGTATTGCCAGGTACACCTCCGATATTCCCAGGTACACCTCCGATACTCCCAGGTACACCTTTGAGAACTCCCAGGTACTCACTGACACTCCTGGTACACCTCTGACATTCCAGTTACACCTCCGACACTCCCAGTTACACCTGACACTCCCAGGTACATCTGACACTCCAGGTACACCTCTGTTTCTCCCAGGTACACCTCTGACACTCAGGTGCTCATGACATTCCCAGGTACATCTCTGACCTCCAGAACACCTCTGACCTCCCAGGTACACCTCTGACCTCCTAGGTGCTCCTCTGTCCTCCTTGATACACCTCTAACTCTCAGGTGCACCTTGACCTCCCAGGTACACCGCTGACACTGCAAGTTACACCTCGAACACTGCCAGGTACACCTCAGACACTGCCAGTGCCCTCAGACACTCCCAGGTACACCTCAGACACTCCCAGGTGCCTCTGACACTCAAGTGCACCTCTGACACTCCCAGCACACCTCTGACTGCTCCGTATCAGACCTCCCAGGCACACTGCTCACATTCCCAGGTACACCTCTGACACTCCCAAGTACACCTCTAACACTCCCAGGTACACCTCCAGACCTCCAGGTACCTCTGTGCTCCAGGTACACCTTCTCACACTCCCAGGTACACCTCCGACATTCTGGGGTACACCGTGACCTCCCAGGTACACCTCTGACACTCCTAGGTAGTTCTCTGACACTCCCAGGTACACCTCTGATCTCCAGGTACACCTCTGACCTCCCAGGTACACCTTTGACACTCCCAGTGCCTCCTGACACTCCCAGGTACACCTCTAACACTCCCAGGTACACCTCTGACCTCCCAGGCACCTCTGACACTCAGGTACACCTCTGACACTCCCAGGTACACCTCTGACCTCCCAGTGCCTCTACACCTCCCAGGTACCTTGACACTCGGTACTCCACTGACATTCCTGGTACCTGCCAGCCTCCCAGATACGTCCGACACTCCCAGATACACCTCTGACCTCCCAGGTACCTTCTGACTCCCAGGTACCTCTGACACTCCCAGGTGCTCACTGACCTCCCTGGTACACCCCTGACCTCCCAGGTACACCTCTGACACTCCCAGGTACACCTAAGGCACTCCCAGGTACCTTCTCACACTCCCTAGGTACACCTCTGACACTCCTACGTACTCCACTGACACTCCCAGGTACACCTCTAACACTACCCAGGTACCGCCGACATTCCCAGGTACACCGCTGACACTGTAGTGCACCTCAAAAGGTACACCTCTGACACTCCCAGGTACACCTCTGACACTCCCAAGTACTCCACTGACATTCCTGGTACACCTCTGACACTCCCAGATGCACGTCCGACACTCCCAGGTACACCTCTGACACTCCCAGGTACACCTCTGACATTCTCAGGTACACCTTGACACTCACAGGTACCCACTGACACTCCCAGGTATTCCTGTGACACTCCCAGTACACTGTCACTCCCTGGTACACCTCTGACACTCCCAGGTACACCTCCAATATTCCCAGGCACCTCCGATATTCCCAGGTACACCTCCGATACTCCCAGGTACACCTTTGTGACTCCCAGGTACCCCACTGACACTCCCTGGTACACCTCTGACATTCCCAGTTACACCTCCGACACTCCCAGTTCACCCCTGACACTCCCAGGTACACATCTGACACTCCAAGGTACACCTCTGTTTCTCCCAGGTACACCTCTGACACCCCAGGTACTCCACTGACATTCCTGGTACACCTCTGAGCACTCCCCAGGTACATCGTCCGAAAATATGATACACTTCTGACACTTGTACATCTCTGACACTCCCAGGTACACCTCTGACACTCTGCACACCTCTGACACTCCTAGGTACTCCTCTGTCACTCCTGATACACCTCTGACACCCCAAGTGCACCTCTGACACCCCAGGCACACCTCCTGACACCCAGTACACCTCAGACACTCCCAGGCACACTGCTGACATTCCCCAGGCACACCTCTGACACCCCACACCTCTGACACCCCAGGTACACCTTCGACACTCCCAGGTACACCTCTGACACCCCTATACCCACACTCCCAGGTCACCTCCTCGACATCTTGCACACCGCTGACACTCCCAGGTACACCTCTGACACTCCCAGTATTCCTCTGACACTCCCAGGCACACCTCTGACACCCCAGGTACACCTCTACCACCCAGGTACACCTCTCTGACACTCCCAGGCACACCTCTGACACCCAAGGCACACCTCTGACACCCCAGGCACACCTCTGACACTCCCAGGCACACCTCTGACACTCCCAGGCACCTCTGTCACCCCTACTGGCCCCTAACACTCCCAGGCACCGCTGACACCCCAGGTACACCGCTGACACTGTCACACCTCAGACAATGCCGGGTACACCCTCAGACACTGCCAGGTACACCTCAGACTCCCAGGTACCCTGTGACACCCCAGGCACATCTCTCTGACACCCCAGGCACACCTCTGACACTCCCAGGCACACCTCTGACACTCCCAGGTACACCTCGACACTCCCAGGTACACCCTGACACCCCAGGTACACCTCTAAACTCCCAGGTACACCTCTGACACCCCAGGTACACCTCTGACACTGCCAGGCACACCACTGACAATCCCGTTCCTGTGACAATCCCAGGTACATCTCTGACACTCCCAGGTACACCTCTAAAACTCCCAGGCACCTCTGACACTCCCAGGTACACCTCTGACACTGCCAGGTGCACCTCTGACAATCCCAGTACCCTGACACTCTCAGGTACATCTCTGACACTCCCAGGTACACCTCTGAAATTCCCAGGCACCTCTGACACTCCCAGGAACACCTCTGACACTCCCAGGTACACCTCTGACACTCCCAGGCACCTCTGACACCCTAGAACCTCCTCTGTCACCCCTAATACACCTCTAACAATCCCAGGTGCACCGCTGACACCTCCAGGTACACCGCTGACACTGTCAGTTACACCTCAGACAATGCACACCTCAGACAGAGCCAGGTACACCTCAGACACCCCAGTACCCCTGTGACACTCCCAGTTACATCTCTGACACTCCCAGGTACACCTCTGACACCCCAGGTACACCTCTGACACTCCCAGGTACACCTCCGATACTCCCAGGTACACCTCTGATACTCCCAGGTACACCTCCGACTCCAAGGTACTCCATGACACCCCTGTTTCACCTCTGAGACTCCCAGGTACACCTCTGACACTCCCAGGTACACCTTCGATATTCCCAGGTACACCTCCGATACTCCCAGGTACACATTTGAGACTCCCAGGTACTTCACTGATACTTCATGGTATACCTCTGACATTCCCAGGTACGCCTCTGACGCTCCCAGGTACACCTCTGTTATTCCCAGGTACACCTCTGACACTCCCAGATCCGCCTCCGACACTCGCAGGTACAACTTCGACACTCCCAGGTACACCTGACACTCCCAGGTACACCTCTAACACTCCTAGGTACACCTCTGACACCCCAGGTACACCCCACTCCCAGGTACACCTTGACACTCCCAGGTACACTTAAAATTCCCAGGTACACCTCTTGACACTCCCAGTACACCTCTACACTCCCAGGTACACCTCTGACACTCCCGCACACCTCCTGACACTCCCAGGTACACTCTCTGACACTTCCAGGTACAACCTCTGACACTGCCAGTTTCACCTCTGACAATCCCAGGTATTCCTGCACAATCCCAGGTACACCTGTCACTCCCTGGTACACCTCTGACACTCCCAGGTACACCTCCGATATTGCCAGGTACACCTCCGATATTCCCAGGTTCTACTCCGATACTCCCAGGTACACCTTTGAGACTCCCAGGTACTCCACCTGACACTCCCTGGTACACCTCTGACATTCCCAGTTACCTCAACTCCAATTACCCCAGCTCTCCCAGGTACACATCTCTGACACTCCAGGTACACCTCTGTTTCTCCAAGGTACCTCTGACAGTCCAAGGTACTCCATGACATTCCTGGTACCCCCTGACCTCCCAGGTACACATCTGACACTCCCAGGCACACCTCTGTTTCTCCCAGGTACACCTCTGACACTCCCAGGTACACCTCTGACACTCCTAGGTATCTCCTGCTCCTTGATACACCTCTACTCTCCCAGGTGCACCGCTGACACTCCCAGGTACACCGCCGACACTGCAAGTTACACCTCCAGACACTGCCAGGTACACCTCAGACACTGCCAGGTACCTCAGACACTCCCAGGTACACCTCAGACACTCCAGGTGCCCCTGACACCCAGTGCACCTCCTGCACTCCTGGGCACACCTCTGGCCTCCCAGGTACCTCAGACACTCCCAGGCACTGCTCACATTCCCAGGTACCTCCTCAGCCTCCCAGAGTACACCTCCTAACACCTCCCATGTACACCTCCGACACTCCCAGGTACACCTCTGACACTCCTAGGTACACTTCTCACACTCCCCAGGTACACCTCCGACATTCGCAGGAACACCGCTGACACTCCCAGGTACACCTCTGACACTCCCTGGGTATTCCTCTGACATCCCAGGTACACCTCTGATACTCCAGGTACCTCTCGACACTCCCAGGTACACCTTTGACACTCCCAGGTGCCTCCTAACACTCCAGGTACACCTCTAACACTCCCAGGTGACACCTCTGGCACTCAGGCACCTCTGACCTCCAAGGTACCTCCTGACACTTCCAGGTACACCTCTGACACTCCCAGGTACACCTTTGACCTCCGTTGCACCTCTGACCTCCCAGGTACTCCACTGACATTCCCTGGTACACCACTGACACTCCCAGGTACGTCCGACACTCCCAGATACACCTCTGACACTCCAGGTACTTCTGACACTCCCAGGTACACGTGACACCTCTGACAGTCCCAGGTACTCCACTGACATTCCGTGGTACACCTCTGGCCTCCCAGGTACACGTCCGACACTCCCTAATACATCTCTAACACT
>NW_024737145.1:0-7126 GCF_018991925.1 Homarus americanus | reverse complement strand
AGGCTTACTATCGCCTAGGTCGGTAATTTTGAATAATGTGGCTGGTGGAGAGCTCCATGGTGGAGGAACTACGTAACCATTTTGAAAATTGTAAACAATTTTAGAAAATTTCTGGAAGAATTTTCTGAAAATTTTTGAAATGTTTTGAAATATTTCGAAAAATTTTCTGAAAATTGTGAAATATTTTGAAATTTTTGAAAAATTTTGAAATTTTTGAAAAATTTCTGAAAATTTTTCAGAAAATTTTGGAAAATTTTTGAAAAATTTTGGAAAATTTTGAAAAATTTTGGAAAAATTACGAAATTTTTGAAGAATTTTGAAAATTTTGGAAAAATTTTAAAATTTTGAAAAATTTGGGAAAAATTTTGAAAATTCTGAAAAATTTGGAAAATTTTTGAAAAATTTTGGAAAATTTTGGAAAATTTTGGAAAATTTAAAATTAGAAATTTTGAAAAATTTGGAAAAATTTTGGAAAATTCTGAAAATTTTCGGATAATTTTTGAATATTTTGAAATTTTTGGAAAATTTTAAAATTTTTTGGAAAATTTTGAAAATTTTGAAAAATTCGAAAAAATTTTCAGAGAGTCTGACTTATGGGTGGAAAGGCCGCTCCGGATGTATGATGTTTTGGATCCACCGAGCCATCTGTAGTATCATGCTGCATCTGCCGGTGTCTCGGTGGCTATGACTCCAGAGTTATTTTTTGAGGTCCTCCTTCTCGAGGTAAACTACTATCGCCTAGGTCGGTAATTTTGAATGTGGCTGGTGGAAGCTCCATGGTGGAGGAACTACGTAACCATTTTTGAAAAATTGTAAACAATTTTAGAAAATTTTAGAAAAATTTTCTGAAAATTTTAGGAAATGTTTTAAAATATTTTGAAAAATTTTCGGAAAATTTTGAAAATTTTGAAAATTTGAAAATTTTTGGAAAATTTTGGAAAAATTTTCGAAAATTTACTGGAAAATTACGAAAATTTTTGGAAAATTTTGGAAAATTTTGGAAATTACAGAAAATTTTGGAAAAATTTCTGAAAATTTTTTGAAATTTTGAAAATTTGGGAAAATTTTGGAAAATTTCTGAAAATTTTCGGATAATTTTTGAAAAAAATTTTGGAGAATTTTGGAAAAATTACTGGAAAATTTTCTGAAAATTTTATAAATTTTTTGAAATTTTTGAAAAATTTGGAGAAAATTTTTGGAAAATTTCTGAAAATTTTCGGATAATTTGAATATTTTGAAAATTTTGGAACATTTTGAAATTTTTTAGAAAATTTTTTGAAAATTTTGAAAAATTTCGAAAATTTTCAGAGGTCTGACCTTAGGTGTAGAGAGCCGCTGTGAACAATTTTGGAAAATATTTTGGAAAATTTTGGAAAATTTTTGAAAAATTTCTGAAAATTTTTCGAAAATTTTTTGAAAATTTTGAAAATTTTTGGAAAATTTTTGAAAATTTTTGAAAATTGTTGAAAATTTTCTGATAATTTTGGGACATTTTTTGAAAATTTTTGGAAATTGAAAAATTTTCAAAATTTTCTCCAAAATTTTTTCAGAGGGGCTGACCTTGAGGTAGAAGGCCGCTCCGGATGTTTGATGTTTTGGATCCACTGAGCCGTCTGTGAAGTATGATGGTGCATCAGCCGGAGTCTCGGTGGCTATGACTTCCAGAGTTATTTTTTTGAGGTCCTTCTGGAGGTAGGCTTTACTATCGCCTAGGTCGGTAATTTTGAATGTGGCTGGTGGAGAGCTCCATGGTGGAGGAACTACGTAACCATTTTTTGAAAATTAGAACAATTTTAGAAAATTTTTGAAAATTTTCTGAAAATTTTGGGGAATGTTTTGATATTTTGAAAAATTTTGAAATTTGAAAATTTTTGAAAATTTTGAAAATTTTTGAAAATTTTCGAAAATTTTGTGAAATATTTTGAATTTTTGAAAATTTGGGAGAAAATTTTTGGAAAATTTTGAAAATTTTCGAAAATTTTTGAAAATTTTGGAAATTTTTGAAAATTTTGAAATTTTTTGAAAATTTTGAAAATTTGGAAAATTTTTGAAAATTTTGAAATTTTTAATTGAAAATTTTTGGAAATTTTTGAAATATTTTGAAAATTTTTGGAAAATTTCTGAAAATTTTGAAATTTTTTTGAATTTTTTTGAAAAATTTTGAAAATTTTTGAAAATTTTAAAATTTTTGGAAAATTTTATAATTTTGAAAATTTTCCGAAAAATTTTCAGAGGGTCTGACCTTGGGTGTAGAAGGCCGCTCCGGATGTATGATGTTTTGGATCCACCAAGCCATCTGTGAAGTATCATGCTGCATCTGCCGGTGTCTCGGTGGCTATGGCTTCCAGAGTTATTTTTTGAGGTCCTGGAGGGCTTTACTATCGCCTAGGTCGGTAATTTGAATGTGGCTGGTGGAGAGCTCCATGGTGGAGGAAGTACGTAACCATTTTTGAAAAATTGTGAACAATTTTAGAAAATTTTTGGAAAATTTCCTGAAAATTTTGGGAAATGTTTTGAAATATTTTGAAAAATTTTGGAAAATTTGGAAAATTTTTGAAAATTTTGAAAATTTTATGAAAATTTTCTGAAAATTTTGGAAATATTTTGAAATTTTTAAAAATTTGGGAAAATTTTTGAAAATTTTTGAAAATTTTCGGAAAAATTTTGAATAAATTTTTTAAAATTTTTGAAATTTTTTGAAAATTTGAAAATTTTTGGAAAAATTTTTGAAAAATTTTGGAAATTTTTTGAAAATTTTTGAAAATTTTCCGAAAATTTTCAGAGGGTCTGACCTGGGTGTAGAAGGCCGCCCGATGTATGATGTTTTGATCCAAGCCATCTGTGAAGTATCATGCTGCATCTGCCGGTGTCTCGTTGGCTATGGCTTCCAGTTATTTTTTGGAGGTCCTTCTTGAGGTAATTTTGAATGTGGCTGGTGGAAAGATCCATGGTGGAGGAACTATGTAAAAATTGGGAAAATTTCTGAAAAATTTTGGGAAATGTTTTGAAATATTTTGAAAATTTCTGAAAATTTTTCGGAAAATTTTTGAAAAATTTTGAAAATTTTTGAAAAATTTTTGAAAATTTTTGGAAAATTATTGAAAATTTTCTGATAATTTTGGGACATTTTTTGAAAAATTTTGGAAAATTTTCAAAAATTTTCAAAAAGTTCCAAAAATTTTTCAGAGGGGCTGACCTTGAGTGTAGAAGGCCGCTCCAGATGTTTGATGTTTTGGATCCACCGAGCCGTCTGTGAAGTATGATGGTGCATCAGCCGGAGTCTCGGTGGCTATGACTTCCAGAGTTATTTTTTTGAGGTCCTTCTGGAGGTAGGCTTTACTATCGCCTAGGTCGGTAATTTTGAATGTGGCTGGTGGAGAGCACCATGGTGGAGGAACTACGTAACCATTTTTTGAAAAATTGTGAACAATTTTAGAAAATTTTTGGAAAATTTTCTGAAAATTTTGGGAAATGTTTTGAAATATTTTGAAAAATTTTGGAAAATTTTGGAAAATTTTTGGAAAATTTTGGAAAATTTTCTGAAAATTTTCTGAAAATTTTGTGAAATATTTTGAAATTTTTGAAAAGTTTGGGAAAATTTTTGGAAAATTTTTGAAAAATTTTCGGAAAATTTTTGAAAATTTTTGAAAAATTTTTGAAAATTTTTGAAATTTTTTTGAAAATTTTTGAAAAATTTTGGAAAATTTTTGGAAAATTTTTGAAAATTTTTGGAAATTTTTTGACAATTTTTGAAAATTTTCCGAAAAATTTTCAGAGGGTCCGACTTTGGGTGTAGAAGGCCGCTCCGGATGTATGATGTTTTGGATCCACCGAGCCATCTGTGAAGTATCATGCTGCATCTGCCGGTGTCTCGTTGGCTATGGCTTCCAGTTATTTTTTTGAGGTCCTCCTTCTGGAGGTAATTTTGAATGTGGCTGGTGGAAAGATCCATGGTGGAGGAACTATGTAACCATTTTTTGAAAAATTGTGAACCATTTTGGAAAATATTTGGAAAATTTTGGAAATTTTTTGGAAAATTCCTGAAAATTTTTCGGAAAATTTTTGAAAAATTTTGAAAATTTTTGGAAAATTTTTGAAAATTTTTGGAAAATTGTTGAAAATTTTCTGATAATTTTGGGACATTTTTTGAAAATTTTTGGAAAATTTTCAAAAATTTTCAAACATTTTCCAAAAATTTTTCAGAGAGGCTGACCTTGAGTGTAGAAGGCCGCTCCGGATGTTTGATGTTTTGGATCCACCGAGCCGTCTGTGAAGTATGATGGTGCATCAGCCGGAGTCTCGGTGGCTATGACTTCCAGAGTTATTTTTTTGAGGTCCTCCTGGAGGTAGGCTTTACTATCGCCTAGGTCGGTAATTTTGAATGTGGCTTGTGGAGAGCTCCATGGTGGAGGAACTACGTAACCATTTTTTGAAAAATTGTGAACAATTTTCGAAAATTTTTGGAAAATTTTCTGAAAATTTTGGGAAATTTCTGAAAATTTTTCTGAAAATTTTTGAAAAATTTGAAAAATTTTGGAAAATTTTTGAAATTTTTTTGAAAATTTTTGAAAATTTTTTGAAAATTTTGGAAAATATTTGGAAAATGTTTGAAAATTTTGGAAAATTTTCCGAAAAATTTTCAGAGGGTCTGACCTTGGGTGTAGAAGGCCGCCCTGATGTATGATGTTTTGGATCCACTAAGCCATCTGTAAGCATCATGCTGCATCTGCCGGTAACTTCGGTGGCTATGGCTTCCAGAGTTATTTTGAGGTCCTTCTGGAGGTAATTTGAATGTGGCTGGTGGAAAGATCCATGGTGGAGGAACTATGTGAAAAAATTTTGAAAAGAATTACGGAAAATTTTTTGAAAATTTTGAAAGAATTGTTGAAAATTTCTGATAATTCACTAAGGACATTTTTTGAAAATTGCGGAAAATTTTCAAAAATTATCCAAGAATTTTCAAATTTTTCGAAGGGCTAACCCTGAGTGTAGAAGCCGCTCGGATGTTTGATGTTTTGGATCCCACCGAGCCGTCTGTGAAGTATGATGAATTGCATCAGCCGGAGTCTCGGTAGCTATAGGCACGAGTTATTTTTGGGTCAGCTGGAGGTGGGCTTTACTATCGCCTAGGTCGGTAATTTTTGAATGTGGCTGGTGGAGAGCTCCGTAATTGGGAGGAACTACGTAACCATTTTTTGAAAATTGTGAACAATTTTAAGAAAATTTTGGAAAATTTTCTGAAAATTTTGGGAAATGTTTGAAATGTTTTGAAAAATTTTGGAAATTTTGAAAATTTTGGAAGGAATTTTTGGAAAAATTTTTTGAAAATTTTCTGGTACTGTAAATATTTTTAAATTACGAAAAATTTGGAAAATTTTGGAAAACTTTTGAAAATTTTCGGAAAATTTTTGAAAATTTTGAAAAATTACGAAAAATTTTGAAAAATTAGAAAATTTTGAAGAATTTTGGAAAATTTCTGAAATTTTGAAAATTTTCAAAATCAGAAGGTCTGACCTTGGAGTGTAGAAAGGCCGCTCGGATGTATGATGTTTGGATCCTGAAAGCCATCTGTGAAGTATGTCATGCATCTGCCGATAACTCTACGTTGGCTATGGCTTCCAGAGTTATTTTTTGAGGTCCTCCTTTCAGGTAAGAGCTTTACTATCACCTAGGTCAGTATTTTGAATGTGGCTGGTAGGCTCATGGTGGAGGAACTACGTAACCATTTTTTGAAAATTGTGAACAATTTTAAATTTTGGAAAATTTCTGAAAATTTAAAAATGTTTTGAAACATATTTGAAAAAATTTTGAAAATTTTGGAAAATTTTGGAAATTTTGAAAAATTTGGAAATTTTCTGAAAAATTTTATTGAAATATTTGAAAATTTTGAAAAAAATTTGGAAAATTGCAGGAAAATTTTTTGAAAATCCACTGAAAATTTTGAAAAATTTTTGAAAAAAGAAATTTTGAAAAATTTTTGAAATTTTTTAATTGAAGAATTAGAAAATTTTGAAAAATTTTTGAAGAATTTTGAAAATTTTCGAAAAATTCAGAGGGTCTGACCTTAGGGTGTAGAAGGCCGCTCGGATGTATGATGTTTTGGATCCACCGAGCCATCTGTGAACATCTGCTGCATCTGCCAGTGTCTCGTTGGCTATAGCTGTTATTTTTTGAGGTCCTCCTTCTGGGTAATTTTGAATATGGCTGTGAAGATCATGGTGGAGGAACTATGTAACCATTTTTGAAAAATTGTGAACAATTTTGGAAAATATTCAGAGAAAATTTTGGAAAATTTTGGAAAATTTCTGAAAATTCTGAAAGAACCGAAAAAATTTTGAAAATTACGAAAGAATTCTGAAAAATTTTTGGAAGAAATTATTGAAAATTTTCTGATGATTACAGGAAATTTTTGAAAATTTTGAGAAGAATTTTCAAAAGAATTCAAAATTTTTCCAAAAATTTTCAGAGGCTGACCTTGAGTGTAGAAGGCGCTCCAGATGTTTGATGTTTTGGATCCACCAGGCCGTCTGTGAAGTATGATGGTGCATCCATGGAGTCTCAGTAGCTATGACATCCAAGTTTTTTTTGAGGTCTCCTTCTGGAGGTAGGCTACTATCGCCTGGGTCGGTAATTTTGAATGTGTGGCTGGTAGAGCTCCATGGTGGAGGAACTTCAGACCATTTGAAAAAATTGTGAACAATTTTAGAAAATTTTGGAAAATTCCTGAAAAATACCAAGAAATTACAAATATTTTAAAGAAAAATTTTTAAGGAAAATTTGAAAATTTTTCTGAAAATTACACTAACCTGAAAAAAATTTTGAAAGTACAAAATTACACAATACGAAAAATTTGCAATTAAAATTTTGAAGAAAACTTGAAAAATTTTGGAAAATTACAAAAAAATTTTCAAAGGGTCTGACCTTGGGTGTAGAAGGCCGCTCAGATTCATAATATTTTGGATCACCAACATCTGTGAAGTACATGCCATCTGCAGTGTCTCAGTATAGCTTCCAAATTAGGCCCTCCTTCTGGAGGTAGAAACTACTATCATTTGAATGTGCTGGTGGAAGCTCCATGGTGGAGGAACTACGTAACCATTTTTGAAAAATTGTGAACAATTTAGAA
>NW_024737144.1:0-6399 GCF_018991925.1 Homarus americanus | reverse complement strand
TCTCTCTCTCTCTCTCGTCCAGGTTTCTTTCCTTTCAATGCATTAATGACACATCAAAGGTTCTCCAGAGTAGAGTAATCAGCCAGGCAAAGGTTGATTTAATTTCTACCCTGAGAACACCCCTCCCTCTCCCCCCTCCCCCTCCCTCTCCCCCTCCCCACCTCCCCTCCCTCCTCCCTACCTCCCTCCCCTCACATCACACCTCTAACCTTCCCCCCTACCCTCTCCACCTCCCCTCCCCTCCCCCCTACCCACCCACCACCCTCACCCTCCAACCCCCTACCCACATCCCAAACTCATCTCCCCACCTAACCTAACCTAACCAAACCTAACCAAACCTAACCTAACCTAACCAAACCTAACCTAACCAAACCTAACCTAACCAAACCTAACCTAACCAAACCTAACCTAACCAAACCTAACCTAACCTAACCAAACCTAAGCAATTGTAGGAAATTTTTGCAACATGTTTAGACTTGTATTATCATGTATTTAACTGTGTTATACTATATTAAATTGCACTAACACCTATATTAACACTATATACCTGTAATAACATCAATATTATGATTTATACACATAACCTAACCTAACCTAACACCTATATCAATATCTATTTACCAATATTATTCTCTGTTACAGGTATGATGGGTGAGCCAGGGGCAGGTTAGGTCAAGCAGGTAAGCTGGGATAAACCCTACACAATGCAGGTGTTAACAGGTAATATGCAGGTGTTAACAGGTAATATTAAACAAGATTAAACCAGTGTGTGTGTGTGTGTGTGTGTGTGTGTGTGTGTGTGTTTGGTATCCAGAACCACCTGTCTTGTCCCAGCCAGGTAACTAGGTGAGGTTGAAGAGGTGTTTTACTCCTCTAATTAAAGGTGTCTTTGAGTTATTTATTTCATCCATCATTACCTCTACTAATCATCGTCATTATTGTCTATCATCATTGCCATTATTGTCATTCTTGGAGTTATTATCGTCATTATCCTCCGCCTATGTCACCATTCATCATCATTATTAATTTCATGCACAGAAACTTGGGCTGTCAGGGTACACACACACACACACACACACACACACACACACACACACACACACGGTATAAAAAAAAATCTGAAAAAGAAAAGAAAAATATATATGAAAATAAAAATGTAAATTGCACAAACATTCTCCTCGTCATAGGACAAATTACTCAGGGCATTAAAGTGCTAAACAACATTGTTCATAAGGACGAGAACGCAGTGTAAAGTGGTGTGATGTGAACCTTACGAATCCATGTTGGTGTTGAATGATATATTCTTGACCCCGTCGCTGCTAAAGTGAGAGAGAGAGAGAGAGAGAGAGAGAGAGAGAGAGAGAGAGAGAGAGAGAGAGAGAGAGAGAACGGCGGTAGTGTGTGTGTGTGTGCACATGTATGTATATATCCACTACACAATGTTTATTTATTTGCTTATATATATATATATGTATATGCATGTGAGTCTGTTTGTATTCATATATTTACCAACCTGTCTATCTGCCTGTCTATCTGCCTGTCTATTTGCCGAGGTGCGGTAACGAGATGAGAGAACACAGGTGTTTTGTTCACAGGTGTTTTTGGCTACAGGTGTGCCACATGTGTATAAATGGAAGAGACGGAGGAGAATTGAGAGGAGTTGGGTGTTGAAGGAGAGAGAGAGAGAGAGAGAGTTTTAGGGGTCGTGTTGAAAGAAAGTTGAGGAGGAAGTTGGGACGGTGAGTTGAGATGGAAGAGGTGGGAGAGGAGGTGGAGGAGGAGGGAGAGGAGGAGGAGGAGGAGGGAGAGGAGGAGGGAGGAGGGAGGAGAGGAGGAAGCTGTTTGGCACGAGTGAGTGGGAGGGAGGGCGAGAGGGGTGAAGATTTGCATAGGAAAGAGAGAGAAGTAGATGGCCTGGGGGGGACAGACAGACAGACAGACAGACAGACAGACGATATCATTCACACCCAACAAAACTTTTAGTTCACCAATCGAGGTTTTCTCTTTTTTTTTCATTAATAGACAACTACTCAAAGAAATTACTACTTTTGTTAACAATAGACAAATATCTCTTTATAGACAGTAGGCATCGAGTGACTAAAAACAATAGCAGTTTTATAGACGATATACAAACAATAGAAAAATAATAGCAATTTTTTATAATAGACACTGAATAAATAAAAGAAAATAATAACAACTAATTTTTTTTTCAAAATTACCAAAAAAAAAGTTAGGGGTAAAATTTTCTTGTGGTTTTGAAGGTTAAAAAAAAGATTATTTCTATATTTGTTGATTCTGAATGGTGTGTGTGTGTGTGTGTGTGTGTGTGTGTGTGTGTGTGTGTGTGTGTGTGTGTGTGTGTGTGTGTGTGTGTGTGTGTGTGTGGCTGTCAGTCGAGCGTGGGTGCAGTGGGTGTAGTGGTGGTGGTAGTGGTGGGGATAGTGTTAGTAATAGTGGTGGTGATGGTGATGGTGGTGGTGGTGATAGTGGTGATGGTGGTGGTGATAGTGATGGGGAATTCGACATTATAGTGAAAGAAACTAAACTTAATAATAATAATAATAATAATAATAATAATAATAATAATAATAATAATAATAATAATAATAGCAACACATTGTTTACTTGATTTAAAATTCCTACTCATAATTACTCCTAAATCTTTCTCTCAGTCGGATTTCTCAATACATCGTTGTTCATCTGGTAACTGGTTTCCCTGTTTACATCTCCTATAATGAGTACTTTACATTTGTCCACGTTGAATTTCATCTGCCATTTTTCAGACCATTCGAAAAATTTGTTTAGATCTTCCTGTAGTTTTGCGGAGTCCTCGTCAGATTTAATAACACGTCCTATTTTAGTGTCACCAGCAAATTTCCTTATGTTGCTGTTTATGCCGATATCTATGTCGTTTATGTATATAATAAATAATAATGGTCCGAGTACTGAGCCTTGGGGAACCCCGCTAGTGACGTTGCTCCAATGGGATTTAGTGCCGTTAATGCTCACTCGCTGTTTCCTGTCCTGTAACCAAGCCCTAATCCATTTTAGAATATCTCCTTTAATGCCATGAGCCTCCACTTTTCTTATTAGTCTTTCGTGGGGGACTCTGTCGAAGGCTCTGCTAAAATCGAGATATACCAAATCATAATTGTGCCCCTCGTCCACTGATTCGAAAAAAGAGAAAACAATGCTAATAGATTAGTCAGACATGAACGCCCACTTGTGAAGCTATGTTGGGAATCATTGATCAATTTGTAATTCTCCAGGTGATTTCGAATAGAGTTTGAAATGATTGCTTCCAGTAATTTGCCTACAATTGATGTTAGACTGATTGGTCGGTAGTTAGAGGATAGTAATCTATTTCCCTTCTTGAAATCGGTATTACATTCTCTATCCTCCAGGATTCTGGTACTACACCTGTTTTTAAGGACATGTTAAACAACTTTGCTAAGGGCCATACTAAGCTCTTCCTTACATTCCTTTAATACTCTGGCAAATATCTCATCGGGACCATGTGACTTATTAGGCTTTAGTTTGTCTATTTGTTTACTAACATCGTTACTAGTCACAACTATCTCGCTTAATTTGTTTTCTTCACTATCTCTGTATAGAGTCGGTGCCTCGGGTATCATGTTTAAATTTTCGGTGGTGAAAACTGTTGAAAAATATTTATTCAGATTATTGCTCATTTCTCCGTCAGTATCAGTTAGCTCGCCGGTATCTGACTGTATTGGTACAATCTTTTCTCGTGTTTTAGTTTGATACATTTGATAGAATCCCTTGGGGTTTGCCTTCGCCTCCCTTGCTATCTTCAGTTCATTATTCCTCTTTCTTTTCTTATCTCAGTCTTAACCCTACCGGCCAATACCTTATAATAATCTCGGAGGTAAACTTCACCACGATTTATTCTCCTACCTATAGCCATCCTTTGTCCAATCATATTCTTTAAATAATTGTTTATCCATTTTGGGTCATTGTTGTCTGATCTGAGTTTTATGTATGGTATGTTCTGCCTTTGTGCATTAAGTAACTCATTATTTAAATTGTTATGGAACTCGGCAACCTCAGGTCTCGTTATCAGGTCTCCCGGTAAGGTGAGGTCGCCCTCTGTGGGTACATTGTGAGAGGTCACCTTATGTGAGGTCATGTAGTTCACCCCAAAGCGTGATACCCCTTCTCTCAGCTGCCTTTTCAAACTATCAAAGTTTGCCCTTCTGAAATCTGGGACTTTAGTGGAATTTTCCTTGCAGCTGCCCTGAAGTTCTAACTGGAATCAAATTTCTTTGTGATCGCTGTTAGCAAGTTCGTTCCCTACCTCGACATTGCTGATGAGGTTTTCTCTGTTTGACAGAACTAAATCGAGTATATTATTACCCCGGGTGGGTTCGGTTATGTGTTGACTTAGGAAACCGTCCTGGATTGTTTCAAGAAAATCCTCTGATTCTGAGTTACCCGTAAGGTCAATCCAATCTATTTGGCTAAAGCTTAACTCGCCTAATATACAGACTTTGCTATGTATGGAAGCCCTGCGCATTTCATCCCAAATAAGTCGCTCATTAGCTTAATATTGGAAGAACAAATACTTATAATGTATACAGCCTTAACAACATTAACCTAGAGAAGTCGACTTGTGAAAGAGACCTAGGGGTACTTGTAAGCCCGGACCTACGGCCTAGAAAACAGTGCGTTAATGTTCGAAATAAGGCAAACAGAGTATTGGGTTTTATATCTAGAAGTGTAAGTAACAAGAGTGCAGAGGTCTTATTGCAACTATATCTTGCGATAGTTAGGCCGCACCTCGATTATGCGGTTCAGTTCTGGTGCCCCTATTATAGAATGGATATAAATTCACTAGAGTCGGTGCAGCGGAGAATGACAAAAATGATTCAGGGACTTAGAAACCTTCCATATCAGGATAGGTTAAAGAAACTTAACTTGCATTCCCTAGAAAGACGAAGAGTGCAGGGAGATATGATAGAAGTATTTAAGTGGGTGAAAGGAATCAATAAAGGGGATATAGATAAAGTTCTTATAATATCCGAGCAGGATAGGACTCGGAACAACGGATTCAAGTTGGATAAGTTTAGGTTTAGGAGGGAGATAGGAAGGAACTGGTTCACAAATAGGGTGGTGGACGAGTGGAACAAGCTTAGCAACTTTGTAGTAAGTGCGGGAACTCTGAAAAGTTTCAAAAGGAGGCTAGATAGATTCATGGATGATAGAAATTAGTATTAACTCTCGACAGGAGCCTACCATGCACAGGAGCAACCCGGCCTAATGCAGACTCCTTATTTTCTTATGTTCTTATGTTCAAGATTAGGAGGTCTATATATTACTCCTGTAATTAATTTTGCCCTACCATCGATTAGTTCTATCCAAATTGTTTCTGTATTCCTTTCTGTTTTTATTACCTTATTTATTTCACACTTCAGATTATCCCTGACATAGATTGCTACTCTACCTCCTTTCCTAATCTGCCTATCGGTATGGAATAATTTGTAACCTGCAATTTGGTATTCGACAGGTAACTCACGTGAGTCTAGGTTTATCCATGTTTCGGTGAATGCTATTATATCGATTTTTTCGGTATATGCCAACGCCCTGATTTCATCTATTTTGTTTCTCATACTTCTACTGTTTGCGTAGTAGACATTTAAGTTAGTCGTGTTCTGAGTCCTCTCTTTGTTGCGCTTAGGTTTTAACTCCCTGCCTAATTTAGTTTTGCCATAATTCTTAGCACTATTTCCCTGTAACCTTTCACTTTGTTTACCCGCTCCCACTGCAGTCTCCTCCACCCCCATGCTCATATGTTCTCTTAGCAGTTTAAAGACTTCGACATTTTTTGAACTGCCCTCTCGAGAGAACCAGCCAGAGTTGCCACCCCATCCCAAGACAGATGCACCCCATCACTAGCATAAAGGTCCCTTCTGCCATAGAAGTTATCCCAGTTGTCAGTGAATGGGACTGATATTGACTTGCAATATCCGTCAAAACGGCTGTTGACACCAACTGCCCTTGACAGCCATTCATTGCCAACTCTCCTTCTAGGCAGGGCACCCTCCTTTCGATCTAATACATTCTATAGCTGTCTTGAACTTATCAAGAAGCTCCTCATTCCTACAACGGCCAATATCATTGCCTCCTGCACTAAGGCAGATAATGGGTTTGTTCCCATTACCAGACAAGATATTGTCCATCCTGTCAACTATATCTCCCACCCCAGCTCCTGGCAAACTCACCCTCATCCTATCTTTATTTTTACCACAAAAAGCTCTGTCCCGGTACCGTACCTGGGAATCGCCAACAATTAAGGTTTTCGTACCTTCCTTGTCAGCCTTGTCCCTGACTATGCTAACGTCCAATGAGTCTATCAAAGGACTGAAAGGGTTGGTACAC
>NW_024737143.1:5000-22144 GCF_018991925.1 Homarus americanus | reverse complement strand
CGCCCTCTGGCACCATCCCCTGGCACCCTCACCGGCACCTTCCCCTGGCACCTCCCTCTGGCACCTTCCCCTGGCACCCTCCTCTGGCACCTCTCCCCTGGCACCTCCCTCTGACACCTCCCCCATGGCACCCTACCCTGGCACCTTCCCCTGGCACCCTACCCATGGCATCCTACCTTGGCACCCTACCCCTGCATCCTCCCCTGGCACCCCACCCTGGCACCCTCCTCTGACACCTTCCCCATGGCACCCTACCCTGGCACCCTACCCCCCCTGGCACCCTACCCTGGCACCTTCCCCTGGCACCCCACCCCTGGCACCCTACCCTGGCACCCTACCCCTGGCACCCTACCCTGGCACCCTACCCTGGCACCCTACCCCACCCCACCCTGGCACCCCACCCTGGCACCCTACCCCTGGCATCCTCTCTAGAACCCTACCCCTGGCACCCTCACCCCTGGCACCCTACCCCTGGCACCCTACCCCTGGCACCCTACCCCTGGCATCCTTCTCTGGCACCCTACCCTGGCACCCTACCCTGGCACCCCCTACCTAGCACCCCACCCTGGCATCCTCGGCACCCTTCTACCCCTGGCACCCTACCCCCTGGCACCCTACCCCTGGCACCACCTCACCACTCCTGGCACCCTACCCTGGCACCCTACCCCTGGCACCCTACCCTGGCACCCCTACCCTGGCACCCTACCCTGGTACCCTACCCTGGCACCCTACCCTGGCACCTCTCTGGCACCCTACCCTGGCACCCTACCCCTGCACCCCTACCCTGGCACCCTCACCCCTGGCACCCTACCCTGGCACCCTACCCTGGCACCCACCCTGGTACCCTACCCTGGCACCCTACCCCTGCACCTACCCCTAGCACCCCACCCTGGCATCCTCCACTGGCACCGCACCTAGCACCCTACCCTGGCATCCTCCTGCACCCTACCCTGGCACCCTACCCCGGCAGCACCTACCCTGCATCCTCCACTGGCACCGTACCCTAGCACCCTACCCTGGCAACCCTCCTCCTCTGCACCCTACCCCTGGCAATCTCTACCCTAGCACCCTACCCTGGCATCCCACTTGGCACCGCACCTAACACTCCTACCCTGGCATCCCTCCTCTGGCACCCTACCCCTGCACCCTACCCCACCCTACCCCTGGCATCCCTCCACTGCCCACACCCCAGCATCTCCACCCTGGCATCCTCTGGCACCCCACTCCCCGGCACCCTACCCTAGCACCCTACCCTGGCATCCTCCACTGGCACCCTACCCTAGCACCCTACCCTGGCATCCTCCACTGGCACCCCACCCTAGCACCCTACTCCTGGCATCCTCCCTGGCACCTACCCCTGGCACCACCCCAGCACCTACCCCGGCATCCTCCACTGGCACCCTACCCCAGCACCTACCCCGGCATCCTCCCTCTGGCACCCTACCCCTGGCACCCTGCCCCCCAGCACCCTACCCCTGGCATCCTCCACTGGCACCGCACCCAGCACCCCCACCCTGGCATCCTTCTCTGGCACTTACCCCGGCACCTACCCCAGCACCCTACCCCTGGCATCCTCCACTGGCACCGCACCCCTCAGCACCCTCATACTCCCTGCATCTTCGCACCACTGGCACCTACCCTGCACCTACTCCTGGCATCCCTCCATTGCTCGTACTTAAGCACTCACCCTGGCATCCTCTGGCACTCCTACTCACCCACACACACACCCACCATACTGGCACCACACACCCCTATCACCGGCACCCACCCCTGGCACCCTACCCCCTGGCAATCCTCCTCTGGCATCCTCCCCCACTGGCACCCTCTACCCTAGCACTCCTCATCCCTGGCATCCTCCCTGGCACCCCTACCCTGGCACCCTACCCCAGCACTCACTCCTGGCACCCTCCCACCTGCACCCCACCCGGCACCTCCTATCTCCTCCTGGCATCCTCCTCTCTTGCACCCCTACCCTGGCATCCTCCTCTGCACCCTACCCCTGGCATCCCCCTCTAACTCTACCCCATGGTATTCTCTTTTGGGGAAAGAAAGAATGAGAAAGAGAGGTAATTAAAGAGAGATCGAGAGATAGAGAGATAATTAAATACAAAAAATGAAAGTAAGAGAGAGAAAGAGAAAGAGAGAAACACCAAAATATTAAATAAAAATAGCAATAGCAAAAGACGTTGATAAATCATGTAATAGAAGGAATTAGTAATAAAATAAAATAAAATTGTAAGTAAACAGATGATGAAATGAAAGGCATGGAGGAGGAGAATAAAAGAAGGGGAGAAGGAGGCGGAGGAGAGGAAGGAGAAAGAGGAGGAGAGAAGGAGGGGAGGGAGAGGGAGAGGGAAGGAGGAGAGGAGGAGGAGGAGGAGGAGGAGGAGGAGGAAGACAAACGCGTGCTCGGAATAACATTTTCTGGTGGAAAGATATGGAAAAAAGATGGAGGAAGAGAAGGAGAAAGAAGGAGGAGGGAGGTAAAAGAAAGGAGGAGGGTGAGGAGGGAAAAGGAGGTAGATAATCAGGGAATAGGAATAAAGGCGGATTGGAAGAGGGGAGGGAAGGAGGGACGAAAGGGGAAGGAATAAAGGAGGAGGGAAGGAGATAGAGAGATAAGGACGAAAGGGGAAAAGGGAAAGAGATAGGGATGAGGATAAAAAGGAGAGGGAAGAGATAGGAGGAGGGAAAAAGGAGGTGAGGAGGGAATGAAGGAGATAGGGAGGGAGGGAATGAAGGAGGATAGGGAGGGAGGGAATGAAGGAGGTAGTGAGGAGAGGAATGAAGGAGATAGGGAGGGAGGGAATGAAGGAGATAGGAGGGAGGGAATGAAGGAGATAGGGAGGGAGGGAATGAGGAATGGAGGAGGGAAGGAATGGAGGAAACGAAGGAGGTAGTGAGGGAGGGAATGAAGGAGATAGGAGGGAGGGAATGAAGGAGATAGGAGGAGGGAAGATAATGCAAGAAACAGGAGATGAAATGTAGTGATGATGTTTACGTCAGTTAGAAGATGAGAAGACTGGAAGCGACGGAGGAGATGGAGAGAAGGTGTGAAGAAACGGGAGAAGGATGATGCTGAGAGAATGAGAGAGAGAGAGAGAGAGAGAGAAGGAATGCTCTTGATTACGGAGAGAGAGAGAGAATATTACTGGGATTATGAGAAAGAGAGAGAGAGAGAGAGAGAGAGAGAGAGAGAGAGAGAGAGAGAGAGAGAGAGAGAGAGAGAGAGCAAATGCATCCACTAAGTTTATAAGCAGTGTGTGTGTGTGTGTGTGTGTGTGTGTGTGTGTGTGTGTGTGTGTGTGTGTGTGTGTGTGTGTGTGTGTGTGTGTGTGTGTGTGTGTCTAAGGATTAAAAGAACGCCCACGTGTTCCCACCTTTCTTGTACGTGAGGAACACACACACACACACACACACACACACACACACACACACACACACACACACACACACTCGAGGCCAAAACAAAGTAAGTTAGTTTGTGGAGGTTGTAAGGCGAGTGTAGAAGAGGTAGTCGAGGAGGAGCTCCGTGGGTTTACTTCAAGGTGGAGTGAGGCTCTTCGAGGGTGAGGTGATTGGAGGCTGAAGTGAGGTGCTTTGGAGGCTGGAGGTGGAGGTTCTGTTGGAGGCTGAGGTGAGTTTTGGAGGCTGAGGTGAGGTTCTCGAGGGTGAGATAAGGTTCTGTTGAGGGTGAGGTGAGGTGATTTTGGAGGCTGAGGTGAGGTTCTGTTGGAGGGTGAGGTGATGCTCTTGGGGTGGGGTGAGGTGATGCTCTTGGAGGCTGAGGAGGTTCTGTTGGAGGGTGAGGTGAGGTGAGGTTCTTTTGGGGGTGAGGGAGGTTCTCGAGGGTGAGGAGGTTCTGTTGAGGGTGAGGGAGGTCTCTGATGGAAGGGTGAGGTGAGGTTCTGTTGAGGTGAGGCTGAGTTTGGAGGGTGAGGTGATCTACTGAAGGGTGAAGTGAGCTACTGAAGGGTGAAGTGAGCTCCTGAAGGGTGAAGTGAGCTACTGAAGGGTGAAGTGAGCTACTGAAGGGGTGAAGTGAGCTCTTGAAGGGTGACGCTACTGAAGGTGAAGTGAGCTACTGAAAGGTGAGTGGCCACTTGGGGGCCAGGTGTTGTTCAGAGTTACCTGCTTAATTAGAGGCGAAAGACTATATGTGTACAGCTGCCATATGTGATGTTGTGAAGTGTGTGTGTGTGTGTGTCAGTCAAACACGTACATAGACCTGATAACGCAGCTAAAAGCAAAAATGAGAAGAGAGAGAGAGAGAGAGAGAGAAGAAAAGGTGTATATATAAAATAGAGATAGAAATGAGAGAGGAGAAGAAAGTGGAAGAATACGCGAGCAATGAAAAGAAAGACGGATTCAGAAAATTAGATGAACATACAGACACAAACAGACAGACAGACAGACAGACAGACAGAGAGATATAAATACAACCAACAGATAAACATACAAACCTCAAATAGACACAGACAGACAGGCAGACAGGGATGAGTGTGGTGTGGGAGGGAGTTACCACGGGGTGACCCGAGGGATGACCTGGGAGGGGGAAGGGGAGTGACCTAGCCTTTATGCATGGAAATGAAACTGGAGTACCTGGAGGTCCGAGAGAGTGGCGGTGAAGTGTGTTTTGTGAGGCAGTGTACTCAGCCAGGAGGAGGAGGAGGTAGTGATAGTGGGATAGGAGAGGAGAGGTGGAAATAGTAGGGAGGAGGAGGAGGAGGAGGAGGAGGGTGGGAATGGTAGAAGTGGGAGGAGGAGGAGGAGAGGGTGGGAAATAGTAGGAGGAGGAGAGGGTTAGTAGGAGGAGGAGGAGGAGGGTAGACAGAGGGAGGAGGAGAGGGAGATAAGGAGGAGGAGGAGGAGGGTAGTAATAGTAGGAGGAGGAGGAGGAGAGGGTAGTAATGGTAGAAGTGGGAGGAGGAGGAGGAGAGGTGGAAATAGTAGGAGGAGGAGAGGGTAGTAATAGTAGGAGGAGGAGGAGGAGGGTAAGTAGGAGGAGGAGGAGGAGAGGTAGTAATAGAGGAGGAGGAGGAGGTAGTAATAGTAGGAGGAGGAGGAGGAGAGGGTAGTAATAGTAATAGCAGTAGTAGTAGGAAGAGAGGAAGTATAACATAAAGCTGTTTAGTATATAATAAATGAGGCAGATTAGAACTTAGGATAAATATATCTGAATATTCTCCCCCATTTTCACCTTAAGATTAACTACATAATATAGCTATTTATCTCTCTCTCTCTACCTCTGTCGTCACACGGACCATATTATGAAATCTTAACTACTTCACTACGTCCAGGAGAGGGAGTTACCTGGGTCTGGCCACAACACCTTGTATTACCTGGAGTTGTACAGGTAACTCACCATGTGGTCATCAGAAGTAACAGTACCCCACCCACTAGCGGAGTTACCACATACATACATACATACATACATACATACATACATACATACATACACCAACAAAACTATTGAATATACAGACACACACGCACATATACACACAGACACACACACGCACATATATACACAGCACACATACACACACACACACGCACATATACACACAGACACACACACACGCACATATACACAAACACACAGACAGACATATACACACACACACACACACACACACATCACTTTATGTTCAAATTCTATCAAGGATCCTGACTCTATAACCCCCTGCCTCCTCAAGTGACCAGTAGGCTCCATAAAGAGATCTCCATATTGAGGCCCACAGTTAGGTGTGTGAGTGTCGCCAGGGGAGGGAGGAGGAGGAGGTCAGCCTCTTGAGATGTTTACCTTATGAGGCATGGCACCGAGGAGGGAGAGCCGACAATATTCAGTGTGATGTTTGCTTATATTGTAGAAGGCTGAAGCTACAAGTATTCTGCCTTCTGTCCTCTCACTCTTCCCTTCCTTCCTCCATGACTATTCTCCTTCCCTTCACTCCCCTCATTCTCCTCCCTCTCCTACCCCCCTCTTTCCCCCCCCTGTCCTGTCTTCCCCACTCCTCCCCATGCTACTCCCTTTTCCCTCCCTCTTTCCGTTCTTCCTCTTGCACCCTCCCTCCTCCCCCATTCTTACCTCCCTTTTCCCCTTCCTCCTCCTACCCTTTCCTCTTCCCTCCTCTTCCTCCTACCCCCTGTCCCTCCCCTGCCCTCAATGCTGTTCGTGTACTTACATACTAATTCACACTAACTAACTAACTAACTGACTGACTGACTGACTGACTCATTTCTATCACACACATACACACAAACATTAAAACAAAACATATGAAAACTTATAGACAACATTTATAAACATTAAACACATAAAACTTGTACAATAACAAACATTAAAACCCGCCATAAAAACACATACATATATAAACATAAACATGGAACAAAAACTCCGATAATATCATAAACACAAATCCTAAACATCTGAGGAGAATAACAGGTGTGTTTATGGCTAAGGACAATGATGTGTGGTCGGTTCTTCGTGACACAACTACTGCAGGTGGTGGTGAGATGCTGGTCAGAACCTGGTACTGTGTGGTTCATTGTGTGGTTTATTAATTATGTGGTTCGGTAATTCTGTGGTTCATTAATTCTGTGATTCGATATTTTTGTGGTCTGGTAATTCTGTGGTTCATTAATTCTGTGGTTCGATAATTCTGTGGTTCATTAATTCTGTGGTTCGATAATTCTGTGGTTCATTAATTCTGTGGTTCGATAATTCTGTGGTTCACGAGTCTAAATAAACAGACATTGACACCATCCTCTACATTCAAAATAAATAAATACTTATAAATTACTCTAAAGTGAATAAGAATCGATAATTAGTTTATACATAAAAATAAAGACGTCGAGAATTACTGTATAATGAAATATAAGAAAGAATCAGTTTAAAGGATATAAGAGAAGAATCAGTGTATTAAAGGAGTATAAGAGAAGAATTTATAAAGGAGTATAAGAGAAAATGTATAAAATATAAGAGAATAGTAAGAAAAGAATAAGAGAAAAAATAAGAGCATAAGAGAAGAATTAGTATAAAGGAGTATAAGAAAGAATTAGTGTATTAAAGGAGTATAAGAGAAGAATTAGTATTAAAGGAGAAAAGTGAAGAATTAGTGTATTGAAGGAGCAAGAGAAGAATTAGTGTATTAAAGGAGTATAAGAGAAGAATTAGTGTATAAAAGGAGTATAAGAGAAGAATCAAGTATAAAAGGAGTATAAGAGAAGAATTAGTGTATTAAAGAGTATAAGAGAAGAATTAGTATTAAAGGAGTATAAGAGAAGAATTAGTGTATTAAAGGAGTATAAGAGAAGAATTAGTGTATTAAAGGAGTATAAGAAAGAATTAATGAATTAAAGGAGTAAGAGAAGAATTAGTGTATTAAAAAATATAAGAAGAATTAGTGCATAAAAGAGTATAAGAGAAGAATTAGTGTATTAAAGGAGTATAAGAGAAGAATTATAAAAGGAAATAAGAGAAGAATTAGTGTATTAAAGGAGTATAAGAAGAATTAGTGAACAAAGAAACAAGAGAAGAATTAGTGTATTAAAGGAGATAAGAGGAAGAATTAGTTAAAGAGTACAAGGAAGAATTATATTAAAGGAGAACAAGAGAAGAATTAGTGTATTAAAGGAGTATAAGAGAAGAATAAGTGTATAAAAGGAGTATAAGAGAAGAATTAGTGTATTAAAGGAGTATAAGAGAAGAATTATTGTATTAAAGGAGAGAAGAAGAATTGTATTAAAGGATAAGGAAGAATTAGTGTATTAAAGGAGTATAAAAAGAATTAGTGTATTAAAAGGAGTATAAGTGAAGAATTAGTGCACAAAGGAGCAAGAGAAGAACTAGTGTATTAAAGGAGTATAAGAGAAGAATAAGTAAAAGGAGAAGTGAAGAATTAGTGATTGCAAAAGAGTATAAGAGAAGAATTAGCAAAAAAGGAGTATAAGAGAAGATTACTGCAATAAAGGAGTATAAGAGAAGAATTAGTGTATAAAAAGGATATAAGAGAAGAATTAGTGTATTAAAGGAGTATAAGAGTAGAAGAATTAGTGTATTAAAGGAGTATAAGAGAAGAATTAGTATAAAAGGAGTTAAGAGAAGAATCATGTACTGAGTATAAGAGAGAATAGGTATAAAAAGAGTATAAGAGAAGAATTAGTGTATACAAAGGAGTATAAGAGAAGAATTAGTGTATTAAAGGATATAAGGAAGAATTAGTGTATTAAAGGAGAAAAGAGAAGAATTAGTGCATAAAGAAAGAATGTATGAAATAATAAAAAAAATTTATAAATAAAAGTAGTCAAGTGAGGAATTAGTATAATAATAAAAGTGAAAAATAAGTGTATAATAGTAGTAAAAGAAATGTAGTAGAGTGAAGAGTATAGGACAAGTAGTGAGAGCACAGTACTCTATAATAGAGTTTGGCCTTAAGTACACTTCTGAGAGGTTAACAGGTCCCGAGGAGCAAGGGTAAGTGGCGCGTGCTCTAGTGATCCTCCTTGTTCTCTAATAACACGAGTTGTATTCTCTTGTTCTCTTATAAAAACGAGGTAATGCAAAAGAACCAGGACAGAAAAAATTAATTATATGATCATATTATTATTATTATTATTATTATTATTATTAGTAGTAGTAGTAAAGTAGTAGTAAGTAGTAGTAGTAGTAACTATCATCACTCCTGTGTGTGGTGCCGTGCACTGTCTATTTGTGTGTGTGTGTGTATGTGTGTATCATATACGAGTATGTATGTATTATGTGTATGTATGTATACAGATTTAAATCACCCACCAAACGAAAAATATTCATCACTTTACCTGGTCTCGAGACCCAGCACCACGACACTATCTATTAATCCTTACCTGATGAAAATTCAAGTATTGTAGAAGAAGGTAAGCAAATAATGTCCCCACTCCCTCAGGTACACTCTGGCTAATGAAGTGATCACACAGACACACCAAAACTCGACTTTATTTAGGATGTCACCTGGATAATTTTTCTTGTAGGCTGAATTGTTGGAATGGAAATGGAGAGGTTTTTTTTTTTAAGGTTTATTTAGATAACAAGAGGGTATTTTGTGTTATTAAAGTTGAAGTTATATAGATATCGATGTTTTAGTCCGTAGTGTTGATATCTTGTTTACTGTTTCCAGGATAACTCAGTTTGTTGTTGTGGTGGTGAGAATTTGTTCTGTGTCAAAGGGTTTATTTGTTGATATCTTTTTGTTGATGTTTTTCAGGAGTGTGTGGAAGGTTGTGTGTACTGGCTGGAGACTGGGAGGTTGTGTACTGACTGCTGTACTCAGGGGAGAGGGGTGTTTGTGTACTAACCAGAGTACTTCAGGGGGGAGGTGCTGGTGCGTACTGACTAGAGTACTCAGGGGAGGAGGCAGCTAGTGTACTGACTGGAGTACCTCAAGGAAGTATCCAGTCACATTATCCCATACAGAAAGTTATTCTGTCATACATCTACCTGGACGTCATCTCATTAACCTCCCAGAATCACTTTTGGTTTGTAGTACGAGTGTCCAGTGAAATTTTTGTTATGTAATCGTAAGGAGAATAAAAGATCACGTTTTCTATTAAATATGAGATGAATGACTGTGAGAGAGAGGACCTCAACTGTTGTTTTTGTGTGAGAATTCTGTTTGTGTGTAGCTGGAGGAACAGGTTTAGAGGATTTGTCAGTCATTTGTGTAATGAAAATTGATTTCATTATATTTATTATGCATTGAATTACCTGGGACCTGAATTTCCTGTTTTGTTTGTTTGTTTGTCCGACCAGGATACCTTTTGTTATTGTTAATGTATGTTACCAAAATATTTCTAGAGGCTCATGATTACCTGAAGGTTTCTCTCTTATTTCACCTGAAGAATAACCATCTTAATCCTAACTTAATTCAACCTAAACCTAATAATGATAACCTAACCTAATATAACGTAACATAACTTGTCATTTATAAACATTACCATCATCACCTGTCTTCACCTGCTTCCACACTGCTTTTTACCTAACCAACACCAGGTAATCCTCACGTGATATACCACACACACACACACACACACACACACACACACACACACACACACACACACACACACACACACACACACACACACACACACACACACACACACACACACACACACACACACACACACACACACACACACACACACCCACATCCAAAATATAACGACCCATGCAGCCGCTGGAGTCTTTCGTGATGGTATACTGCAATGACCCACGACTCACAATATACTGCTTATACTCAACACAACACACCATGATATATCCCTGCTGGTCAATCCACATACCATCTCCTGTTACCATATTATTTAGGATAATCCCGACACACCTGGGTATTGCCTTGGTGGAGATTAGAATCGCGTGCAGGTGGCCACATATCACACAGAAGCCAGGGTTGGGAAGTAATGATATCCCCAACACTAGTTTTACTACCTGAATGGGTTGTTGCAATCTTCCATAATCTAGAAATTTGCATAATTGTTAAATGACATAGTGAAATAGGTTATTATATTAGCCATGCCCATATAGGTATTGTACATAGGGATAAATGCTTCTGTGCCTTGATAACAATACATGATTTTTTTTTTAGCTTTCGTCTAGAATTGTGATTGATGATTACACTTGGTTACGATTACAAGTTATTAGATTACACCTGGTCAATGATTACACTTGGTTATGATTACACCTGGTCATGATTACACCTGGTCATGATTACACCTGGTCATGATTAATTCTGGTTACGATTACAAGTGATTATGATTACACCGGCCATATTACACTACACATTGTCTAAGATTAACCGATTATTACACCTGGTTATGGTTACACTTGTTATAATTACATACGGTTATAATAAACCTGGTTATATTTACACCTGGTTATAATTACACCTGGTTATAATTACACCTGGTTATGAGTCCTCTTGATAGATCACCAAAAATAATTAGTGGATGAAAATCATATTATTAATGTACTTTTAAAATAATTAATTAGTTGGAATGGAAAATATATGTTAATTATATGTAGTTTTAAATAATTGATATATATATTATAATTCATTTGTTTATTTACCTTTCCATACACTCTGTTATTCACTCATTATTTTTCACATTTTTACGTATTAATTATTTATCCATTATTAATTTATTTCTATTTACGTATTTATTTTATATTCATTTCTTTATTTGTTTATTATCAATATATATTAGGATCTATTTCTGATTTTTCTGCTGAAGTTTATGTATTAAAACTCTACATAGACCTGCATAAACACAAAAAAACCATATAACCCACATGGCTTCATATACCCTTATATAAACCCACATAAACCTACATAAAACCTACATAAACCACATAAACCTACATAACCTTACAAACCCTCACATAAACCCTGCAAAATCCACATAAACCCGAATAAACCTACATAAACATACACAAAAGCCTTACATAAACATACACATAAACCCTACATATAATTATTACATAAACCTTAGATAAAACCCACATAAACCCCCCAAAACCACATAAACCTACATAAACCCACATAAACCTACATAAAACCTACACATAAACCGTTACATAATTTATATTTCAGTGAATTAATATATGTTAGTCGGACGGAACACGTCATTTAACTACAGAAGATAGTTCATGGATTCACTGAGTTATAATCAGTGTTAATGGAGGTGACACACACACACACACACACACACACACGCATCACACACACATACACACACACACACACACACACACACACACACACACACACACACACACACACACACACACACACACACACACACACACACACACACACACCACACACACACATACACACACACACACACACACACACACACACACACACACACACACACACACACACACACACACACACACACACACACACACACACACACACACACACACACACCACACACACACACACACACACACCACACACACACATACACACACACACACACACACCACACACACATACACACACACACACACACACACATACACACACACACACACACACACACACACACACACACACACACACACACACACACACACCCAACACACACATACACACACACACACACACACACACACACACACACACACACACACACACATACACACACACACACACACACACACGCTAACACACACATACACACACACACACACACACACACACACACACACACACACACACACACACACACACACACACACAACACACACATACACACACACACAAACACACACACACACACAAACACACTAACACACACACACACACACACACACACACACACACACACACACACACACATACACACACACACACACACACACACATACACACACATGTGCATCCATACACATTTATACACATTTATTACATAGATATATAAACTATTATATACATATATATATAAATATATATGATATATATATAAACGTATAATATAATATATATGTTATGCATGATATGATATATATATATATATATGTATATATAGTAAATTATATACATGTATATATATATTAAATACACACACCATAACATAAACAAAAATTTAATATAATTTGTATATACGTAAATCTGTTGTTGTCTACCACAAGGTTGTATTTTCCTTCACATACATGACACACACACACAACACACACACACAAACACACACATTAGTTTGTTTGTTATAAACTTTATAGTCTATAACTGAAATGTGTGTTGGGAATAAATTAATTTACTCTATTTATTTCTCTTTTTTTTCTCTTTTCTCTTAATCTTTTCACTTTTATCCCATTTCTATCTTCTTCTTCTTCTCTTTCTCCCACCTAACCTCACCCAAGGTTCTCCTGACGTCACCTCTCACCTGCACACATGTGTCCAGGCACTGGGAGCAGCCATATGTGTCCACACGACTCCAAATGTTCCCAAGAACCTTTAGTGTCCACAGGTTCTAAGGGCACCCACAGTACTTTCCCAAGTGTCCACAGAATCCCAGGATGTGTCTGGGAAGGTGTCCCCAGAACTTTGTTCAAAGGTGTCTCAGAACTTTCAGTAGGTGTTCAAAGGTATCTTTCAAGGTGTTCTCAGGTGTTCAAAGGTGTCCTCAGAACCTCTTAAGATATTCACAGATGTTCAAATTTATAATCTCAAGATATTCACAGGTATTCAAAGGTGTTCTAGAACCCTAGATATCCACAGATACACACTTAAACCCACAGAACCGCTGAACCTCCAATAGAACCTTGAAGACTTAGAACCTGGAAGTGTAGGGAATATGTCTCACTTCACACAGAAGTATACTACCTGTGCCGCGTCCTGCTGGAACACTGTAGCCTCACCCAGCACACCTGTGAAACTACCCCCCCCCCCACCCTCCCTCCTCCTCCCTCTCGTTCTCCTCCCCACCATCCTCACTCTCACCACTCACCCCCTACACGTCCCTACCCTCACTCCACTACACATCCCTACTCCCCCCACCCTCACTCCCCACTACACGTCCCTACTCCCCACCCCTTACCCCACTACACGTCCCTACTCCCCACCCCCACCTCCCCTACTCCTACCCCTTCCTCACCCCCACTACACGTCCCAACTCCCCCACCCCACTCCACTCACACGTCCCTACTCCCCCCCCACTCCCCTACCCCCCTTCCCTCACCTCCTCAACACCTCCCTCCCCCCCACCCACCCTCGTTCCCATCCAAATATAAACTGCCTAGTCATCTTATAACACCTGTGTGGTCACTAATCAACCCAGAACACCGTGATTACCTACCTGTAAGAACACCTCATTGCCTTCTTCTCCCTCATCCCTTTCCCTCCGCTCTCCCCCACTCTCACCCTCCCCCACCCCCCATCCTCCCCACCACACCTTTGGGCCCCCGGTCACATCTGCAACTCCTCCTCCCCCCATACACCTACCACGCACTCTTCCTCTCACTCATCCACCCCACCCACTCCACCCTCACTTCTACTCATCCACCTCACCTCCAACTCACAACCACCCTACCCTCACCCACACACCACCTCACCTCACCCACCTCACCTCCCACTCATTCACCCTGTTCCACACACCTCTCATCCACTCATCCTCTCACCCAACACTTCCTCACAGCCACTTTGTCACACTCACCTGTCTCATGCTAAATGCCTATTATTCAAACCTTCCTATTCAGACTGATTCTGACCATCCTAACTTTAACCTCCTAACCTAACCTCAACCTCATCTTGACTTACCCCATTACTAACTTAACTTTAACCCAACCTCAAGTTTTAAATAAAATGAAACTGAGTGAATAAAAGCAAATATATATGTTTGTAAGGCTAGTTGGTTGGTTGGGTTTGTGTTAGTTGAGTTGTGTTGGGTTGGGATAGGATTGGATGTGTTGTGGGTTGTGTTAGGTAGGTTGTTAGGTGTGGTGTTACAGAACCAGACTCTAGGAAACACGATTTGATAATGTTTTCTCCTCATCCACTCGATCATTTCATCCATTCATCCACTCACTCATTCAATCATCCCATCCTCTCACTCATCCAATCATCTCATCCACTCACTCATCCAATCATCTCATCCTCTCACTCATCCAATCATCTCATCCACTCACCATCCAATCATCTCATCCACTCACTCATCCAATCATCTCATCCACTTCATCTCTCACCCACCATCTTGTCACCACACACACACACACACACACACACACACACACACACACACACACCTGTGCTAATATGTTTGCACTTGTGCATACATGGCTGGCCTTCAATACAAGGGCCTTGAACACACACACACACACACACACACACACACACACACACACACACACACACACACACACACACACACACACACATGCCTTTCTGATACTTCTCTCACCTCTCTGACACTCACATTCCCTTTCTTCCTCCCCTTTACACCCCTGTACTCTCATTTTCTTGCCCCTCCCCACCCCTTTGCTCTCTTTTCCATTCTCCTCTCCCCGGCCCTCTCACCTTGGCCCCCTCACCGTTTTTCCTCTCTCCTCACTGCCCCCACCTTTTTTCCTCCCTGCCCTCACCCCATCCTTACCTTGGCTCTCTCACCCGACACCTCTGCGTTTACCTTGCAGTTATGGTTAGATATGCAAATAGCTGGTCACAGATACCTCGTGGCACTCCCAGCAGCACAACATGGCACTCTCAGCAACGCAACGTGGCACTCTCAGCAACACAACATGGCGCTCTCAGCAACATAACATATAATCTCACTATACATGGCACTCTCAGCAGCATAACATGACACGCTCAGAATGCATAACATGGCACTCTCAGCAGCATAACATGGCACTCTGCAACAGAACATGGCACTGTTCGCAACACGCCATGACACTCTCAGCAGTACAACCTTATCTTTTAGTTAGAATGTTACCTTATATATTAGGTAGAACGCTACCTCATATTTCAGGTAGAATGTTACCTTATATATTTGGTAAAATGTTACCTTATATATTAGGAAGAATGTTACCTTATATATTAGGTAGAACGTTACCTCATATTTTAGGTAGAATGTTTTATATATATTAGGAAGAATGTTTGAAAACAAGCGGCGTGAGTTGGCGTTGGCTCAGGCGTGTAGAATGTGACTTGACAAATGATGAAGTTTTTGAACGAGAGATGAGTAATGAGGAGAAAACTGTGTGTGCGTGTGTATTGTGCCAGGCGTTTGTGTTTGTGTGTGAGAGTGCTTGTGTGTATGTGTGTGTGTGTGTGTGTGTGTGAGGCGTGTTTGTATGTCATGTATGTTATTGTGTGTGTGTGTGTGTGTCTGTGTGGGGTGTTTGAAGAGAGAGAGAGGCTTCCTTTAATTCACAAACACATTCTCTCAAATCATGAACAAATCATTATTATTCTATAAACATTTTGCTAATTATTTCCACTAATTTGCAAAGTTTTGCTAATTCGCGAAGATTACTAGTTCTCCAAAATCTGCTAATTCGCGAAGACCTGATCATTCGCTAAGATGTGCTAATTCTCAATCCACAATTATTTCCTTTAAGCGCCATTAAGTTCTACTAATTCGTGGCTCCCCTAATTCGCTGCCTCCACTAATTCACTACCTCCACTAATTCACTACCTCCACTAATTCGCTACCTCCACTAATTCACTACCTCCACTAATTCACTACCTCCACTAATTCGCTACCTCCACTAATTCACTATCACTAATCTACCTCCACTAATTCGCTACCTCCCTAATTCACCTCCTCATTCTACCTCCACCTATTCACTCCACTAATTCGCTACCTCACCATTCTACCTCCACTATTCACCTCCCTAATTCACTACCTCCTATGCACTACCTCCACTAATTCACTACCTCCACTAATTCGCTACCTCCACCCCTAATTCACTACCTCCACTAATTCACTACCTCCACTAATTCACTACCTACTAATTACTCCTCACTAATTCACTACCTCCACTAATTCACCACCCCCTAATTCCACTACCTCCACTAATTCTACCTCCACTAATTCACTACCTCCCCTAATTCACTACCCCTCCTAATTCACTACCTCCACTAATTCACTACCTCCACTAATTCACTACCTCCACTAATTCACTACCTCCACTAATTCACTACCTCCACTAATTCGCTACCTCCACTAATTCGCTACCTCCTATTGCTCCTCCACTAATTCGCTACCTCCACTAATTCACTACCTCCACTAATTCGCTACCTCCATTGCTACCTCCACTAATTCACTACCCCTGATTCACTACCTCCACCATTCACACCTCCACTAATTCACTACCTCACTATCACTATTCTCTTCAATTACCACCACCTAATTCACTACCTCCACTAATTCACTACCTCCACTAATTCGCTACCTCCACTAATTCACTACCTCCACTAATTCCTTACCTCCACTAATTCACTACCTCCCTAATTCGCTACCTCCACTAATTCGCTACCTCCCTAATTCACTACCTCCACTAATTCACTACCTCCCCTAATTGCTACTCCACTAATTCACCTCCACTAATTCACTACCTCCACTAATTCACTACCTCCCTAATTACTACCTCCCACTAA
>NW_024737142.1:0-9559 GCF_018991925.1 Homarus americanus | reverse complement strand
ATTCTCAACACTCCCCAGGCCTGGTGATTCTCAGGTACACTGCTGACACTGCCAGGTACACTTCAGCTGCCAGGTAATATTCTCTGATACCCCAGGCACACACTGATATTCCCAGGCTACTGACACTTCCTGCAGTTTTCTGACACCTTCTGACACTCACACACACCCCCACCTTCCCAGGCACATCTCCTGCACCCCAGGCACAGCCTTCACCCTGGTACACCCAGGCACTTCCGACACCTGCTGTACATCTCTGAGGTGTACCTTGGAGTGTCTGAGGTGTACCTGGGAGGGTCGGAGGTGTACCTGGGAGCATGAGAAGTGTACCTAGGAGTATCGGAGGTGTACCTGGGAGTGACGGAATTGTACCTGGGAGTGTCGGACGCGGACCTGGGAGTGTCAGAGGTGTACCAGGGAATGTCAGTGGAGTACCTGGGAGTGTCAGACGTGTACCTGGGAGTTTCAGAGGTGTACCTGGGAGTGTCAGAGGTGTACCTGGGAGTGTCAGAGGTGTACCAGGGAGTGTCAAAGGTGTACATGGAGTGTCAGAGGTGTACCTGGGAGTGTCTGAGGTGTACCTGGGAGTGTCTGAGGTGAACCCGGGACTGTCAGAGAAGTACCAGGTACTGTCACAGGAGAACCTAGGAGTGTGAGAGTTGTACCTGAGACTGTGAGAGGTGTACCTAGGAGTGTCTGAGGTGTACCTGGGAGTGTCAGAGGTGTACCTGGGAGTGTGGGAGGTGTTCCTGGGAGTGTCTGAGGTGTACCTAGGAGTGTCAGGGGAGAACCAGGGAGTGAAAGAGGTGTACCTGGGAGTGTCGGAGTTGTACCTGGGAGTGTCGGAGGTGTACCTGGGAGCGTGAGAAGTGTACCTGGGAGTATCAGAGGTGTACTTGGGAGTGTCGGAGGTGTACCTGGGAGTGTCAAAGGTGTACTTGGGAGTGTCAGAGGTGAACCTGGGAGTGTCAGAGGTGTACCTAGGAGTGTCTGAGTTGTACCTGGGAGTGTCAGAGGTGTGCCTGGGAGTGTCAGAGGTGCACTTGGGAGTGTCAGAGGTGCACCGTGGAGTGTCTGAGGTGTACCTGGGAGTGTTTGATGTGTACCTGGGAGTGTCGGTGGTGTACCTGGGAGTGTGAGAAGTGTACCTGGGAGTGTCTGGGGTGTACCTGGGAGTGTCTGAGGTGTACCTTGGAGTGTCAAAGGTGTACGTGGGAGTGTCATAGGTGTACCTGGGAGTGTCAGTGGTGTACCAGGGAGTGTCAGTTGAGTACCTGGGAGTGTCGGAGGTGTACTTGGAGTGTTAAAGAAATACCAGGGAGTGTCACAGGAGTACCTGGGAGAGTGAGAGGTGTACCTGAGTGTGAGAGGTGTTCCTAGAAGTGTCTTAGGTGTACCTGGGAGTATCGGAATGTGTACCTGGGAGTGTCAGAGGTGTACCTGCGAATGTCAGAGGTATACCAGGGAGTGTCAGTGAAGTACCAGGGAGTCTCAAAGGTGTACTTGGGAGTATCGGAGGTGTACCTGGGAATATCGGAGGTGTACCTGGGAATATCGGAGGTGTACCTTGGAATATCGGAGGTGTACCAGGGATTGTCAGAGAAGTACCTGGGAGTGTCAGAGGTGTACTTGGGAGTATCGGAGGTGTACGTGGGAGTTTAAGAGGTGTACCTGGAAGTGTACCAAACCTAACCGAACCTAACCTAACTTATCCTAACCTAACCTAACCTAACCTAACCAATCCTAACCTAACCTAACCTAACCTAACCTAACCTAACGTAAACTAAAATAAGCCAACCTAACCCATCCCAACCCAACCCAAACCAACCCAACCCAACCTAACCTAACTTAACCTAACCTAACCAAACCTATCCTCTAACACTGAAAATCAGTGTTTTGAAAAGAAATTAATAGTTTTCCGTGAAAAGAAGAAAAAATAAGTAAAATACATTGGTTTTTATCTAAAACTGAGTGTTTTTTGTGAAAAGAAGTAAAACTAACTAAAATTCACCTAACCTAACCTAACCTAACCTCACCTAACCTAACGTAACCTAACCCAACCTAACCAAACCTAACCTAACCTAACCTAATCTAATCTTAGCTAACCCAACCTAACCCAACCCAACGCAACCCAACGAAACCTAACCTAACCTAAAGTAACCTAACCTAACCTAACCTAACCTAATCTAACCTGACCTAACCTAACCTAACCTAACCTAACCTAACCCAACCTAACCTAACCGAAACTAACCTAACCTAACCTAACCAAACCTAACCTAACCTAACCTAACCTAACCTAACCCAACACAACCAAACCCAACCTAACCAAACCTAACCTAACCTAACCTAACCTAACCTAACCTAACCAAACCTAACCTAAACTAACCTAACCTAACTTAACCTAACCTAACCTAACCTAACCTAACCCAACCTAACCTAACAGAAACTAACCTAACCTAACCTAACCTAACCTAACCTAACCCAACACAACCAAACCCAACCTAACCCAACCTAACCTAACCTAACCTAACCTAACCTAACCTAACCTAACCTAACCTAACCTAACCTAACCTAGCCTAACCTAACCTAACCTAACCTAACCTAACCTAACCTAACCTAACCTAACCTACGCTAACCTAACCTAACCTGACCTCTAACACTGAAAATCAGTGTTTTGAAACGAAATTAATAGTTTTCCGTGAAAAGAAGATAAAAATAAGTAAAATACATTGGTTTTTATCTAAAACTGAGTGTTTTTCGTGAAAAGAAGTAAAACTAACTAAAATTCACGTAACCTAACCTAACCTAACCTCACCTAACCTAACGTAACCTAACCCAACCTAACCAAACCTAACCTAACCTAACCTAATCTAATCTAACCTAACCCAACCTAACCCAACCCAACGCAACCCAACCAAACCTAACCTAACCTAAAGTAACCTAACCTAACCTAACCTAACCTAATCTAACCTATCCTAACCTAACCCAATCTAACCAAACCCAACCCAACCTAACCCAACCCAACCCAACCCAACCCACCCCAACCTAACTTAACCTAGGTTAGGTTAGGTACACCTCTGACACTCCCATGTACACCTCCGATACTCCCAGATACACCTCTGACACTCCCACGTCCGCCTCTGACACTCTTAGGTATTCCTGTAACACTCCCAGGTACACCTCTGACACTCCTAGGTATTCCTCTGACACTCCCTGGTACACCTCTGACACTCCCATGTACACCTCAGACATTCCCTGGTACACCTCAAATACTCCCAGGTACACCTCTATCACTCCCTGGTTCTCCCCTGACACTCCCAGGTACACCTCAGACACTTCCAGGTACACCTCAGACACTCCCAGGTACACCTCTAAAACTCCCTGGTACACCTCAGACACTTCTAGGTACACCTCTGACACTCCCAGGTACACCGCTGACACTGCCAGGTACACCTCTGACACTCCTTGTACACCTCCGACACTCCCAGGTACACCTCTGACACTGCCAGGTAAACCTCCGACACTCCAAGGTACATCTCTGAGGTGTACCTGGGAGTGTCTGAGGTGTACCTGGGAGGGTCGGAATTGTACCTGGGAGTGTCGGACGCGGACCTGAGAGTGTCAGAGGTGTACCAGGGAATGTCAGTGGAGTACCTGGGAGTGTCAGAGGTGTACATGGGTGTGTCGGAGGTGTACTTGGAGTGTCAAAGAAATACCAGGGAGTGTCACAGGAGTACCTGGGAGAGTGAGAGGTGTACCTGAGAGTGTGAGAGGTGTACCTAGAAGTGTCTTAGGTGTACCAGGGAGTGTCAGATTTGTACCTGGGAGTGTCTGAGGTGTACCTGGGAGTGTCTGAGGTGTACCTGTGAGTGTCAGGGGAGAACCAGGGTGTGAAAGAGGTGTACCTAGGAGTTTCAGAGGTGTACCAGGGAGTGTCTGAGGTGTACCTGGGAGTGTCAGAGGTGTACCAGGAAATGTCAGAGGAATACCTAGGAGTGTCAGAGGTGTACTTGGGACTGTCAAAGGTGTACCTAGGAGTATCGGAGGTTTACCTGGGAGTGTCGGAGTTGTACTTGGGAGTGTCGGAGGCGGACCTGGGAGTGTCAGAGGTGTACCTGGGAGTATCGGAATGTGTACCTGGGAGTGTCAGAGGTGTACGTGCGAATGTCAGAGGTATACCAGGGAGTGTCAGTGAATTACTAGGGAGTCTCAAAGGTGTACCTGAGAGTATCGGAGGAGTACCTGGGAATATTGGAGGTGTACCTGGGAATATCGAAGGTGTACCTTGGAATATCGGAGGTGTATCAGGGAGTGTCAGAGAAGTACCTGGGAGTCTCAGAGGTGAACCAGGGAGTATCTTTTCACTGAAAACTTTTAATTTATTTTCAAAACACTGATTTTCAAAGTTAGAGTTTAGGTTAGGTTAGGTTAGGTTAGTTTAGGTTAGGCTAGGTTAGGTTAGGTTAGGTTAGCTTAGGTTAGGTTGGGTTGGGTTGGGGTAGGTTGGGTTGGGTTGGGTTAGGGTGGGTTAGCTTAGGTTCCCGAAAAGTAGATAATATATCCACTTTTCTGGAAAATAGATAACCAACTTTCCCGGAAAGTAGATATTTCCCATTTTTTATGATACAAATTTCCAGTTTTCTATGATAATCTACTTCGCAAATTAGGTAATATTTCCCCGAAAATTGGAAAATCTACTTCCCCGAAAAGTCGGTAATCTACATTCCCGAAAAGTAAAAAATCTATCTACTTTTCTGGAAAGTAGATAACTAACTTTCCCGGAAAGTAGATATTTCCCATCTTTTATGATGCAAATTTCCCATTTTCTATGATAATCTACTTCGCAAATTAGGTAATATTTCCCCGAAAATTGGAAAATCTACTTCCCCGTTAAAAGAAGTAAACCTAACAGAAATACACTGTGTTTCATTTAAAAGTAAGTTTTCCGTGAAAGAAGTAAAACTAACTAAGATACACTGTTTTTCAACTAAAAGTGTTTTTTGTCAAAAGAATTAAAACAAGCTTCTAAACTATGTTTCAAACAGAAAACAGGTCGTTTTCCGTGAAAAGAAAAACTGACTAAAACTAAAAACCAGTGTTATGAGAAAAATTAAGCGTTTTCCGTGAAAAGAAGTAAAACTAACTGAAATACACTATTTTCAATTAAATTAAGTGTTTTCCATGAATAAAAGTAAAATTAACTAAAATACATTGCTTTTCATCTAAAAGTGTGTGTTTTCCGTAAACAGAAGTAAACTAACTAAAATATACCTTTTACATCTAAATGTGATTGTTTACGTTAAAAAAAGTAAAACTAACTTCAAAACAGTGTTTTTACCAGAAAACAAGGCTAATCTTTAAAAGAAGTAAAACTGACTAAGAAATAGTGTTCTGAAAAGAATTTAAGGGTTTTTCGTGAAAAGAAGAAAGACTAACTTAAATGCATTGTTTTTCATCTAAAACTGAATGTTTTACGTAAAAAATATGTAAAACTAACTAAATACACTGGTTTTCATCTAAAAGTGAGTGTTTTCCGCAAAAAGAAATAAAACTAACTTCAAAACAGAATTTTTTAACAGAAAACAAGGCTTGTGTTTGCAAATAAGTTAAATTGACAAAACAGTTTTTGAGAAGAAATTTAGCGTTTTCGGCAAAAAGAAGTAAAATGAACTAAAATACAGTGCTTTTTATTTAAAACTGAGGGTTTTTCGTAAAAGGAAGTAAAACTTAAAAAATACACTGTAGATTATCGGGGAAGTAGATTTTCGAATTTGGGGGGAAATATTACCTTTTTTTGCGAAGTAGATTATCATAAAAAACGGGAAATTTGTTTTATAAAAAATGGGGAATATCTACTTTCCGGGAAAGTTGGTTATCTACTTTCCCGAAAAGTAGATAGATTTTCTACTTTTCGGGAAAGTAGATTATCGACTTTTCGGGGAAGTACATTTTCAAATTTTGCGGGAAATATTACCTAATTTTGCAAAGTAGATTATCATAGAAAACGGGAAATTTGTATCATAAAAAATGGGAAATATCTACTTTCCGGGAAAGTTGGATAGATTTTTATATCTTTTTGCGGAAAACACTCACTATTAGATGAAAAATAGTGTATCTAGTTAGTTTTACTTTTTTTCATGAAAAACACTCACTTGTTGAAGAAAAGAAATGCATTTAATCAGTTTTACTTCTTTTCACGGAAAACGCCCAATATCTTTTCAAAACTCTGTTTTTTAATCAATTATTTTTCTTTTCAACGATAAAGCCTGTTTTCTGTTTAAAACGTTGTTTTGAAGTTAGTTTTACTTCTTTTCACAAAAAACACTTTTTGCGGAAAAGACTCATTTTAGATGAAAACCAGTATATTTAGTTAGTTTTACATATTTTTTACGTACAGCATTCAGTTTTAGATGAAAAATAATGCATTTTAGTTAATTTACTTCTTTTCACGGAAAACAATGTTTTACTTTTTTTCAAAGATTAGCCTTGTTTTCTGTTAAAAAAACTGTTTTGAAGTTAGTTTTACTTTTTTTAACGTCAACAATCACATTTAGATGAAAAACAATGTATTTTAGTTAATTTTACCTTTTTTCATGGAAAACGTTTAGTTATTTCTCAATAAGCATTATTTTCTGTTGAAAAACAGTTTTTTAAAGTTAGTCTTACTTCTTTTTACAGAGAACATACACTTTTAGATGAAAAGCAATGTATTTTAGTTAATTTTACTTTTTTTCATGGAAAACGTTTAGTTTTTTCTCAAAAACACTATTTTTGTTAGCTATACTTCTTTTCATATGTCTCATTTTCTGTTGGAAAACAGTGTTTTAAAGTTAGTTTTACTTCTTTTCAGGGAAAACACTTAATTTAATTGAAAATAGTGTATTTCAGTTAGTTTTACTTCTTTTCACGGAAAGCAATCAGCTTAGAAGAAAACCAATGTATTTTAATTAGTCGTACCCTTTTCACGGAAAACGCTTATTTTTTTTCATAACATTGGTTTTTAGTTTTAGTCAGTTTTTCTTCTTTTTACGGAAAACGACCACATTCTTTTGAAAAACCTGTTTTTTAATGTTGTACTTCTTTTAAGAGATAAGCCCTGTTTTCTGTTTAAAACGTAGTTTTAAAGTTAGTTTTACTTCTTTTCACAAAAAACACTTTTAGATGAAAAACAGTGTATTTTAGTTAGTTTTACTTCTTTCACGGAAAACTTACTTTTAATTGAAACACAATATATTTCTGTTAGGTTTACTTCTTTTTACGGGGAAGTAGATTTTCCAATTTTCAGGGAAATATTACCTAATTTTGCAAAGTAGATTATCATAGAAAACGAGAAATTTGTATCATAAAAAATGGGAAATATCTACTTGCCGGGAAAGATGGTTACCTACTTTCCCGAAAAGTGGATAGATTTTCTACTTTTCGGGAAAATAAGCTAACCTAATCTACCCTAACCCATCCCTACCCAACTTACCCCAACCCAACCCAACCTAACCTAAGCTAACCTAACCTAACCTAACCTAGCCTAACCTAACCTAACCTAACCTAACCTAAAATCTAAAACTGAAAATTAGTGTTTTGAAAAGAAATTAAGCATTTTCACGGAAAACACTTAATTTCTTTTCAAAACACTGATTTTCAGTGTTAGAGGTTAGGTTAGGTTAGGTTAGGTTAGGTAAGATTAGGTTAGGTTAGGTTAGGTTTGGTACACTCCCAGGTACACCTCTGAAACTCCCAGGTACACCTCTCACACACCCAGGCACACCTCTGACGCTCCCAGGTACACCTCTGATACTGCCAGGTACACATCAGACACTCCCAGGTACACCTCAGACACTCCTAGGTACACCTCTCAAACTCCCAGGTACTCCTCTGACGCTCCCAGGTACACCTCTGACACTCCCAGGTACACATCAGACACTCCCAGGTACACCGCAGATACTCCCAGGTACACCCCAGACACTCCCCCTTACACCTCTGACTCTCCCAGGTACACCTCTTTCACTCCCTGGTTCTAACCTAACACTCCCAGGTACACCTCAGACACTCCCTGGTACACCTCTGACACTCCTAGGTACACCTCTTTCACACCCTGGTTCTCCCTGACACTCACAGGTACACCTCAGACACTCCCAGGTACACCTCAGACACTCCCTGGTACAAATCTGACATTCCCTGGTACACCTAAGACACTTCTAGGTACACCTCTCACACTCTCAGGTACACCTCTCACTCTCCCAGGTACTCCTGTGACACTCCCTGGTATTTCTTTGACACTCCAAATACACCTCCGACACTCCCATGTACACCTCTGACACTCCCAGGTACTCCACTGACATTCCCTGGTACACCTCTGACACTCCAAGGTCCTTGTCCGACACTCCCAGGTACAATTCTGACACTCCCAGGTACACCTCCGATACTCCCAGGTACACTTCTCACGCTCCCAGGTACACCTCCGACACTCCCAGGTATACCTCAGACACTCCCAGGTACACCTCAGAGATGTACCTTGGAGTGTCGGAGGTTTACCTGGCAGTGTCAGAGGTGTACCTGGGAGTGTCGGAGGTGTACAAGGAGAGTCAGAGGTGTACCTGGCAGTGTCAGCGGTGTACCTGGGTGTCGAAAAGTGCTGGTGCCAGAAGGTTTGAGGTGTGGGAGTGGAAGGAAGGCTGGGGTGTGCCTGGTGTACCTAAGTGTCAGAGGTGTGCAAAATGTCAAGCCTAGAAGGTGTCAGAGTGTACCTGGGATGAGAGAGGAAAGAGCAGACGTGGGAGTGTCAGAGGTGCATGGGAGTGTCGAGGCCAGCCTGGGAGTGTCAGAAGCCAGGAGAGTGTCAGTGAGAGTACCTGGGAGTCTCAAGGTGTAGCTGCAGGTATCGGAGGTGTACAAGTATAGTGGTGTGCTTGGAAATATCGGAGGTGTACCTGGCAGTGTCTGAAGTGTGCCTGGCAGTGTCAGCGGTGTACCTGGGAGTGTCACCGGTGTACCTGGGGTGTTAGAGTTTATCAGGGAGTGTCAGAGGTGTGCTTAGGACTGCAAAAAGTGTACCTAGGAGTATCGGAGGTTTACCTGGGAGTGTCGGAGTTGTACCTGGGAGTGTCGGAGGCGGACCTGGGGTGTCAGAGGTGTACCTGGGGTATCGGAATGTGTCCTGATAGTGTCAGAGGTGTACGTGCGAATGTCAGAGGTATACCAGGGAGTGTCAGTGAAGTACCAGGAGTCTCAAAGGTGTACCTGGGAGTATCGGTGGAGTAACTGGGAATATCGGAGGTGTACCTGGGAATATCGGAGTGTACCTTGGAATATCGGAGGTGTATCAAGTGTCAGAGAAGTACCTGGGAGTCTCAGAGGTGAACCAGGGTATCTCACGGAAAATATTAATTTATTTTCAAAACACTGATTTTCAAAGTTAGAGTTTAGGTTAGGTTAGGTTAGTTTAGGTTAGGCTAGGTTAGGTTAGGTTAGGTTGGGTTGGGTTGGGGTAGGTTGGGTTGGGTTGGGTTAGGGTGGGTTAGCTTCGGTTCCCGAAAAGTAGATAATTTATCCACTTTTCTGGAAAATA
>NW_024737141.1:0-16795 GCF_018991925.1 Homarus americanus | reverse complement strand
AATATATCACAGTTACATAAAGCGGTATGTCAGCTCATCAGCATATCACTAGAATGACATCAGAGTATAGGACACTATACTCCAATAAATACTGTCAGGTATCTAAGTATATCAGGGTAATCACTGAGAAGTGTCAGAACACATCAGCATATTCCTTGACTGGTAACAAAGCATATCAACATACTCAAAGTATAATCAATGTCTCCGGAATAAACAAGCCAGTGACAGCAGCATATATTTCTGAAAATCAGCTGTGAAATATGTTCAGAACAGCCCAAAGTATACTATAATACTAAGCAACATTTGAAATATACCAGTATACTTCTTAACAGTCAGGGAAAAATCATTATACAGATTAGTGTCCTCGAAGCAGATCAACTTGTCTCCTGCTTTCTGGGGACCCATTAGTGGCATATCAGTATATCCAAAGAGACACATCGGAGTATATTACCATATATCCCAAGTGCCATGAAGGGATATCAACATACCTGAGTATATTAACTAGCTCTCATAGTCTTCCACTCTCTCTTAGATCCATCAGAATATGTCAGCATATCACCCTATCTTCTGAAGGTCCAGTTTACCTTGTTCCGAAAGTATGTCGAAGCATACTAACAGATCCCCCTGAATGCCTTGAGAACATATCAGTATACTTCTAGGTTAATTCATATCATATCAGTATATCCCCTGAATCTAAGGTATAGCTAACCTCATTTCAAATTATTATTAGAGTATGTTAACATATTCCCTTAGAAGCATACCAGCATATCTCTTATGTCATTACAGTCAACCAGTATACGCTCAGAGATAGATGCAAGCATATCAGGGTATATTAGCATACCCTGTAAGAGAGATATGAGCCTAGCTACATAACCAAGTATATCAGCATACCCCATATGCTCTTATAGTATATCAGCACACCCTCTGAGAGACAGAACCATACCAACATATCAGAACATATTAGTATATCCTTTAGAGTGATATGAACATAATGGCATATCAGATGACAAGAGTATATCAGCATAGTCTTTGAGGAGCATATCAGACCAACCTAGCATAAGCTCTTTAAGAGAGATGGGAGCATATCTTAAATAGACTGGAACATACCAGAGCATATTAGCATATTAGCATATTAGCATATTAGCAAGGTGAGGAGGAGGAGGAGGAGGCAGGTGTCCACCGACCAGGTATGCCGATAGTCTGGTGATAATGTGGGTAAAACTGGTGTGTTTGTGTGTGTGTGTGTGTGTGTGTGTGTGTGTGTGTGTGTGTATGTTCGTTCTCATGTTTAATTCTTGTTAGGTATGTGTCACCTAGCCGGCCATTTTGTTTAAATTTTTCGGTCGCTCTAAAATACCATTATAACAATATTGAGTATAAACGTTTGGCTCAACTGATGATCTCAAACATGTCCCAACTTTTTTTTGCCTCAACTCCACATTCTGTAACTCATTTAGGTAGATGTCCCTCACTACACATACACTGGACTATGTGTAATGTTGCAGCTAATGTGTTATCAAGACATTGCACATTATAAGTTCATGTGTGGTCATTATTATATCAAACGGAGGAATTTTAAAGAGCTATTACACCACCTGTATCATTAGTTGTCGCCAGGTGAAGGAATGTTTAGGTAGATTATATTTTATTTACTGTAATTAAAGTTTCAATACCTAAGACGTTCCACTATAAGAGTCTTTCAACCTCAGGTAAGGTCTAAAGACTTTCTACTCTAGGTCTTACACCCTGGAGTAGCTGTATCGTCCACATAGGTAATTACTCCACAAAGAACTACAAATTACACCTTGATGTAATACTTCATTTATTGCCAAACTTTATAGGGAAATATTTTTTCACAAAGAATTTCAAGTTACAATTTCACATAACAAGTCACATTACAAACGTTCCTTCGGCTTACAGTTAAACTTTGCAATGTCAAGATATTTTTTTCACTGCAGAGGAAAGTATGCGCCATCATCACCACACACACACACACAAAGACAAAACTCCTGTATCCAGATTCTCAAAAGTTTATAAATTAAATTCTTCCCTAAAATTAAACAGACAATACATCTATTTATCATAGAGTATGTGAACATTATCGACGCCATATTGGTTACCATCTTTGAGTTATATAATTAGTTAGCTTCATAGTGTTAATTATTTAGTTAAAAAGGAAAAATAATCTACTAGTGTGTGTTGTGACCAAAATATATCAACATTGTATTTACTTTCTCCTCCAGGGGGCACTAAGTCTAGAAAAATGACACAATTGACATCTACATAAAGTGACTGATCAAGGGTAGATATTGGCTACCTTTTGTGTTACTTTGAGGTCGTAAGAACACACAGAGCTGCTCTTAAGGATGTTTACCACAATACACCTCAACCAGTTTCTCATTCACTAAGGTCAAACAATAAATCTGGTTCACAAGATACACCGTAAATTTTATTAGAATACAATAATCAATTACTGTATTATTGTATTGAGGCGAATAGTCTTATGGTGTTAAAGATGTGTTCTAAGCCACAAACAAAGGTACTCATTATCTGCCTGGTTGACGTATGATCTGTAGATTTTAGTAAGTCCTCTCCTCCCAAAGTCTTTAGTATAAAGGAAGGCCTCACCTGACCAAAATTATAATGAAGAGGACTATCGGAAGATTAACCTCCCAGCTTATTTCCTTAACTAATGATTAACTAACGCTGTCAAAGGTTTAGTAGTAGGTCAGGTCAGGTCAGGTCAGGCAGTGCCAGTGTAGTTAATCTTGAGGTTAAATAAACTAGAGGCTAATCTTCACATGAGCCAGTAAGACACTTTGACGGAGGCGGTTACGCACAACAGGAAAGCTCTGATAACATATAATGTACAGTATATACCGTTTAAGTTGCGTCAGCAGCTCTATACACCACTTATTGACTTACTCATTCACTGCCGTAGAAATATTTACTTCTCTAACAGTTTTCTATATGGTTCCCAGTCATTATAATACGACCTGGTAAAATCAAATGATCTAAATTAAACTAAACTTATCCAAATTAAACTTATTAGCTAACAAATCCTTCTAAACACGATATATGCAAATCAAAAGTTCTAAATTCAACTTAACTTATCGTAATATAACTATTATAACTAAACCATTTTAATTAAACCTAACCTAAACACCTCAAGTGCCACAAACAGAAGGAAAAAACACCTTTAATATTATCGTGTAGGAGGCCCCTGTAACCCAATTAACTCCAGGTAGGTAATGCATTTCCATCAATAATTCCATCATGCGGAAGCTCTATATACGTGGTTATATGATCGTTACCCAACAAGTGGAGAACATTTGCAATTTATAATTACCCCGAGTAAAACAATGCAATCACTTACGATTTATTTATTTTATTTTTCTACGGTTTTTTATTCTGGTCCATACTGTAAACATCGCCGCTTAGGAGTCCCGTCAGCCATTTTGTTCTAACTTTCGGGTATTCTAAAATAAGCTATAAATAAATAAATAAATAAATAAATAAAACAAGCATCTTTTGTTTTTCTAACCCATGAGCTGTGAGTCTTCATTATATACTTCAACATTACTGTAAACTAAGGCTAGAGAGGGTGTGTACAGTACTAGTGGAGTCAAGACGAGAAGGTATTTCAAATCCATAAAGGGTTTTACAAGTGGAGAGTCTTACAAGTGAGGGTCTGTGTAGAAAGTCTTGCTATGGGAGGCCCCACAGGTGGAGGATTTATTATGATAATACCATAAAAGTCTTACAGTTGAATCCAAATGTAAGCTTTATAAAAACCCAGAGTCACGTAGAATTTCTACCTGGTGTTACCCAATCAAGCCAAGGTATATGCGTAAGAAGAATATTATCTCAAGCATTTATCCATTCCTCTTCCACTATCCCAAGTAGGTACACAGGTGGCCAGATACTCATGATAAAGAAGGAATAAATAGAAAGACGCAAGATACCTATAAAATGCGACAGAATATACCCACACATGCGTAATCCTAACCCATCCCAACCCAACCCAACCCTATCCTACCCCCAGCTTCACCACAGTACACAAAGTCATTCTTGGTATCAGAATGACGCCTAAACACCCTGTATCGCCTAAGACACATTTGAATCGGATGGTTCGTTGACGGTTTTATTTCTTCGGTATAAACCAGAGAAGCAATTAGTTCGTGGGAACAGTGAGTCAAAATACTTCACATCAGCTTCGTTTATGACCTCCAGCTGATATTTACTTCTGTTGTCTATATCAATCACATTTTATAATGAAAACAAAAATATGGTTAGTTACTTAAAAATGAAAAAAACATCATACCTAGATACTTAAGAGTGAGGAAAAAAGATACTTAAGATACTTAAAAATAAAAACACTCTTTGATACTTAAATTAGGACAAAATAAACGGACATAAAGATTTAACTATGAGCGGTGGATATTACGACATGTACCGGCTATCAATACAGAGGCGCTATTTAGCCGTGAAGTTCTCTCAGAAACTCAACAAGACAATATGTGGTCACGTAAAAATTTCAGGTTAATTTTTAACACCATCCGTCATTTTAAACCTTGGCACCTGTAGATTAAGAAAATATATGGTGATATTATTTCTGATGGGATAAAGGTCGTATTTGTCCAGAGAAGTAAGAGAGGAAAAAATCACTTGAGAGGCATGACGCACAGAGTGTCTAAGGTGATAAAAGATCATATACTACCATTTGGGTTTTCAAATTAAGTTCATTACAAAAAATATCAAACTCATAAAGATTACAAAAGAACAGAACATCATGAGCTCTCTACAGCTATTGTCAGCCGTCAATATGCTGATGTACAGAAGCTACACAATGTTATTGGTGACTGTAATCCCAGGAAAATGATGCTCTTTTAAACTTGGTAACTGGAGCTGTAATGCCAGAAAATGCCAAATATGACAATCTATGTGCATATGAAGTTGGAAGACAAAATTATGAAAATTTTGTCAAGAAACGTATTGTTGGTCCATTGAGCATCTGGGAAAAGATGTCCAAGGTTAATCTTCTGTGGTGGAAAGCAGCAAATAAGACTTCAACCATCAAATTGCTATCACAAGTTATAGAACTTAAGCAGGACATACAGTATATGCATCACAGAAGGGCAGCACTGTACATATCAAGTCACCAGACACTGATGTGTTTGGTATATTAAAGCAGCCTCAACTTGGAGAAAATACAAGTATGAAAACAGGAACTGGTGAGCGACGACACATTGGGCAGAGAGCCTTACAGGTTTCCATGCCTTCACAGGATCTGACTGCATTGGAAAATTTGTTGGCAAAGGAAAGAAAGCATGTTGGAGCACTTTGATGAAATCTAACACAAAAGTCCTAGATGCATTCAAGATGCTGAGTAGACCAAATGCCCTCCAGCAGACATGTTTATTGGTCTAAAGGAATTTGTATTTAAGCTCTACTGTCCACTAATGACTTTCACTAAACTGTCATAACTTAGATGGCATCTCTTCAAGAAAACGCAGGCAGAAGCTGGAGAACTACCAGCGACTGCAGCAACTCTAAAGTATCATATATTGAGAGGAAGGTATCAAGCTCTTCTGTGGTCTTGTGATGCAGACAGTAAAATGCTTTCACAATTAGAGCATGGCAGGGAAGATTGACAATGACTGTTTCATACTAGTAATACCAGACCAACCACCAGCTCCAGAAGCAATCACAGAACTTGTTAAATGTGGATGTGGCGTCAGGAAATGTGGATCATTGTCATGTTCATACAGAAAGAATCAGAAAGAATAGCATGACATGCACCGAGATGTGTAACTGTCAAGCAGATGATGAGAAAATGCCTACAAAACAAGGTGAAGGAAATCTGTTGTTAAAATACAGAAGACTTGATGACGAGGTGTGACTAAAGCAATGCTCGTAAATAATAATAGACTTAGAGCATATTACGATGTATAACACTACAAACTTTTAATAAATATAAAACGGCAGGTTCGCTTTTCAGATAATGGTAATATGTATATGTTTAATTTCCAGTACTTGTCTTTAGCAAATAATTTTACTTACTGCAATCTCTTCTTTGCCAGAGACAGGATGGCATATATGAGCAGCCATGTTTGTAACACACTTATGATATTATAACAGCATTCATGATATATTATGTTAAATTGTAATCATATAATACTACATGTTCATAGGTTATTAGTCATGTTTTAAGTTAATTAGGACTTAATGGTAATACATCTGTGGTTCATTACGCCGCTCTTTAATAAAACTTCTTAAAGGCATAAAACTTATAATAAACCGTTCAGAAAAAATGACACCACAGTTCCTTAACATAGTTTATAAGGATTATTATAATGTATGGTGTCAAAAATTAACATGAAATTTTTACGGGATTACTTAAGCTCCTACACTAAAACCTGCCGACCTAACCTAACCTTTTTTACCCACCTCTACCTACTTACCTAACCTGACATAATCTAACCTAACCTGACGTAATCTGACCTAACCTGACATAATCTAACCTAACCTGACATAATCTAACCTAACCTGACATAATCTAACCCAACCTGACATAATCTAACCTAACCTGACGTAATCTGACCTAACCTGACATAATCTAACCTAACCTGACGTAATCTGACCTAACCTGACATAATCTAACCTAACCTGACGTAATCTGACCTAACCTGACATAATCTAACCTAACCTGACGTAATCTAACCTACTCTGACATAATCTAACCTAACCTGACAAAATCTAACCTAACCTGACATAATCTAACCTAACCTGACGTAATCTGACCTAACCTGACATAATCTAACCTAACCTGACATAATCTAACCTAACCTCCCCGTCTGACATAAGCTAACCTAATCAAACCTAACTTTCCCACCTACCTAACATAACCTATCTACTTATTACCTACCTAACCTAACTTAACCCAACCTGACATAATCTAACCTAACCTATTGAAACTTAACTTAACCACCTACCTCATCTAACACCACTTTGTAATCTCTCTGTGCTACAGCTGACAGGATGAGTATGGGGGGCACAATAAACTAGCCTCTAAGTGGCAAAATTAACAAAACTAACCTAACCTAACCCAACCTGACTTAACCTAACCTGATCTGATCTATCCAACTTAAAAAACTTAGAATATATAATAAAGCCGTTAGGTTAATTTAGGCTAAATATGGTTGATTCATATTTTGTTTTGACAGAAATTCCCGGCAAAATAACGTATCTATATTGAGAACCACCGCCATGTTGGTTCCACGTTAACAAGACACGGATACACTACAGAATAACCCGCGTTCGTTTAACCTCAATTACTACAGTTTACTTTATAATCTTATTTCACAATCTTCACTACATCTCGCTTCACAATCTTCACTGCATCTCACTTCACAATCTTCAGCCAGGTGAGGTTTATGGATCGGGCTTTTTGTGCGAGAGATAGGAAACGTAGGACTAGGGTATGTTTTCCTGGGGCTGGGATAGGGCATGTAGCCGAGAGGTTAGACAGAGTTTTGTCAGGGGAGGGTACCAATCCAGTAGTGTGTCTTAGTGTGGGGGGAAACGACATAGGTAAGGTTAGGAGTGAGGAACTTTTCAAGAGGTATAGGGAGGCGCTGGGGAAGATTAGAGATAGGGGAGGGGTCCCGATAGTATGTGGTGTCTTGCCTAGAAGAGGGGTTGGTCGAGAATGGCTGTCCAGGGCAATTGCTATTAATTGCCGACTGGAAAAACATTGTGCAAACAATGGTTGGGCATTCATTGATGACGGGCAACGATTTTATGGCAACGACTACCTGTACTGTCGCGACGGAGTACACGTGTCTCGTGAGGGGTAAAGACGTTGTCTGCATCCCTGGAGCGTGAAATTGTCACTCCGAAGGGGGGGTTTCGCCAGTAGAGAGGGGTCGGGGAAAATGGGAGTCAAAAAACAAGCAGGTCCTGGGAAGTAGTGAACAGAAGTAGAGTACAGCAGGAAGTTAGTCATAATAACAAACATCAAAGTAATAAATGTAAAAACAGAGGAAATCCAAAGAAATATATTGAGTGTTTATTGTTCAATAGTAGAAGCTTCAGCAACAAATGACCAGCTCAGGGGCCATTGTTAGTAAAGGAGAACATAGATATAATTGCAATAACGGAAACATGGATAAATTCAAACAGCAAGCATTTTTAGCAGAATTTCATATTCCAGGATATAACCTATTTAAATTTGACAGAGTAGGAAGGAGAGGTGGCGGTGTAGCAGTGTATATCAGGGTGTCATTAAAAGGCTGCAATAAATCAAACATTAAAACAAATAGCGACAATGAAAGTATTTGGGTAGAGATTGGTGAGGGCAGTGAATCCGTAGTCATTGGTGTTATATATAGACTACCTAATTTGAGTAGAAACGATGGTAAATTGCTATGGGAGGAAATAAAGAAGGCATCTGATAGAAACAATGTATGTATTCTAGGCGATTTCAACTTTTCAGGCATAGATTGGAAAAATCAACTTAGCGATAATGAATCTGAAGATTTTATAGAAGTAGTACAGGATAGTTTTATATATAAATTTATAAACTTGCCCACTAGAGGAAATAATATCCTCGATTTAGTTCTCAGTAATAATGAAAATCTAGTAAAAGATGTTGGGATTGGAGACTGTTAGATGTTCTGGGTAATAAGTTCTATATACAGGAGAGAACACAAACACCTGTATAGTTTTGTAGGTTCGGTTTACTGGATAAGAGTATGTACACAGAGGTGGATAGCACTGCTCCCTAGCTAAGGTCCTGGTCAACTACCATAGACGACGTATGGCAAGTGGTACATTAGCAGCTTCCATACGTCGCCAGGCACATTAATTAAGCGTGTGGGATATGGTAATAACATTGCCACACGCTGCTAGCTAGGCTGAATAAATATAAATGGAGCACATACATAATATACATACATAATACATAATCCAGCATACATAATATACATACAGAGACGAACTAGGAAACAGTGATCATAAAGCCATATATTTTAACATAATATGGGATGGCAGGAAGAAGGAAAATTCGGCCTTGATCCCGGATTTTAGGAATGCTAATTACGGTAGCATAAGGAGAGACCTAAGGGATGACCCTATGGTCAAAAGATTAATCCCCCCCACACCTCCGGAAACTGTCAACTTAGGACGGGATAACCCCAAATTTAATTTAGCAGCTACTTATGAACAATTTATTGCGACAATCAATAATGCCCAAAATAAACACATCCCTAAAAGAAAATTCAGATCGATACGGAACCAACCAAAATGGATGAATAATAGACTCTTAGATCTTCTAGGGAAAAAGAAAGGCGTATATAGAAAAGTTAAGAAAGGCGAAAATCACTTACTTGGTTACTATCAGAACCTAACAAGACAGGTATAAACAGAAATTAGGAAAGCAAAGAGAAATTATGAAATCAAGGTAGCAAACGAATCGAAATATACCCCCAAAGCTTTTTATCAACTGTATAAATCAAAGGTTAGAGATACAATAGGTCCCCTTAAAACCACGACAGGAGAAATGACTGATGATGAGTTAGAAATGTGTAGTACGTTAAATAGTCATTTTTGCCCAGATGCATAAAATGAAACCAGTACAAGTTTCCAGAAGTTCATAAGGTATATAACGACAGTATAGAAAATATGTTGATAAATATCAATATTACTAGTAACGATGTGCTTAAAGTAATTAACAAACTGAAGCCTCATAAATTGCCTGGTCCAGACGAGGTATATGCTAGAATATTAAAAGAATGTAGAGATGAGTTGAGTAATCCATTAGCAGTTTTATTTAATAAGTCATTAGAATCGGGCCTAGTGCCAGAAGCTTGGAAACTTGCAAATGTAGTTCCGATTTTCAAAAAAGGTGATAAATCAATTGCATCAAATTACCGTCCCATTAGTCTCACGTCAATCATAGGCAAGTTGCTAGAGTCAATTATTGCTACAAAAAATCAGAAGCCAATTTTGAAACATTCATTCTCCAACTTAATTCATTCTTTTCAGCACGGTTCACCCAGGGACGTTTGTCTCGCAAATTTGCTTAGTTTTTCTCAGAAGTATTTGAAGCGTAGATAATGATAAGTCATATGATATAATTTATTTAGATTTCCTCAGTAAAGTATTCGATAGAGTCCCTCATGAGAGATTACTGATATGAAGGTAGAAGCACATGGAATAGGTGGATTCAGTATTAAATGGATTAGGTCATGGTTAACTGGTAGGAAACAAAGAGTCATGGAATGAGTCAAAGCCAGACTGGGTGCGGCCAAAGCGGAGTTCCCCTAGGGATCTGTATAGTGTCTCTGCTGTTTGTTATATTCATTAATGATCTTGATTTAGGCATAACTAGTAGGATTAGTAAATTTGCAGATGATACCAAAATGGGGAGAGCGATAAATTCAGACAGTGACTTTGAACACCTTCAAAGAGATCTAGATACCTTACATGAGTGGTCAGTAGACTGGCAAATGAATTTTAATAGTGATAAATGCAAGGTACTACAGATAGGGAAGACGAATACAAACGTTAAGTATAAACTAGGTAACACGGAAATAGAAAACTCAGTTTGTGAAAAAGATCTAGGTGTATTTGTTAGCAACGATTTGAAACCTAGAAAACAATGTATTAGCGTTCGCAACAAGGCAAATGAAAGATTTCTTAGTTCATATCTAGTCTGTGAGTAACAGAACTGCTGACGTTATCTTGAAAATTTTACCTAGCATTAGAGGCCACACATGGATTATGGTTCAGTCTCTGGTGTCCTGAGAGAATGGACATAGGATTCTTGGAGAGAGTACACAAAGAAGAATGACAAAAATGATCCATAATATTAGAAACCTTCCATATGAAGAAAGACTGGAAAAGCTTAGGCTTACATTCATTAGAGAGTTTAGAGTTAGGGAGATATGGAGGAGGTGTATTAAGTGGGTAAGGGATTAACAAGGGTAAAATGGGAAGATGTCTCTGAAGCTCAGTAATAACGAAATAATCTAGGAACAAATGGCTTTAAATTAGATAAATTCTGATTCAGAAAGGATATAGGCAAGCACTGGTTTGGTAATAGAGTTGTGGATATGTGGAATAGGCTACCGAGTGCTATAGTAGGATCGGGGACGCTAGGGAGCTTCAAGACGAAGTTGGATAGGCACATGGAAGTGCTGGGATGGGTGTGAAAGGGATCTGCCCTGTATGGGCCAGTCGGCCTCCTGCAGTATCCCACTTTCTTATGTTCTTATGTTCTTATGTTCACCTCACAATCTTTACTACATCTCACCTCACAATCTTCACTACATTTCACTTCACAATCTTCACTACATCTCACTTCACAATCTTCACTACATCTCACTTCACAATCTTCACTACATCTCACTTCACAATCTTCACTACATCTCACTACACAATCTTCACTACATCCCACTTCACAACCTTCACTACATCTCACTTCACAATCTTCACTACATCTCACTTCACATCTTCACTACATCTCACTTCACAATCTTCACCATATCTCACTTCACAATCTTCACCACATCTCACTTCACAATCTTCACCAAATCTCACTTCACAATCTTCACCACATCTCACTTCACAATCTTTACTACATCTCACTTCACAATCTTCACTACATCTCACTTCACAATCTTCACTACATCTCACTTCACAATCTTCACTACATCTCACTTCACAATCTTCACTACATCTCACTTCACAATCTTCACTACATCTCACTTCACAATCTTCACTACATCCCACTTCACAATCTTCACTACATCTCACTTCACAATCTTCACTACATCTCACTTCACAATCTTCACTACATCTCACTTCACAATCTTCACTACATCTCACTTCACAATCTTCACTACATCTCACTTCACAATCTTCATTACATCTCACTTCACAATCTTCACTACATCTCACTTCACAATCTTCACTACATCCCACTACACAATCTTCACTACATCTCACTTCACAATCTTCACTACATCCCACTTCACAAACTTCACTACATCTCACTTCACAATCTTCACTACATCTCACTTCACAATCTTCAATACATCTCACTTCACAATCTTCACTACATCTCACTTCACAATCTTTCACGACATCTCACTTCACAATCTTCACCATATCTCACTTCACAATCTTTACTACATCTCACTTCACAATCTTCACTACATCTCACTTCACAATCTTCACTACATCTCACTTCACAATCTTCACTACATCTCACTTCACAATCTTCACTACATCTCACTTCACAATCTTCACTACATCTCACTTCACAATCTTCACTACATCTCACTACACAATCTTCACTACATCTCACTTCACAACCTTCACTACATCTCACTTCACAATCTTCACTACATCTCACTTCACATCTTCACTACATCTCACTTCACAATCTTCACCATATCTCACTTCACAATCTTCACCACATCTCACTTCACAATCTTCACCAAATCTCACTTCACAATCTTCACCACATCTCACTTCACAATCTTTACCACATCTCACTTCACAATCTTCACTACATCTCACTTCACAATCTTCACTACATCTCATTCACAATCTTTACCACATCTTACTTCACAATCTTTACCACTTCTTACTTCACAATCTTCACTACATCTCACTTCACAATCTTCACTACATCTCACTTCACAATCTTCACTACATTTCACTTAACAATCTTCACTATATCTCACTTCACAATCTTCATTACATCTCACCTCACAATCTTCACTACATCTCACTTCACAATCTTCACTACATCTCACTTCACAATCTTCACTACATCTGACTTCACAATCTTCACCACATCTGACTTCACAATCTTCACTACATCTCACTTCACAACCTTCACTACATCTCACTTCACAATCTTCACTAACACCATCCTTCATCACTACATATAACATCCATCATCACTACTTATAACACCATCCATCATCATCACTACATATAACACTATCCATCATCACTACATACAACACGATCCATCATCACTACATATAACACCATCCACCATCACTACATATAGAACCATCCATCACGACATATAACACCATCCAACATCACTACATATAACACCAACCATCATCACTACATATAATATCATCCATCATTACTACATATAACTCCATCCATCATCACTACATATGACACCATCCAGCATCACTACATATGACATCATGCATCATCACTACATATAACACCATCCATCAACACTACATATAAAACCAACCTATCATCACTACATATAATATCATCCATCATCACTACATATAACACCATCCAACATCACTACATATTGAACCATCCTATCATCACTACATATAATATCATCCATCATCACTGCATATAACACCATCTAACATCACTACATATAACACCACCCATCATCACTACATATAACATCATCCATCATCACTACATATAACTCTATCCATCATCACTACATATAACACCATCCAGCATCACTACATATAACACCAACCATCATCACTACATATAACATCATGCATCATCAATATATATATATAACACCATCCATCATCACTTCATATATTACCCTCTTATCATCACTACATATAACACCATCCATCATTACTACAATATAACGCCATCCTTCATCACTACATATAACACCATCCATCATCACTACATATTATAACACCATCCATCATCTTTACAAACACCATCCCTCTTTACTATAGTGATAAACAGAGCTTTATTTTGTTGTCAATTTCTTTAAATTCCAACCTTATTAAACCGTAATTCTTTCTGTATGGTCAAATTTTGATTTGACCTCTGTGAGAGAGCTGTTAGTGTCAGTACATCACAATGGTGTTCCGACGCACTGTATCGAAGGTGACTAAGGTGGAGGTGAAGCCTTGCCAGATGAAGGAGAAGGGCCCCCGATCTAACAAACTGCAGACCACAAAACACACTAAGACCCAAAACAACAAGACCCAAAACAACAAGAAGAAGAAGGAAACTACCACTTGCTGCCGTGTACAAAAGGACCAGTACCTGCCATGGGGAGACTACATCTTCACCGGGAAAAAGACACAAAAGAAGCGCTGAACCTACGCTTCTGATATTTAAAAATACTGTAATAAAAAACATATTAATTGATTTTGTTTGTATTATTTATGCTTTTTTTTATTTTCATCTGTAAACGTGCTGTTTTGGGAATATATTTTGAGTTACATAATATCTAGGTACAGCAGTTTATTTCACTGTATCTACTTGTTTACCAAGTAACTGGACTTACAGTCTCCGATCGGGATTCTCAAAACAAATATTTGGCATCGAACTCCGTAAGTGAGCTTGTAATCTAGCCTGTAACTTACAGGACCTCAACACCATCAACCTGGATATAGTAGTCGCTATTTCCGGATTGCATGAAAAAAAATTAATAATATATGTTTTAATAATGCTTGTTAGACTTGTTTTATCATAGAATAATGAAGAAAATGTTTTGTACATCAACATACTCAAATACAATATTATTTTTTTTTACGACAAGAAGAGGCTTGGCTGTTCTATTTCTCGCTTTATGGAAGAGATGCAGCTTTTGTCTTCTTACAACTTTTCAAGTAATTTGTACCAAAATAGAAGATTTTTATTGTCCACATTTAGGGTATATTTTTTTTTATGACTGAATAAACTTGCAGATAGACCTTATTAATGTGGTATAGCTGTAAATATCCTTCAGCAATGAAATCCAAATATGAGGTCAAGTGAACATTTTTGCTTAGACTCCGCCTTTGTTAGGACCAAGTTATAACAAGTTATTCTGCCAAGTATCCAATAAGTACCCATGACTCAGAGTTAAATAATACCTAACCTAATCTAAGTTCATCAAACTTAATAAAAAAAGTGGGGCAAAAAATAAGTGGTAAAGAAATTTATTTCTCAGAAAAAGAACTATATTCAGAGGTTTTTTATCCGATACCTTCAGTCGTGATTATTTTGATGCAAAATTAGTAAAATGTATTTAACCCTAACACTACCTCACCTTACCTAATCTTACCTTACCTTATGTAACCTAACCTAATGTTACCTAACCTAACCAAGCCGCAACGCTCATGACACAATTGAGTTCTCTAGAAAGTTTTAATTTCATTTTCTTTTTTTAAAAATACATTTGCAGAGACAACAAACTTTTGATAATTATTTTTCCAACATATCTATAAATCTGTTGATGATATATAAATTTAGGATAGGTTAGGTTTGGTGTGATTAGGATAGGTTAGGCTAGTTTAGGATAGTCTAAGTTAGCTTAGGAAAGGCTAAGTTAGGTTACGATACACTAGGTTAGGTTTTAATCTGCATGATATTTTTACTGAACTTTTAAACGATGTTATAATCCTGGCAGCAGGGTATCGATCATGAAAATAACACTTTGGTAGTTATAACATTTGATAAAGTTTATTATTACTGTAACATGAAACAAATCACTATAGCTGTACTTATCAATCCAGTATTAAATCTGTATTATCTTTGACCATCGCTCATTGGCCACCTTATCTCTGCACTGTTCTCTGATATAATAAAGTATTGGTGAATGGGAATATTAATCATTTGTGAGTCACTTACTATAAAGGAAACTGTAACGGATTCTATGGACAATTGGGAATATTTTCACGGAATAAGTCGGAGTAACTCTCCTCTTGCCCAAAAGCGATCCAAGGAGTTAATTCACAGAGCGAAAATCTAGACGAGTCTTCCTTGTTTGTTTTAGGTCATAACAACGAAAAGTTTAATAATGTTTATTACAATGATTCAGGTTTTACTGTAATTTTCTTTTTTATATTTTTAGTATTTTGTAGATTTTTTTCACCCAGTTCATTTCTTGTTTAGATTCATTATTGCAATTATTTTTATTACAGAGTTGAATTAAAAGTTTATATCTAAGTATTTTACAGCTTCACAAATACTTTTATAAAATGTTGATACACACAGTGGACAGTTTTTAGTTCTTTCTTGTAATACCTCAGTATTACTCTGTTAAATTCTTACCATTTACACCTGACCATTTATTTATTTATTTTACAAATTGTTTAAAGAGAGAATATCACCAGCAGGATACAGATGATGAAGTAAATAGAAGTTTGTAACCTAACCCTACCCCCCACTGCTACCCCTCCCTCTTGTCCCACATTCTTACTCGTCACTCCTACCCCTTACACCTACCCCTTACTCCCACCCCTTAATCCCACCCCTTATTCCCACCCCTTATTCGCACCCCTTGCTCCCACCCCTTCCTTCTACCCCTTACTTCTACCCCTTACTCCTACCCCTTACTTCTACCCCTTACTTCTACCCCTTACTCTTACCACTTACTCCTACCACTTACTCATACCCCTTACTCCCACCCCTTGCTTCCACCCTCTTACTCGTACCCCTTGCTCCCACCCCTTACTCTTACCCCTTACTGCCACCCCTTACTGCCACCCCTTACTCCCACCCCTTACTCCTACCCCTTACTCCCACCCCTTAATCCCACCCCTTAATCCCACCCTTACTTCCACGCCTTACTCCCACCCCTTACTCCCCACCCTTACCCTTGCACTTTACTCCTACCCCTTACTCGCACCCCTTACTCCCACCCCTTACTCCCACACTTACTCCCACGCCTTACTCCCACTCCTTACTCCCACCCCTTACTCCCAACCCTTACTCCCACCCCTTACCCCTACCCCTTACTCCCACCCCTTACTCACACCCCTAACTCCCA
>NW_024737140.1:0-15417 GCF_018991925.1 Homarus americanus | reverse complement strand
TCGTGTGCTTCACGTTCAGTTACGTATTGCTGTGTGTATGTTTGTGTGTATGTGTATGTGTGTCTGTGTGTGTTGTGTATGTTTGTATGTGTGTCATTACAGATAGGCAAAAGCAACAGAAAATATTATTAGGTTTGACATCAATTAATATATTTTGTAAGTCAACAAAATTTTAAACCAAAGTGAATACGAAGTTAATTATTTTTTTCTCTCAATTTATAGATAAAATTTAAGTAAAAATTATCACATATTAGTCGTTAAATTCTGAAAATCTTGAAGAAAATTAAGAATCTAAAAAAAAATCAAAAGTATTTATGAAACAAACCACAATTTAAAAAGTCATCAAACCCTTCCAAAATCAAACCAAAATAACAAAGCCTCATTAAAGAACAAACACATTGATAAAATTCCTACACAAATAAACAAAATACATTCAACAAACCCCCAAATACTGTGAAACTGAATAAAAAAAAAAAAAACAAGCCTTTAGTCTTCATATCTTCATCAATCACAAAGCCCTCTCTCACACAGTCTCTTCTTAAAAAGCAAGACCATTATCATAAAAGATCTTTATGAATAAACAAACCCATAAAAAAATAATCGTTGCAATTACATCAAAAACGACATCTTCATCTTGCTTTCTTTATACAGAGTTATCCATCGTGAGCTATGAAATCATCTTTGCATCACTACTCTCCCCTAGTGCTTTCTACTATGGTAGAGCTGAGGCGCCATCACCTCAAAGGTCGATTCTGTTTCTCCTGCTTTATGCTTCCGCCACGTTATTACCTTGGTTGTTAGTGGTGATTGTTAGTGGTTATTTTGTCTCTTGAAGGTCAAAGTCAAAAACCATCAGATATACCTGAACAATACCATACCTACAGTGTAAACTTATCCATATGTACCCTAAGAAAATAGAAAAAATTTAACCATAAATACACTGTGAGAGTCACATTAGATCATCTCACACTTCGTCTGAAAATATAGAAATACCTAGAATGCTATTGATGGCCCGCACTCACTCGTTGATTGCTCGCACCTGACGCCTGATAATAAGTCTCGCCCAGGTGATGAAGAACGTCAGGTGATAATAACTGTGAACAGGTGACAGGGTCACTGGCTCACTGGCTCTTGGTCGTTATTGCCTACGTGGCTGGGTGGCTGGTTGGGTGGCTGGCTGGCTCATTGGTTGGCCATAATTTGGCCAGGCTAATTACAGGCTGGTGTTGTTACATCTTAGGTTGTTATTCTTAAGACACTGACTCATCAATTGTTGACACTGTGTTGTGTTGTGCTGCGAATTCTTTGTTCAGTGAGAAGTCCTCTCTGTCACTATCTCTCCATCTCTCTATCTATCTGTCTGTCTGTCTGTCTGTCTGTCTGTCTGTATGCTCTTTTACACCAACCCCCCCAAGAAACACAGGTTACCTTATCTCACCCTCACCCCTTTCTCCTTCTCTCCACCCATTTATCAGGCTGTACCTCTTCTCCTCCTCCCCTCATTTCCTATTTCTCACCCAAGTACACCTCCCTCTCTGACCTCAGCTTATCTCTCTCTTTCCTCTCTCCTCTCTCTCTCTCTCTTCCTCTCTCTCTCTCTCTCTCCTCCTTCTATCCCTGCCTTCTTTCCCTCCCTCCCCTTTTCTCCCTCTCTATCTTTTCCCCCTCACTCCCCTTTCCTGCCGTTATACCTTCTCCCTCTGGTCCTTCTTGTGCTGATGAGTAGACTCAGGTCATTTTCCTCCTGACTTATACTGCAACCTAGCTTGGCTCCTCACTCTCTCCTCCCTGTCTCTCTTCCCTCTCTCCCCTGTCTCTTCCCTTCTCTCCTCCCTGTCTTTCTAGCCTCCTCCCTGCCTCTCTTCCCTCTCCCTGTCTCTTTTCCCCTCTTTCCTCCCTCTCTGTCTCTCTTCCTCCTTGTGCTCTGTCTCCCTCCCTCCCCCCACCTCCCTCCCCCCCTCCCCCCACCTCCCTCCCTCCCTCCTCCCTTCCAATATCCCTCCCTCCCCCCCCCCACCCACCCCAGTGTTTACTCCCCACACCTCGACGATGAGTCAAAATCATTATTGCTTTGTCGTCAGGAATATTGGTCATAAACGATATTACCAGCAGGAGAGTTAGCTGTGACGTATAGCTGTAGCGTGTAGCTGCAACGTGTAGCACAGATGTATAACTTTTGACGTATAGCTCTGACGTGTAGCTGTGACATGTAGCTGTAACCGGCTACGACGTATAAGCTTTGACGTATAGCTGTGACGTCAGGCTGTCACGCGATGTAGCTGCGACGTAGCTTTATCGTATAACAGCAACGTAGTGAAACTTAGCTGGAAACTATAACCGTGACGTGTTGACTTAGCTGTGGTATAACCGTAACGCCACTTAGCTGTGAAATAACCGCCGACGTGTTGACTTAGCTCGCTGACTCCTATAGCGCAGTATAAATTAACATTATTTTCTAACATTACTGTACAACTTACAGGTTCTTAAGGACTATTGTGGCGGTGGAGGATGACCAGTATTTTACGCCATTTCTTCATTGAATAGGGCTCCTTGGACTCCATAATGGTGTGGCAGAGGAATAACGTACCATACCTTACCTTACATACCTTACCTTACCTTACCTTACCTTACCTTACCTAGCCCCACCGTACCTAGCCTTACCGTACCTAGCCTTACCTTACACATACCTTACCTTTACCTTACCTTGCCTTACCTTACCTTACCTTACCTTACCTTACCTTACCTTGCCTTGCCTTGCATATACCATACACATACACACTTACATACATACTATGCACACCTTACCTGTACATACATATACATACCTTACCCTTGTACCCTGTACCTCTATATACAACCTTGTATATACACGAGCATAAGCTGCATACCATACACATACACACACCGCCTTGTACCTTGCCTTGTACTACCTTTGTACATACCTTGCCCTTAACCCCTTATACATACAATACAATGATGTATGTGACCATACATCCATACCCTTATACCCAACCATACCATACATACATACATACCTATTACCATACCATACCATACCTTGTATGCCTTGTACCTTGCCTGTACATACCATACATACATACATACATACACCCAACACAAACCTAACCTTACCATACCTTACATACCAACCCAACCCCACCTTGCCTTACCTAGCCTTATAACCTTACCCACCCACCTTACCTTACCTTATACCTTACCTACCTTACCCTTACCTTACCTTACCTTGCCTTGCATCTTTACCCTTACCTTGCCTTACCTTACCTTTTACCTTACCCACCTTACCTTACCTTGCCTTGCCTTGCCTTACCTTACATTACTTACCCACCTTGCCTTGCCTTGCCTTGCCATCTTTATACCTTTACCTACTTATACCTTACCTACCTAGCCTTACCTTACCTTACTCCACTTACCATTTACCTTACCTTACCTTTTACCTTTTACCTACCTTTTACCTTACCTTTACCTTTACCTTACCTTACCTTACCTATGAGAATTCGTACCCTAGGCTCCACCAACGCTGATAAACACACACCTCAGGGTGTAATTGTGGTCATTAAGGTAGATAACACACCTGGTGGCCTGTGTTTGTAATGAGGCACGTAACAGGTAAAGAGCTTGAGTCTTCCCCTTCCCCCTCTTCCTGCCTTCCTTCCTTCCTTCCTTCCTTCCTTCCTTCCTTCCTTCTTTCCTGGTACTGTGTGAGTCATTATGATAGATGGTTAGTGTGACTACTACTACTACTACTACTACTACTACTCCTTAAATATAATGAATATAAACTACTACTCGAGGGACGTGTATATCCACTAGACTAAGGAATACAATGTGTGTATATTGTATATCCCCATATATTCTGCCACAAAGAATATATACGGTACTACATTTAGTGTATATGTTCCGGGGTAGATATTGTGTACACGCTCTGGTATAAAGAAGGTCTATATCCTCAGGGCTGAATAATTTGCATATGAACTAGTGTAAAGGAATGTGTGTGTATGTGTGTGTGTGTGTGTGTGTGTGTGTGTGTGTGTGTGTGTGTGTGTGTGTGTGTGTGTGTTTTTGTCTAATCTTCAGGTGAAATATATACTAGGTGCTTAATTCACAGGTGATCTAATGACTTATAAGAGGTGTATAAGACTTCTGGCTACCTGGAGTTAATGACGTTGGCAATGTCTGTATGTTTCTTTGTCAACCCTAGACCCAGCTTCTACTTGACCATGTCTAAGAAGGTCCTCCTCGACGATAATACTTCTTCTCTTCTCTCTCTCGAACTGTGGTTTTTCCATGCGTTCGTGAGAGAGAGAGAGAGAGAGAGAGAGTGACAACAAATGGATGACTTACATTGAGAGAGAGAGAAAGAGAGAGAGAGAGAGAGACAACAAAATGGATGACTTACATTAGTGTGAGAGAGAGAGAGAGAGAGAGAGAGAGAGGTGACGACATAACTTTAAACTCTTACTACGAACAAACGACTCCATTTACTGAGCGAAGGAGTAATAAGTAAATAAAGTAAGTGACTTACTTATTGTGTATGAAAGAGATGTAAGTGTGTGTGTAAAGTGTCTCAATTAATTGTCTACACTATATCTATCTATCTATCTATTATCTATCTATCTATCTATCTATCTATCTGTCTATCTATCTATCAATCTATCTACCCATCTATCTATCTATCTTTTAGTCTTTGAATCATTCTTTTCCTCTCTCTTCCTCGTTCATCACTGTTTTTAACCATTTCTTCTCAGGTCTTTCTCTCCTCCCCGTCTGTCCCTCATTCTCTCACTTATCTCCCTTTATCCCTTTCTTTCCCTCTACCTTCCTCCTTCCTCTCATTCTCTTTCTCCCCTTCTCCTCTCCCCTCTTTCTCTTCACCCCTCTCCCTTTTCTCTCCTCTTCTCCCTCTCTCCTTTCTTCTTAGTCTTCCCTCCCTCTTCCTTTATCAAATATTCCGCCTGCGGGTCGTCATCATCGGTCACGGTGCGTTCAACTTCCTCCCGCAGGCTCAAAGGCATAGCCCGCCCCATCCATAATCTCTCTCTGTTCTGTTGTTCTTTTTTTACTTTAAATTTGTTATATGTAAGTGTGTGTGTGTGTGTGTGATTCACCTCTCGATCATCACACACACACACACACACACACACACACACACACATTTACCTCATTGATAATCCTGCAACACTCAAACATCATAAAGAAAACACAATGATGAACATGTTGCATAATCACGATCCAAACATTATTGAATCAAGTTTTAATCAGGTGGCGTCTCACATGATTGCAACATTATCACGATTGGAATTAAAAGTATTGAGTTTAATCGTGGTTTTTTTAGGCGGTGGCGGTTGAAATGCATATAGATAGTATGTAATGAGTTGACAGGTGGCTGCTCATAACAGCTGGTTCATACACTCATAACACACAGATGGATCACTATAACTCACTTAATACAACAACCACAACAACTAAAAACACATTACCATAACCCTACCCCACCAAAAAAAATTAAAATTATTAACACCAAATACACCATAATTATACGATAAATTCGCCTCATTCTATCGTACGACTTGATCTAGTGCACGTTAACAACACGCCAGTACGAAGGCCGGGAGATCGAATTAGCGGGAGGTTATCGTATGAAGTATAACAACATGATGAAGACTATGTTTATTTTGTTACGTGACGGTGTTTTTAAGCTATTGTTTTTGGGGTTTAATGATGAAGAAATGGGTTTAGAATTTTGTTTATTTTGTTAATGTTCAGGTACGGTGTTTAAGTTATTGTTTTTGGGGTTTAATGATGAAGAAAGGGTTGAATTTTGTTTATTTTGTTAATGTTCAGGTACGGTGTTTTAAGCTCTGTTTTGGGGTTTAATGATGAAGAAATGGGTTTAGAATTTTGTTTATCTTGTTAATGTTCAGGTACGGTGTTTTAAGCTATTGTTTTTGGGGTTTAATACGAAGAAATGGGTTTAAAATTTGTTTATTTTGTTAATGTTCAGCTACGTGTTTAAGCTATTGTTTTTTAGTTTAATAATGAAGAAATGGGTTTAAATTTTGTTTATTTTAATCGTTCAGGTACGGTGTTTAAGCTATTGTTTTTGGGGTTTAATGATGAAGAAATGGGTTTAGAATTTTGTTTATTTTGTTAACGTTCAGGTACGGTGTTTTAAGCTCTTGTTTTTGGGGGTTTAATGACGAAGAAATTGGTTTAGAATTTTGTTTATTTTGTTAATGTTCGTGCTACGGTGTTTTAAGCCTTGTTTTTGGGGGTTTAATGATGAAGAAATTGTTTAGAATTTTGTTTATTTTGTTAATGTTCAGGTACGGTGTTTTAAGCTATTGTTTTGGGTTTAATGATGAAGAAATTGGTTTAGAATTTTGTTTATTTTATATCGTTCAGCACGGTGTTTTGCTATTGTTTGGGGTTTAATGGTGAAAAAGCGTTTAGAATTTTGTTTATTTTGTTAATGTTCAGGTACGGTGTTTAAGCTCTTGTTTTTGGGTTTAATGATGAAGAGGGTTAGAATTTTGTTTATTTTGTTAATGTTCAGGGCACGGTGTTTAAGCTATTGTTTTGGGGTTTAATGATGAAGAAAGGGTTTAGAATTTTGCTTATTTTGTTAATATTCAGGCACGGTGTTTGCTTTGTTTTGAGGTTTAATGACGAAGAAATGGGTTTAGAATTTGTTTATTTTGTTAATGTTCAGGCATATGTGTTTTTAAGCTATTGTTTTGGGGTTTAATGATGAAGAAAGGGGTTTAGAATTTTGTTTATTTTGTTAATGTTCACGCAGGTGTTTTAAGCCATTGTTTTTTGAGGTTTAATGATGAAGAAATGGGTTTAGAATTTTGTTTATTTTGTTAATGTTCAGGTACGGTGTTTTAAGCTATTGTTTTTGGGGTTTAATGATGATGAAAGGGGTTTAGAATTTTGTTTATTTTGTTAATGTTCAGGTACGGTGTTTTAAGCTCTTGTTTTTGGGGTTTAATGATGAAGAAATGGTTTAGAATTTGTTTATTTTGTTAATGTTCAGGTATTAAGGTTTAAGCTCTTGTTTTTGGGTTTAATGATAGAAGAAATGGGTTTAGAATTTTGTTTATTTTGTTAATGTTCAGGCACGGTGTTTTTAAGCTATTGTTTTTGGAGGTTTAATGATGAAGAAATGGGTTTAGAATTTTGTTTATTTGTTAATGTTCAACGGTGTTTTAAGCCTTTGTTTTTGGGGTTTAATGATGAAGAAATGGGTTTAGAATTTTGTTTATTTTGTTAATGTTCAGTACGATGTTTTAAGCTCTTGTTTTGGGGTTTAATGATGAAGAAATTAGGAGAATTTTGTTTATTTGTTAATGTTCAGGTACGGTGTATTAAGCTCTTTTGTTTTTGGGGTTTAATGATGAAGAAATGGGTTTAGAATTTTGTTTATTTTGTTAATGTTCAGGTACGGTGTTTTAAGCTATTGTTTTTGGGGTTTAATGATGAAGAAATGGGTTTAGAATTTTGTTTATCTTGTTAATGTTCAGGTACGGTGTTTTAAGCTCTTGTTTTTGGGGTTTAATGATGAAGAAAGAGGTTTAAAATTTTGTTTGAAAGGGTTAATGATATTGATGTCATTGTGGTGGGTGCATGTTGAGGTATGTAGATTATTATGTATAATGTATATGTATAGTAAGGGTAAGGGTGGATGGATGTGGAGGCAAGAGAGAGAGAGAGAGAGAGAGAGAAGAGATAAATGACAGGAAAGAGCGATGAGAACAGACAGGAAGACAAAGAAGTGAAGAGACAGGGAAATATTAGGAATAGAGAGAAAGAGAGAGAAAGAGAGAGAGAGAGAGAGAGAGAGAGAGAGAGAGAGAGAGAGAGAGGTGGTTCTCGTTGGTGGTTAAAGCTCCACAACAGAGGAGCAACTGCACCAACTCAACACAGGGTCTAGTGGTATATAGTACTTCCTGTCTGTCTGTGTCTTTTCTGTCTGTTTGTCAGTCTCTGTCTGTTTGTTTTTTCGTCTGTCTGTCTGTCTCTTTCGTCTGTCTGTCTGTCTGTGTCTGGTTGTCTCTGTCTGTCCTCTTCTGCCTCCATTCCTGTCTGTCTGCCAGTCTGTCTCCTTTCTGTCTGTCTGTCTGTCTGTCTGTCTGTCTGTCTGTCTGTCTGTTTCTGTCTTGCCTGGTTGTTCTTGGTCTGTCTCGTTCTCCATTCCCTGTCGTCTGTCTGTCTCTCATTGCGTCATCTTAAGAAACTGTGGTATGTAAGTTTGTAAATAAGTTCGTAAGTATGTGTAAATGTGTTTAAATAGATACAACCTAATGAGATGTTCTTGAGTTGGTATGGTAATTTGTAGGCCAAAAAGGTAACTCACGGCAACAAAATGTCACAGTCGTTTTGCATTTTATATTCTCAGACATGTGAGAAAAAAAAAAAAAAAGAGAGAGAAAGAGAGAGAGAGTGTAATAATATATTCACATATTTTGAAATATTCACAAATTTATCAGTAAACCAAACCAACACACACACACACACACACACACACACACACACACACACACACACACACACACACACACACACACACACACACACACACACAATATATAAACTTGTATTATAATTTCAAGGTAGAGAATATGTTTACCTGTGAAGAATTTAGTGATTAACCTGTATACTCTCCCTTCAGGTGAACCAAGTAACTCACTTTGTTTGTTTTCGTGAGCCACCTAAACCTCCCTCCCTCCTTCCCTCCTCCGTTCCTCCTTCCCTGCCTCCATCTCTCCCTCCATTCCTCCACTCTCTCCTCTTTACTCGCCTCCTCCTTTCCTCCCTCCTTCCTTCACCACCCCTTTACCCCCCCCCTGACCCCTCACCACCTCAACCTTTCCTCCCCATCTCCCTCCTCCCCCAACACCCCAACATCACGTCCCCAACATATGCTGCAGCTCGACTACTATTTAATTTAATCCTGCGCTCCAGTTCGCCTCTACAAAATTGACCTGTCAAACCCGGGTCTCCAATACTCGAGATGTTTGAAATCCAGCAATTTTCTACAGGTTTTAGTCAATCGTCCATATCAAGACTTTGGAGGTGGTGAGGGGGTGAGGGTGTGTTTAAAGTTCCTACAATAAGTTTTCCACTTTACTGCCAGACGTATGAACTAACTCACTCACTTAATCTACGACATAGATGAATTAAGAGAAGTTTCTACGTTTGTGTTTTCCCTCCTTTAATTCAAGATTATAATTAGTCCATTTATTACTACACAAGGCTAGAGATTCTCAGAGGTGGGTTATATACACTGTTAATCTTCCTCCTAACCAACCTGGATATAACAACTTTGCGACTCACATTATTGAGAAAATGTCGTAGTGAATGTAAGTCTCATAGGCTTTACGGACCTTAGACACAAGGGATGGGGAGGAACTCAACACTATGCCTTCAGTACACAAAGTTGCCACTGTACTCCGACAACCTTCACTTCATCAACTGCTAAAATCAAAGAGTGAAATGTGTCCTTCAGGAATAGCTGATATAGGTCTGACTGACGCAACTACAGAACAAGGCCATTATACCACAGTGAAAGTAGTTTGTGGAGTAAGTTCCTTTCTTTTCTGTCTACTGACTCGGCAGGAGATGGGGAAATAGTGTGTTAACCTGAGCCATTGCTGTTATTTGTTATTGTAGTTGTTTCTGTTTTTGTTGTAATTATTGTTGTGGTTGTTTTGTTTTGTAGTTGTTTCTGTTTTTATTGTAATTATAATTATTATTGTTGTTATTTTTGTAGTTTCTGCTTTTTATTTATAATTGTTGTTGTTATTTTTTGTAGTTGTTTCTGTTTTGTTATAATTATTTGTTGTTATTTTTTGTAGTTGTTTCTGTTTTGTTATAATTATTGTTATTTTTGCAGTTGTTTCTCTTTTGTTATAATTGTTATTGTGGTTTTTTTGTTATTATTGTACTTGTTCTTGTTTGTTTTTCGTTGTCCGTCTTATTAGTGTTGACAAATTTAGATGCGTTTTTGTTTCTGTTGTTGTTTTTGTTGACCTTAATTAATTATGTTGTTTTGTTGTTGATGAGCTTAAAAATTTTGTTGTTTTTGTAGCTGTTATTGTTGACGAGCTTAATTATGTTGTTGTTTACTGTGGCTGTTGAACATAATATTATCACACCGAGGAGAGGAAGGGGAGGGAATGGAAGGAGAGAATAAAGAGGAGAGAGAGAGAGAGAGAAGAAGAGAGGAGAGGCAGAGTAGGAGAGAAAGAAAAGGATAAAAGAAAGATTGAGAGGGAGAGAGGAGATTATTTTTCCTCTTCATTATTTTTACTAAGGATTATCTCCTCATTCATTACCATTATATATTTCTCTCGTTATTCATTCATTCATTTCTATCCTCATTCATTTTTTCTCCATTCAGTCATTCGTTTCAAAAGGGGCTATGTCATACCAGAGGAGAGAGCTCTCCCAATGACTATCGTGGGTAATTTACTGCACACTCTACTGCTATCAATTATACGGGAAAAAACAATATAAAACAGGAAACCTACATACATACATACATACATACATACATACATACATACATACATACATTTATGAATTTTAAGGATGGTTTCCAAGGTTTAATATCGGAGAGAGAGAGAGTCGAAGTAGTATAATAATAATAATGATAATAATAATAATAATAAAGATGATAATAATAATAATAATAATAAAGATGATAATAATAATGATAATAATAATGATAATAATAATAATAATAATAATAATAATAATAATAATAATAATAATAATAATAACAACAACCCAATTCTTCCTGTATACACCTATTCCTCTTTTATCTCAGCATTCCTCATCTCCTCTACACATTCCCTCATTCATCATAAATCCATTCTTCTCTTTCCTTGCTCATTAGCGCCATTTTACTTATTAATGGACGACAGGTGGGAAGATGGAACAGATGTGGTCAAGATTCCCCAATCCACCCAGCCCACTACCCACCCCCAACCCCACCCCCAGCCCCCACCCCCAACACCCACATCTGTACCCTACCCCCACCCCACCCCAACCCCACCCCACCCCAGCCCCCACCCCACCCCCACCCCAACTCCACCCACCCCACCCCACCCCACCCCCACCCACACCCCACCCCCACCCCAACCCCACCCCACACCCCACCACCCTTTTAATTTTTTGAGAATATATAAAAAATTACAATAATTTTACTTCTAAAAAAAAAATTGAATAACTCTCCCATAAATTTTTTTATTACATTTTATTTATTATTATTTTTTAACCCGAAAAAAATAACACGACACAATATTTTCTCGATATTTTTACCTCAAGTGTAAAAAAAAAAATGCTAAAATTTACATTAATATAAACATTTTATTCTAACACGAGAGTAATGTTTTCGTTAAAATTCGCCTCAACATATGATATATAGCGGTGAAATTAATATATATATATACTATATTTAACAGTTAAATGTGAGAAATTAATATACACAGTGGTTTTGTTATGTTGTTGTGTAATTATTAACGTGATGATCTTTTGTTATTGTTTATTTTGCATATTTGTTTATTGTTTATTTGTTGATTGTTTATTTGTGATTGTTTATTTGTCTGTTGTTTGTTGATTGTTTATTTGTTTATTGTTTATTTGTTTATTGTTTATTTGTTGATTGTTTATTTGTTGATTGTTTATTTGTTGATTGTTTATTTGTTGATTGTTTATTTGTCTGTTGTTTTATTTGTTGATTGTTTATTTGTTTATTGTTTATTTGTTGATTGTTTTATTTGTTGATTATTTGTTGATTGTTTATTTGTTGATTGTTTATTTGTCTAGTTGTTTATTTGTTGATTATTTTATTTGTTGATTGTTTATTGTTGATTGTTTATTTATTGATTGTTTATTTATTTATTGTTTTTGTTTATTGCTTCTCTGTTCATTTGTTTATTTATATGTTTATTTATTTATTGTTTTGTGTATTTGATTATTTATTTATTTATTTATTTATTTGTTTAGCGTTTACTTAATGATCTTTGGGCTGGATTCGACCTCTTGGTGGATAATTGTTGTGTGTGTGCCTGTATGATTTATTATATTTATGTCTAGTTATTGCCCTTATTTATGCCTAGTTATTGCCCTTATTTATGTCCTTATTGTCCCTTATTTATATCTAGTTATTGCCCTTTTATGTCTAGTTATTGCCTTATTTATGTCTAGTCATTGCCCTTATTTATGCCTAGTTATTGCCCTTTTTATGTCTAGTTATTGCCATTATTTATCTAGTTATTGCTTATTTATGCCTAGTTATTGCCCTTATGCCTAGTTATTGCCCTTATTTATGCCTAGTTATTGCCCCTTTTATGTCTAGTTATTGCCCTTATTTATGTCTAGTTATTACCTTTATTATACCTGGTTTATTGCCCTTAATTAAACCGGTTCATTCTTAAATCTACCTGTTGATTGACGCTAATCGCCCCAATTATTACCCTCTGATTATACCACGTAATTAGCTTCTGATTAGGAAGGTTCCACCCTAATTATACACGATTATCGATCCTAAATTATAGTCTTGTTATCCCTAATTATAAAAGCTGATTATTTCAAGATAATTATCATCATTAATGTCCAACTCAGTCACTCGAAATTTTCCCCTAAAGAAAAAAAAATAATAATTTCCCTTTAATCTTTAATATTAATGTCATCTAAAAGGTTTAATTAATCAGGGTTTTGGTCTCTTAACTTAATGTGAGGTGAATGGTCAGGTTAGGTTAGGTTAGGTTAGGATTAGGTTAGGTTAGGTTAGGTTGGGATGGATTGGGTCCTGTCTGTCTGTCTGTGTGTAATCTGTCTTTTATCTATTTATCTATCTATCTATCTATCTATCTCGTTCTCTCTCTCGTTTCTCCTCTCTCTCTCTCTCTCTCTCTCTCTCTCTCTCTCTCTCTCTCTCTCTCTCTCTCTCTCCTCTCTCTCTCTCTCTCTCTCTCTCCCTCTCTCTCTCTCTCTCTCTCTCTCTCTCTCCTCTCTTCTTCCTCCTTCACCTCCTCCCTTGATTAGCTTTCAAGCCTTTTCTCCCGCCTGTCTGTAAAAGCTTTGATCGACACCTGTCAATCAAAGCAATTAATGTAATTCTCAGCTTTTCCCATCGTCATGATTCACCAATATTTCTAAAACTGTAAGCTGTGGTAATAGCTTTAACAATAGCTCTGTCTTAATAAAAGCTAACTCTATTTTAGCTTTTTGGTCTATATTAAAGCTATTTCTAATGTATCTTGTTTATTGGAGAAAATGGATCGAATTGGGGATAGATAGATAGATAGATAGATAGATAGATAGATGAATAAATAGATAGATGAATGGATGAATAGATAGATGGATGGATAGATAGATAGATAGATAGATAGATAGATAGATAGATAGATAGATAGATAGATAGATGGATGGATAGATAGATAGATAGATGAATAGATAGATAGATAGATAGATAGATAGTTAGATAGATAGATAGATTGATAGATAGATAGATGAATAGATGATAGATGGATTGATAGATAGATAGATGAATGAATTAGATAAAGATACACACTCAAATAAAAAAAATATGTATGTCTATATAAACAAAGAAAAACAGACTAGACAGGCAGACAGACTGACAGACAGACAGACAGACAGACAGACAGAAGGTACCCCCTAAAGCTACCGTCTATTTACATACTTCATACAATAAACCACGTATTGTAGAGTCCTGGGGAGACAGAAAATACTGTACATCTCTTTGAAGGTGTGGTGAGATTGTGAGTGGGGTGTGGTGAGTGAGGTGTGGTGAGTGAGGTGTGGTGAGTGAGGTGTGGTGAGTGAGGTGTGGTGGGTGAGGTGTGGTGGTGGGTGTGGTGGTGGTGTGGTGTGTGGGGTGTGGTGGGTGGGGTGTGGTGGGTGGTGTGGTGAGTGGGGTGTGGTGGGTGGTGTGGTGGGGTGGGGTGTGGTGGTGGGGTGTGGGGTGTGGTGGGGTGTGTGGTGGGTGGGGTGTGGTGGGTGGGGTGTGGTGGGTGAGGTGTGGTGGTGAGGGTGTGGTGTGAGGGTGTGGTGTGGTGAGGTGTGGTGAGTGAGGTGTGTGGTGGTGGTGTGGTGAGTGAGGTGTGGTGTGGTGGTGTGGTGGAGTGAGGTGTGGTGGTGGGGTGTGGTGGGGTGTGGTGGGTGGGGTGTGGTGGGTGGGTGTGTGGTGGTGGGGGTGTGGTGGGTGTGGTGGGTGTGGTGTGGGGTGTGGTGGTGGGGTGTGGTGGTGGTGTGTGGTGGTGGGGTGTGGTGGTGGTGTGGTGGGTGTGGTGTGGTGAGGTGGGGTGTGGTGGTGGGGTGTGGTGGTGGTGTGGTGGGTGAGGTGTGGTGGGTGGGGTGTGGTGAGTGAGGTGTGGTGAGGTGTGGTGGTGAGGGTGTGGTGGGTGAGGTGTGGTGGAGGTGTGGTGTGGTGGGTGGGGTGTGGTGTGGTGGGGTGTGGTGGGTGAGGTGTGGTGGGTGAGGTGTGGTGGTGAGGGTGTGGTGGGGTGGTGGGGTGGGGTGGGGTGTGGTGGTGAGGTGAGGTGAGGTGAGGTGTGGTGGGGTGAGGTGGGGTGGTGAGGGTGTGGTGGTGGGGTGTGGTGGTGGGTGTGGTGGGTGAGGTGTGGTGAGTGAGGTGTGGTGTGGTGGTGTGGTGAGGTAGGTGTGGTGTGGTGAGTGAGGTGTGGTGGGGTGTGGTGGGTGGGGTGTGGTGGTGGGGGTGTGGTGGGTGAGGTGTGGTGGTGTGGTGTGGTGGTGTGGTGTGGTGTGTGGTGTGGTGGTGGGGGGTGTGGTGAGTGGTGTGGTGGGTGGGGTGTGGTGGGGTGTGGTGGGGTGTGGTGTGGTGGTGGGGTGTGGTGTGTGGTGTGGTGGGTGGGGTGTGGTGGGGTGGGGTGGTGGGTGAGGTGTGGTGGGGTGGGGTGTGGTGGGGTGTGGTGGGGTGAGGTGTGGAGGTGGTGGGGTGTGGTGGGGTGTGGTTGTGGTGGAGTGAGGTGTGGTGGTGAGGGGTGTGGTGGGTGGGGTGGTGGTGAGGGTGTGGTGGGTGGTGGGGTGGTGGGGGTGGGGTGGGTGGGGTGTGGTGGGTGGGGTGGGGTGGGTGGGGTGTGGGTGGGTGGGGTGGGGTGGGTGGGGTGTGGTGGGTGGGGTGTGGTGGGTGAGGTGTGGTTGGTGGGGTGTGTGTTGAGTGGGGTGTGGTGGGGTGGGGTGTGGTGGTGGGGTGGGGTGGGGTGGTGGGGTGTGGTGGTGGGGTGGGGTGGGGTGGGGTGTGGGGTGGTGGGGTGTGTTGGTGGGGTGGTGGTGGGGTGTGGTGGGTGGGGTGTGGTGGTGGGGTGTGGTGTGGTGAGGTGGGGTGTGGTGTGTGTGGCCTTCTAG
>NW_024737139.1:0-13118 GCF_018991925.1 Homarus americanus | reverse complement strand
CATCACCCTAACCTCTCCTCACCTCCATCACCCTAACCTCTCCTCACCTCCATCACCCTAACCTCTCCTCACCTCCATCACCTTAACCTCTCCTTACCTCCATCACCCTAACCTCTCCTCACCTCCATCACCCTAACCTCTCCTCACCTCCATCACCCTAACCTCTCCTCACCTCCATCACCCTAACCTCTCCTCACCTCCATTACCCTAACCTCTCCTCACCTCCATCACCCTAACCTCTCCTCACCTCCATTACCCTAACCTCTCCTCACCTCCATCACCCTAACCTCCTCACCTCCATTACCCTAACCTCTCCTCAAGCACCTCCATCACTCCTAACCTCTCTCACCTCCATCACCCTAACCTCTCCTCACCTCCATCACCCTAACCTCTCCTCACCTCCACCACCCTAACCTCTCCTCACCTCCATCACCCTAACCTCTCCTCACCTCCATCACCCTAACCTCTCCTCACCTCCATCACCCTAACCTCTCCTCACCTCCATTACCCTAACCTCTCCTCACCTCCACTACCCTAACCTCTCCTCACCTCCATCACCCTAACCTCTCCTCACCTCCATCACCCTAACCTCTCCTCACCTCCATTACCCTAACCCCTCCTGCCCTCCTTAATCATTCCAGTGTCCATCTTGTTACCTTATCTCTCCCTTCCCTTTCCTCTCTCTCTCAATTTCCTTCTCCTCACCCCACTTTTCCTGCCATTATCCCATTCAATCCAATTATCTTTCGTCTTCTTTCCTCTTCCATCCTGCCACTTACTTCCCTCCTCTTCCATCCTACCACTTACTTCCCTCCTCTTTCATCCTAGCACTTACTTCCTTCCTCTTTCATCCTACCACTTACTTCCCTCCTCTTCCATTCTAGACACTTACTTCCTTCCTCTTTCATCCTACCACTTTCTTCCCTCCTCATTGATCCTAGACACTTACTTCCCTCCTCATTGGTCCTAGACACTTACTTCCCTCCTCTTTCATCCTACCACTTACTTCCCTCCTCTTCCATCCTAGCACTTACTTCCTTCCTCTTTCATCCTCCCACTTTCTTCCCTCCTCATTGATCCTAGACACTTACTTCCCTCCTCATTGATCCTAGACACTTACTTCCCTCCTCTTTCATCCTACCACTTTCTTCCCTCCTCATTGATCCTAGACACTTACTTCCCTCCTCATTGATCCTAGACACTTACTTCCTTCCTCTTTCATCCTACCACTTATTTCCTTCTACTCTATCTCTACCACTTAGTTCCACTCCGTCCTCCACAGATCAAGGGTGAGTCAGTGCAGTGTTATGTGTGGTGGTGCTTGAGTGTTACCTCACCTGGTGATGATCCTCGCACGAGTCTCAATTAAGATATGACTCAACACCTGTTCCTCTTCGCTACTTTACCTGTGTGTGTGTGTGTGTGTGTGTGTGTGTAGAACATGCCACGTTTCGTGCCCTTACCTAACACTCACGCTCATCTATGGCATGATGACAGGGGGGGGGGTGAGGGGTAAAGTGTGAGGGGTGAGGGGTAAAGTGTAAGGGGTGAGTGTTCAGTGTTGAGGGGCGAAGGGCGAGGACCTCCCCAGTTGTTATGAACCCAAGTTAAAAATAGAGACTAATTCTTTTGTTATTTTGTCATCCTTTTCCATGACTCACAATCAGCATCATCGTCTGTTTCGGGTTTTATTCTGAAACACTGTTGTGGGGCTACTGATCAGAGCAAACCATAGCACATCAGAGTGTGTTGGGGAGGAGCAGAGCACACCAGAATGTGTTGGGGGTGGAGCAGAGCACATCAGAGTGTGTTGGGGAGGAGCAGATCACATCAGAGTGTGTTGGGGAGGAGCAGAGCACATCAGTGCGTGTTGGGGAGGAGCAGATCACATCAGAGTGTGTTGGGGAGGAGCAGAGCACATCAGTGTGTGTTGGGGAGGAGCAGAGCACATGAGAGTGTGTTGGGGAGGAGCAGAGCACACCAGAATGTGTTGGTGGTGGAGCAGAGCACATCAGAGTGTGTTGGGGAGGAGCAGAGAACATCAGAGTGTGTTGGGGAGGAGCAGATCACATCAGAGTGTGTTGGGGAGGAGCAGAGCACATCAGTGTGTGTTGGGGAGGAGCAGAGCACATCAGAGTGTGTTGGGGAGGAGCAGAGAACATCAGAGTGTGTTGGGGAGGAGCAGATCACATCAGAGTGTGTTGGGGAGGAGCAGAGCACATCAGTGTGTGTTGGGGAGGAGCAGAGCACATCAGAGTGTGTTGGGGAGGTGGGTAACATATCAGAGAAGGTTAGACTAAGATAGAGAGAGTGTGGACAAGTTAGGCCAAAGTTGAGTGACATAAATATTAAATGATTGTGTGACCGGGAGGAGGAGATGGCTGCCTCACTCTATGCATTAGGCGAAATTTTTACAGCACATTGAATTATCTTCACTATTATTCCTTTTAACTATTACTGAATAAACAATACAACTTAACGTGCCGATAATGTCAATTATAATAAAGATATCCAAGGTGTTCACTATTCCGGAGCAAGTAAGAAAATAACGGCACAGTAAATAGTATTTTACCTCTATCAATATGCACTAAGTAACACAACACAGCGCATTGCAAGGCAGCACAACGCAACGCAATACAAAGCAATGAAACGACACAAAACAAAGTATCGCAACACAACACAAGGCACTACAATTATTAAACAAATTTACATTCATTTGGTTGGTCACCCTTCACTGAATACATACATTTCTAATACTAATTTTACCAGATTTTCGTTAAGTATTAGAGCATAAAATTTTCCTTCACATTTAGTTATTGTGTGGCGAAGCTGTGGAGGTGTGTGTGTGTGTGTGTGTGTGTGTGTGTGTTCGGCCGCGGTCAATGTTTTTGTGGAGATGGTGGTGTGTTGATTTCCACACACACCCACCCACCCACCTCACCCCATCAAGTCATCATCCCCACCGCCACCAACATCACCGCCACCATCACCACCACCATCCCCACCATCATCACCACCACCGCCACCAACATCACCGCCACCATCACCACCACAACCTTCCCACACACTCACCGACATTATACTCATATATTGCAATATGACTTCCTGACGTCTTCTTGGTGTTGTTCCACAAAAGAAATCGTCACTTTTTATTTTCGGAACCAACGGGGAGGAAGGCAGAATTTACAGTATATGTGTGTTGTGCAGGTCTTGTACCGTGACGCCGCGCCGGGTCCTCCTACCACTGAACACAGACTAACGTGGTTTTTATATATTCCAATATTAGTTGACAAGTTTGGGACCAAATATACAGACAGCTACTGGCGCCCTGGTCGTCCCGCTGTGGGGTTCAGTGGTCGTTTGTCTCCACTCACCTCTAGTATTTAACCACAGGATCTTATACAACACAGAATTAAGGGAATGAGATCAATATACAGTATATATGTTTAACTCTACTCTCATAACAAACGGTACACCTGTATGAACCTCACATAATAAACGGTACACCTGTATGAACCTCACATAATAAACGGTACACCTGTATGACCCTCACATAATAAACGGTACACCTGTATGACCCTCACATAACAAACGGTACACCTGTATGAACCTCACATAATAAACGGTACAGCTGTATGACCCTCACATAACAAACGGTACACCTGTATGAACCTCACATAATAAACGGTACACCTGTATGAACCTCACATAATAAACGGTACACCTGTATGACCCTCACATAATAAACGGTACACCTGTATGACCCTCACATAATAAACGGTACACCTGTATGAACCTCACATAATAAACGGTACACCTGTATGACCCTCACATAATAAACGGTACACCTGTATGACCCTCACATAGTAAACAGTACACCTGTATGACCCTCACATAATAAACGGTACACCTGTATGACCCTCACATAGTAAACAGTACACCTGTATGACCCTCACATAATAAACGGTATACCTGTATGAGTCACACATAATAAACGGTACACCTGTATGACCCTCACATAGTAAACAGTACACCTGTATGACCCTCACATAATAAACGGTACACCTGTATGACCCTCACATAATAAACGGTATACCTGATTGAGTCTCACATAATAAACGGTACACCTGTATGACCTTCACATAGTAAACGATACACCTGTATGACTCGCATAGTAAACGGTACACCTGTATGACCCTCACATAGTAAACGGTACACCTGTAAGACTCGCATAGTAAACGGTACACCTGTATGACCCTCACATAGTAAACGGTACACCTGTATGACTCGCATAGTAAACGGTACACCTGTAGGACCCTCACATAGTAAACGGTACACTTGTATGACCCTCACATAGTAAACGGTACACTTGTATGACCCTCACATAATAAACGGTACACCTGTATGACCCTCACATAATAAACGGTACACCTGTATGACCCTCACATAATATACGGTACACCTGTATGACCCTCGCATAACAAACGGTACACCTGTATGAACCTCACATAATAAACGGTACACCTGTATGACCCTCACATAATAAACGGTACACCTGTATGACCCTCACATAACAAACGGTACACCTGTATGAACCTCACATAATAAACGGTACACCTGTATGACCCACACATAACAAACGGTACACCTGTATGAACCTCACATAATAAACGGTACACCTGTATGAACCTCACATAATAAACGGTACACCTGTATGACCCTCACATAGTAAACGGTACACCTGTATGACCCTCACATAGTAAACGGTACACCTGTATGACCCTCACATAATAAACGGTACACCTGTATGACCCTCACATAATAAACGGTACACCTGTATGAGTCTCACATAATAAACGGTACACCTGTATGAGTCTCACATAATAAACGGTACACCTGTATGACCTTCACATAGTAAACGGTACACCTGTATGACTCTCGCATAGTAAACGGTACACCTGTATGACTCTCGCATAGTAAACGGTACACTTGTATGACCCTCACATAATAAACGGTACACCTGTATGAGTCTCACATAATAAACGGTACACATGTATGACCCTCACATAATAAACGGTACACCTGTATGACCCTCACATAATAAACAGTACACCTGTATGACCCTCACATAATAAACGGTACACCTGTATGAGTCACACATAATAAACGGTACACCTGTATGACTCACATAATAAACGGTACACCTGTATGAGTCTCACATAATAAACGGGTACACCTGTATGACTCCACATAATAAACGGTACGCATGTATGATTTTCACATAATAAACGGTACACCCACAAAGGACTTCTACATAATAAACGGTGTACCTGTATGAGTCTCACATAATACGGTACACCCGTATGACTCACATAATAAACGGTACACCTGTATGACTCACATAATAAACGGTACGCATGTATGATTCTCACATAATAAACGGTACACCTGTATGACTCACATAATAAACGGTACGCATGTATGATTCTCACATAATAAACGGTGCACCCGTATGACTCACATAATAAACTGTACGCATGTATGAGTCTCGCATAATAAACAGTACACCTGTATGATTCTCACATAATAAACGGTACACCTGTATGACTCACATAATAAACGGTACACCTGTATGACTCACATAATAAACGGTACGCATGTATGACCCTCACATAGTAAACGGTACACTTGTATGACCCTCACATAGTAAACAGTACACCTGTATGACCCTCACATAGTAAACGGTACACCTGTATGACCCTCACATAATAAACGGTATACCTGTATGAGTCTCACATAATAAACGGTACACCTGTATGATTCTCACATAATAAACGGTACACCTGTATGACTCACATAATAAACGGTACACCTGTATGACTCACATAATAAACGGTACGCATGTATGAGTCTCGCATAATAAACGGTACACCTGTATGACTCACATAATAAACGGTACACCTGGAATTGTTGAAAGGTGTTAAAGGCTGTGGTGTTGATATACAGTTTATTTAAAAAACATAATATCAGTATAACCAACTCAACGCGCGGGCTGAGCAGGGACGACAGTACCTTCTCTGCATCACCAAGACCTGGCAACACTGCCGACCGGGGAATCTCCGAGGTAAAAAGAAAATAATTTTTGTCACAGCGTGTGAACTCTCCTATTATTATTTATTTGTTTATTTTCCCTCTTTTCTTTTGACGTTCATTCCAGTATTTTTATTTTTTACAAATCCTTTATTTTGATAGAATGTATAACTACTATTATAACTATATATACTGTTAAGGGGGAAACTTTTGGACCAGTATTATCGTAGTGAATTATTCTTATAAACTCTTATGTATGCATCTGCTTCCACTTTACTAGTACTATTTCATTTCCTGTGTTGTAGTACGCGACTATTATCTTGTTTACACTATGTTCTGCTGTCTTTACCACCTTTATAGTGTTAATTGTACATTGTGAATGATGTGTGTGTGTGTGTGTGTGTGTGTGTGTGTGTGTTTGTGTGTGTGTGTGTGTGTGTGTGTGTGTGTGTATGTGTGTGTGTGTGTGTGTGTGTGTGTGTGTGTGTGTGTGTGTGTGTGTGTGTGTGTGTGTGTGTATATGTGTGTGTGCGTGTGCTTGTGTGTGTGTGTGTGTGTGTGCGTGTGTGTGTGTGTAATAATAAAATAATAATAATAATTAACGGTTTATTGAAAGAGCTTGGCAGCCAGAAGGTTGAAAATATACAGTTACATATTTGGGGAATGGGTTACGAATTACAAATAATATACAAGTAACATAAGTGACACAAATAAGACATATAATAACTTAGATGTGTGTGTGTGTGTGTTTTATGAACTCTCTAGTAACACAAAATATCTACATTCATTCTAATCTTATGGATTCTCTTAAAAAATAAAATGTACCAATTGGTATAAAAGAGAGAGGGAGAGAAACTGACTCAACTTTCAGCCAGGTTGGTCCATAATACAAGGGCCTGACCTATCACTGATAAACTTTGTCACTTTGTCTGTGTAAGTCTCCGTTTCAGTCTCTGCCTAATTGTCTCTCTGTCTATCTCCCTCGCTATCATTTTCTCTTTGTAGCGCCGTCTGTCTAATACTGCTTTTCCCTTTGCCTACCTGACTGTCTCACTATATCAACATCTCTGTCTGCCCACCTTTCTCTCTATTGATCAGATGGTTGTCCAGACGCAACAGGCAACAGAGGATAAGCTTCTATACCAATATCACACATCAGAAAAATACCAATCCTGTTAATGAAGCCCTAATACAGCCAGGGTCTGACCAGGTAGATTCTCAACAAACAAAAGACGATTCTTAGACGAGAGTAAAAGTTGCTTTATGGTAATTACTGAAAGCTGCGCCACTTCCCAGTTATCGCTTCTGCCACACTTACTTCTCAGCTCAACGTCTGAGAAATACCTGGGAGGAAATAGTAAGAGCTTTTCCTTTTATCTCCAGCTAATTATCTCTCAGCGTTCTCTTGAGACCAAAATACTTTCTCGCAATTAACGGACGGACGGACGGACGGACGGACACACACACACACACACACACACACAGGAGGTATATTACGAAGCGTGAATCAGGTAATAATACTAAAATATACAGTTATTAAGATAGGCACCCGCCCTAACAGCAGTCCGCGTGAGTCGGGGCACATCAGAGGTATACAACTCCTGTTATCTGAGGTCGTTCCAACAGCTTTCGAGCGGCTATTTTCGGCTTTATAATACTACACTATTGATGGGAATTGGAAATCATCCTTTAATAACGTTACATAAATTTTCCATGACTAATAACGTTACTACCAGTTGATAAATTACATTAAACTTTTACATACAACAGTAAGACTATAGATGAATCAATACAAAGCTTGAATTAGTGAAAATGAATAACTCATATCAAAACTAGTGTGCTGTATTTCGCGGTACAATATAAAATATAGCTATGATGAAGTATAATAACACGATTTGTCAGGTACTATAGTCCGCCTACCTTCCCTCGCCGACTCACAGACACGCACGACACTTTCTCCCAGACCCCCGGCAGCAGGCGTCCAGCACGGCCCCCACACGCTGCCTCTACTCACCCTTGACTGTTTAGGTCAACTCTCCCTCTCTTCTCCCACACTATTCTTCCTCTCCACCCCTCCCCTCCCCCTCTCCGCCAGCGTTCCTTACTCGCACCTTCCTGTCACGTAACAGGTTTCAGTTAAGCCTTATGACTCTTTATGATAGTAATATTTCACCTGCAGTTACTTTTATTATTAATATTATTATTAACTTACACTTATTCCTATAATTATTCAGATTTATACTAAACTGATTCACCATAAACTAAGCACATATTTAAGGTACTGTGAACGAAGGGAAACAGATACAGGGAAAAAATAATAGAGAATTTAATTAACACTCTCACGAGACAGATTTAAACAGCTTCCTGATAAAAAAATGCTTGTGTTTTATTACCATATCTAAAAAAATTCCGGAGGCAAACATTAATAAAACAGTAAAGAATAGAGAAGAATATTGGAAATAATGCAAATGCCTCACATGCAGCCTTAGCGGTGGAACTCTTGCATTACACACAAACTTATAATGATTAATATCTTTTAAAACGTGAATATTTCTTTTGAGACTTGAGATATAAAGAGTACCTGGTGGTATTATGTATTAATCTGTAACGCTGTAAGGCTATGAGGCCTGATGGTGAAAGGTAGATGAGAATGGTGAGGGTTGGTGAGAGGTGAGGAGGTGGATAAAGATAAAGTGTAGTGAAGGATGGTGAAGGATGGTGATCATGACTTATGAGATGCTGAATTATCTTGTACTGATAACATAATGAAGTCTTTATCACCTCTGGAACAACAACAACATCACCACTGGAACAACAACGACAACATCACTACTGGAACAAGAACAGTATCACCACTGGAACAAGAACAGCATCACCACTGGAACAAGAACAGCATCACCACTGGAACAAGAACATCATCACACTGGAACAAAAACAGTACCACGACCTGAGAGGGCTGGATACACGCAGCTGTTATCACAAGAGTCGACAGTAATCTCTTAAGCTTGTCCTGTGTCTCATGATGTGTTGTCTGTCCTGTAGAAAAAAATAACACTTCATCTTCTGTTAAAGAATGTCTATAATACTGTACGCCTCTCTCTCTCTCAGGAGGCTGCCGCTATATTCATGATATAATTGCATATTGATCTAATGTTACCGGAAGAGGGGAGGGAGAGAGAGTCAGCCTGGATAAGAAAGAAAGAAAGAAAGAAAGAAAGAAAGAAAGAAAGAAAGAAAGAAAGAAAGAAAGAAGCATAATTTTCCACTACTGCATCAGAGAAACAGGACGTGCATCACTCAAGGGCTCACAGAGGACTCAGTAAAATCCTCATTGGCTCTCATCCATCGTCTGCACCATTAAGAAAATGACCCCGGTAGTGTATGCGAGGGGAGGGGATTTAAGCTAACCGATAAGTCATCCATTATTTGAGAATGCATTTTCAGTGACCAACTAAGCCTTCGACACCGACTCAAAATAACTTAACTTAGCTTTTAATTTAGTCTAACTCAAACCTAACTTAACCTAACCTAACCCACATCCACAGTGAAGGAGTTGTTAGTCAGGGTTGGTCAGGTAAAATTGCTTCTGTGATCCTGTGAAATGCTGTATGGATGGATGTTCTGCTCTCTCGCTCAAACACACACACACGACTGTCTGGAGGCCTTCGGTGGGCGAGGCAGCGACTAATGGTAAGTATTATATGTAAATTGTTCAGAAAATACCAACATGTAAATTTACCAGATATATGGGAAAATAAGTCTCATTACCTGCTGTATATATGAGTATGTCTGTGTATGTATTTTGGTGTATACGTGTGTGTGTGTGTGTATACGTGTGTGTGTGTGTGTGTGTGTGTTGTACTGATATTTATGAGTGCGTTTGTTATTATGGTAGTGCGGACGTGTGTGGATATTTGTGGATAAATTCATGTATTAGTGAGGTTAGTGGTGTCAATGACGCTGGTGGTGTTAGTGGTTCAATATGGTGGTGATGGTAGGGGATGGTGGTAGTAAGTGGTGGGGGGGGGTAGTAGAAGGATGTGGTAATGTTTGTGATGGTGGTGATGGTAATGGTGGTGTGGCTGGTAGTAGGAGGTAGTGGTGGTAACTAATGGTGGTGCTTATGGTAGTAGTAAGTAACGACAACAAACACATCACTGTCCACAGGTAACCTCTACCTCACCTGAACCTACACTAATTGATTACCCAAAACAGGAAATATTTGAAGAAAAAAACACGAAATGAAGGTGACAATAAACAAAGCGTTAAACCTAGCATAACCTAACCTATTAGATGTCACGGAGGAATTTAATATATATATGAGCGAATTAGATCCTGCCACCAGCCTCAGTACCGACACACTAATTATAATTTGACAGTAAAAACATTTCATATGCACACACACATATTACTTTATGTAGGAGCAATTTGGTGAATTTTTATTACTGAGGTTGTAACAAAGTATTTCTCATAGCACGTGTACTAAGCTTCTCTCTTTGTCCGTCTGTCTGCCTGTCTTTCTGTCTGTCAAGTTTTACACTAGCTGCTGCCCCTGTACTTTGGACACGAGAGAGAGAGAGAGAGAGAGAGAGAGAGAGAGAGAGAGAGAGAGAGAGAGAGAGAGTTGTAGATAATCCTTACTGCAATGGTGGATTTATTAGGCTGTGTTCATTTAGGCTGAAATTACTGGAAGATAAGAAGGATTTTCACACATTTACCCATACCTGTATAGCATGTTTTAAGAGCAGGGAGAGAGAGAGGGGTGGATAGATGGGGGTGGAAATAGAGAGAGTTTTTGAAGGAATATTATAGGTGTAGTGTCTTTACAATTTTGTGTTAGACATTATGACACAGCGGACGAAGGTTTTTGACAACGTTACCGAAACAACAAGAGTCGCAGTGTTCATTTTGTAATTCATCGGACCCATCCATAGATACTTCTTAGTTGTGTGTACATGAAGCTCGTCACTAACAGACATACAACATTTGAACGAAATTCTCAGACACAGGAAACCTTCAAAGTTAATTCTGTAAAAATTTAAGAATTTTTATAGACATGCCAGTACAGTCGCGGACAAAAGTTCCTGGAACTGATCTAAAGTAATATGGAGATTGAATCTGTGAACTTTTGAGTCAGAAGCTTCATAAACAAGCTGTTTTTATGCACTTTTATTTCATAAGTTTCAGTTCCTGGTATAGTCTCAATATATTCGTTCGTACCCTGATCTAATCTTTCCCTGATACTTCCCGTGATATCTTACACTCTGCATCCCAACTATCTCTCACTGTTCAAAAGCTTTCTCTCTCTCTCTCCGAATATTTTCACTTCACTTTTTTGTCTGTCCATTCAGTTTTCCTCCTTTATCTTCGTCTCTTCCTCTCACATCTTTATCACCCCATCAACCACTTCCTTCATTTGTCTTATCTGCTCGGTTTTTCTTTCATTTCTCCCTACACTTATCTTCTCAATCTTTATCCTCCTGTTTTTGTTATCCTTCTTCTTCTTTCCTGATATTTGCTTCCACTGTCATTCTTCTTCACCCGTTACTTCTCCTTCATTCCACCTACCACCACTACCACCACCACCACTACCACGTATCACCACCACTACCACCTGCCATCAAAACAACCCTATCTCATCATCACCACCACCTATCACCACCACCACGTATCACCACCACTACCACCTGCCATCAAAACAACCCTATCTTATCATCACCACCACCTATCACCACAATCACCCTATTCTACCAACATCACCACCACCACGTATCACCACCACTACCACCTGCCATCAAAACAACCCTATCTTATCATCACCACCACCTATCACCACAATCACCCTATTCTACCACCACCACCACCCACTTCTCACCACTAGCACCTAAAACCACCTTCACCAATTGCCACTACCACTCAGGAATAAATCTTAACGAAAGAACTTATAACAGTGATGATGTGTTAATGAAATTCTTCCATGAAAACGATAATTGGAAACAAAGTAAAATGCTCGGCCGATCTAACATCATCAGCTCAGACATGATTACGTCAGGTGCGGTAGCCTTTAACACACTTTACCTGGAGCCAGTTGCTCACTTTACAAATAACGCGTCGTTTACTATCATAACCAAATGGTACTTAGGTTAGGTTAGGCTAGGTTAGGTTAGGTATGATCACATTCAAATATTAATTTACATGATTATCTACATGATCGTCCCTAATCGACAAACCAATTTGACTCCTCGAAAACAAAGAAAGCTATTGTTCTCGCGCGCGCGCGCGCGTGTGTGTGTGTGTGTGTGTGTAGACACTCCCAGAATCGGTGCTGCAGTACGACCATCAAATCGTGTGTTAAGACGGGTCACCGCAGGAGTGAGGTGGTCTTCCTCAAGTTGACGATGAAATTGGTTCTTAACTGGAGGGGAAAAGGTTACCTGTAGCAAATGATGCAATCTCACACCTGGTGCCGCCCTCATGTGGTGAGTAGTAGGAAGCGAGAGATAAGAGAGAGGGAGAGAAAAGTATAAAAGGGAGATAGATAGATATAGGGACAGAAAAGTTGGAATTGGTGTAATGGCGTCTCTCACAGTGTGTGGTGGAAGTGGTGCAGAAGAACGAAGAATGTCTGGTGGACTCCTAGTAATGGTGTGTGTGTGTTTCTCACCTATGTACCAGAAGACGAAGTACACGAATGATCTACCAGTAACATCTTTCATTCTCGTGATTTATTTGTGCCTTTGTCAAGTCAAACAAACGCTGGACGGTTCTCAGGCCAACACATACATATTGCAAACACACACACAGCCGCGTTCATATCCACATACTCGAAACAAAACTAACATACACAGATTCGGTTCGCTTGAGTTCTGTGTTGTCTAAAATTGTTTTATTTTTCAGTGGAGACAGTCACCCAGTGTTCACTCAGTGGAGGCAGTCACCCAGTGTTCACTCAGCGTAGACAGTCACTCAGTGGAGGCAGTCACCCAGTGTTCACTCAGTGTAGACAGTCACTCAGTGGAGGCAGTCAC
>NW_024737138.1:0-13647 GCF_018991925.1 Homarus americanus | reverse complement strand
AAATAACTCTCTATGGGACTATTAATCCTCATCCAATTTATAACCTTTGTCCCGGCTGGTTAATCGACGTTATCATTCTCAGAAGAGTAAATCCTAAATTATTTTTAATATATAGTACTGACATACGTGGTGTTAATTGTCACCTTGGACAATTATGTAGTCTAATTAATCTCCATAACCTTTTTAGGTTATTCGAAACAACTACTATTAATTATACAGCAGTTTTGTTACAATTAACAGTACTTTCTGTAAAACCCCTCAACCCCATTAATAGAAGAGGTAATCATTTCCCATCCTCAGCAATTTCAGCAAGGTCATTTGAAGATATCAAACGGTTGCTTTTGGCAACAAAAAATAAAAATATAATACGTGATGATTTACAATCTTACGCTGCTCGAATCTTTTCTTGTATACCTCCACAAACAGGAACTAATTATTTTAATTTAATCCAAACCAATTACCCCACAAACTAGATTTTTTAATGTTTTGTGAAGAACTCTCTCTGACTCCCCCTGTAGGTAGTTGGTTGTACTATATCTTTAATATACCGAAAAGTTATTTAATTCTTTTCTTTGGTCCTTTAACATCTTTTTCATCTCATCCTTGTTTTTCTCCTTTCCCTTCTTCTATTATCATCTCCTCCTCTGTTATAGTATCTTTCCCAGCTACTTTTGTTCCTTTTAATTGTTTATTCGATTCTTTTTTCTTTTTTCTTTATGTATTGTTGTTTTCTTTCTCGATGATGATTTATTTATAATTTGACTAAGAGAGTCAATAAATTTATCTAAATTATTATACCAAAATGTTTCTTCTTCTCCTCCTTCTTCTTCTTTTTCTTCTTCTTGCAAAAACGTGGATAACTTAGCTATAACGTTAAGTAATTTATTCTTTTCTTTGTAGAAATTACCTATTAAATGTTTATTATTACTAGCAATCCAATCTAACGTGGGATCTAAATTTATTATATTTTCAGTATTTTTAAATATATCTTTTAATCTAAGAAGAGTTATCTCATTACCCATAGAGTTTAATGCTTAATTTATATTAATAATGTTTTCTAATAAATCTTCTTGGCTATCATTACCAGAAGTAATTGTTAATTGAGAAGTGTTAGGTGTCTTAGTAGTTTCTTTTTTATGCAATGTATATAATTTTATTATGTAGTTTATATATACTGAAAGAAGTTTAACTATCTCATCTATTAAAGGGTAGTATTCGTTATTTACAGTCTTTTTTAACTGTTCTATACTATTAACGACATCGACATTGATTAAATTTGTATAATATGCGATAGTATTATCGAACGGTTTTGTTAATTCTAAATATTCATGTGTAGGTATTAATTTAATAAAGCTAGTAATTAAAGTAGAAACATTGTCTTTAATAACTAATTGCTGGTTTGTTTTCTCTTTTTGTAACTCTTTATTAGAAATTTCTAATTCAATATTCTTTTTATCTAATTCATTCTTATAATTTGTATGTGAATGTAAAATATTGTTAATTTGTTGAGATAACGAAATTGTTGTTTCAGTTTTGGGTAGATTAAATTTATCGATTTCAGTTTGTATCTCTTTTAATTCGTTTTCAAGCTCCTCAATTTTATTATTATAATCTTGATTACTTTCGTTAAGTGTGTTTGTTTTTTCTTGTAAGAAGTTCTGTAATTCATCGAAGTTTCCCTGTAATAATTCCTTTTCCTTAATAATCTTTATGGTTATATATTTTATATATATTACAAGTATTTTAACTACCTTCTCTATTAAAGGGTAGTATTCGTTGTTATTTATTAGAGGTTTAAACTGTTGCTCCACACTATTATTAACGTTGGTGATAAAATCATTTGTATTTTCTACATTCTCTTCTAACTTAACAAATAAATAATTAATATTTTTAGAAATGGTTTCATTAATTGCTGTCAATTGCTGGTTTGTTTCATTCAACTTATTTTTGGAAGCCATATAAGAATCAAAAATATGTTTAATTTTTTGAGGTAATGACAACCCGGAAGTTTTTTCAGTATTAGTATCATTGGATAAAAATTGATTAGCTATTTCAGTTAATAACAATACTTCATTTTGACAAATTTTTAATTTCTTATCCAATTCTTCTATTAATTTTTTACAGTGTTTACTTACATTTTCATTAGTGCTTAATTCATTTTGCAGTAATTTCTGTAAGTTATTTAATTCCGCATTTAATTCTTCATTTTTTAACAATTTCTGAGTTAGTTTGTTCTTTTCAACAATTTCATATTCATACTGATATTTTAGTTCTTCATAGTCGATTTCTAATTTTTTAAACTTATTACCATTACCATTTAAATTTTCTAGTTTAGTAATAATATTATAAGTTTCCGTTAGAGTATTTATGTGGTGTATATATATTAAAGAAATTACATATAATACTTATTATTTTATGTAATTTATTTATATAAATATTATTGCTGTTTTTATAGGGTTCAAATAATTTATCTATTTGTGATTTTAATTCTAAAAAATTTAAGTTTGGACCTTCAGCAACTATCTCGTATAATAAATTTAATACATCATTATCATAAATTTCCATTATTTTTTAATAATATTAAAAATGACAAATAAAAAATCCAATACTGCTGCAGTAGCAGTAATTGCTTTAGAGCCTACTAATAATACTAATAATACTACTACTACTACTACTGCTGCTAGTTATATTGACCAGGATATAAGTAATACTAATGATAATAACAATACCACTAAAAATATTTCCTTAGATGAATGTAAGGACATTAAAATAATAAAAAAAAACAGAATACTATTAGGAGGTATCTTATTAATAATTGTTGGTGGTACAATCTTTTTATTGGGAGACGTAGTTACTATTATTAGTACACTAGAATATTTTCTTAATGTTTCTACTGAAATATTAAAAAAGATCGAAACTAATTATAATGCTACAGATTTTAAATAATAACCAACAAAACCTACCTACCTACTTCTTTACCTCATAGGTTAAGTATAACCAAAAAATATAAGGCATATTTTCAGTAAGTAACTCTTTTTTATAAGATATTGGAACCAGATTAGGTTTTTTATCCCCTTGATTTCTAAAACTTCCTCTAGTATCTAATCGTACGAGTTTATTGGGTGCTGTTAACATTGTTGCTCCAAAATACCAACCTTCTTCTGCTCCTAATGGATTAAGAGTTGTTTTTCCATCACCCCATATAGTTTTATCATTTGAACCGAAAAAGTAATCATTGTGATATATAAAGGAATGACCCCAAACTGCATTTGATAATCTTCGATTATCAGTAATTTCATAAAAAAGTTTTGCTTCAAAACCACGAGATACGGCTAAATCATAACTGGAAACAGGATATGTAGCATTTCGTCTCTTGTAATGGTTAATCATACCAATTTTATTAACAATGGGCCAATTATATATATTTGGTCTAAGCCTTAATATTGGTTGTTTATTATTAGGCTGAATATTACGATTCATCCAATCACACGAATGAACTTTGTCTATGGATGGTTGATCAATTAAAAATTGTTCCTTGTTGTTATTATCTAGAAATTGATTAAAAGGTGACTCGAGATGAGAGTAAGTATGAGTTTGTAAAGGGAAACTTTTGTTTTGTAGAGTATAATATGCTAAATCTACTCTGTGATAGGTTTCGTCGTTTCTTTGTCCAACTTTTAGACAAGCATTACTAATAATATTTTTATCCTTAAATAAGTATGTAAAGCCAGGAATATAAGCTTCAACATAACCTGCGTAATAATTACATGAACACCCATATTTGTCTACATACTTGTTTAAAACATTCTTATTATTGATGTTTAATGCATCATAAATACATGGAGGACTAGTACCAAAGGGTACTTCATCTGTATAATATTCACTATTATTATTAATAGTCGTCGTTGTTGTTGTATTGGTGTTTGAAGAAACGTTAATGCAAGCCGGCTCATTTTCACTATCAATACTATCAATTGGTAATGCATCCAATATTGAACATTCAACACATACTCCATCTTGGATAGGATGAAAAGTAGATATATCTACATTAAATGGGTTATGAATAAATCCTACTTTTTTGCATAAATTTGTTTTTAGTAATTTATTTGTGGGTGTATCACAATTTTTCCCCCCAAAAAAACCTTTTGTTATACACTCGCAAGTAAATTGTAAATCATCCCAAACTAATTTACCAAGAGTTGGAGAACAAGTAGGTGGAGGTTGAGGTGGTAAACCGTTTTTGTCTTCAAATCTGTAACCTTCATGAACTAGGGATAGGGCATGATTGGTAGTAGTAGTAGAGATAGAGGGTTCTACTAAAATATTTCCATTTTTATCATAAACAGTATTATTTATTGAAAAACAAAAAATATCTTTTTTATTTAATATGTTACAATCTGAATGTTTATCATTTTGCTTTTCTTTTTCCGAATATGGATACTGTAAGAAGAATAGAATATCATCAATTTTATTTGATGATGACTTATCATCATCATCATACCATTGTAGTTTTCTATTTGTATACGTATTATTAAATAATAATTTCTTTTGCCCGTCTATAAATTTATTACATAAAATAATAGGAATTAGAAAAATAATAAAAATACATATATAATATAGAATCATAATTATTATATCTTTTTTATTATTTAAAAAATGAAACATAGGTTATCCACGTCTCGTATTAATGAAAATGAATTAGATAATGATGAACCTTCTTCGTCGTCCTTTGTTAACAAATTGACATTTAAAAATACAATAGATAATGGCAATCCAAAGACTAAAAACAGTGATCTGACTAATTTATTTAATTTTACCGAGTTTTATAAAAATAATAATGAACATTTCCCTGGAATATTATGTTTCCCAACGTTTTTTATGTATGTTGTAATAGTTATTATCAATACATATGTTAATTTTATATGTATTGATAAACAGAATAATGATATCCATAGAGCTACTATGACTTTAATTTCTGGATTTTTCAATGGATTAGAAAGTATAGTAAATATGATAATCTATAAAACTTCACTGACAACCAATTATGAAGCTTTAAAATATATTAAATTAATTAAACCTTTGAAAATTCATAATATATTGTAAAAAGAAAGTTATAATATTTGTCAAAATTTAAAATCAAATAATGGAATGATTAACAACTATAAAGTCCATCATAGCATATTTGCATTGGAAACGTATATGATACATAAATTAGATATTAGAATTTATAGAAAGACTCTACATTATTCTAATTTAAAAATAAATAAAGTTAATAATACATCAGATTTAATAAGTGTTTTAATAGCTAAAGGGGTTCTAAACCCTTCCTATCGCGATGATTTTGTTTTTATGTCAAAGAAAAATTTCTTCCTAATTCTTTACAATATACAAAGTTTTCAATGAAATTAGAAAATTTACCTCCCGAACGAAGAGGGACATGTGAATGGGGTCCATTTTATTGGCGAATTTTTCACTCTATTGGCGATTCTAAAGTTCCTTTAAATATTAGAATTAAAGGAAAGAAAAATACACGATGGCTACCCCAAAAAATGAAATCAATTCAAAATAGTTTTCTAAGTATTTTACCGATACTTTTACCATGTAAATTCTGTCAAATACACTATTTAACAAATATTAAACCTCATACATATCCAGAAACTTTAGATAATGTTAAATTAATTTATAATAATATTCATTCTAAAGTAACAAATGGTATCAATTAGAACACAACAAACATACACCAACACATACACACATACCAACACACACAAACATATACACCAACACACACACACAGATACACATACACCAACACACACACAGACACAGACACCAACAATACACACTAACACACACACACCAACACACACATACACACCGACACACCAACATACACCAACATATACACACACACCAACACACACACCAACATACGCATTTTACACACACATATACACCCACCCTAACACACACATACCAACACACATACATATACACCAACAATAACCAAATGTATTACCACTTCCCAAATTCTATTTTCATTTTTATTTTCGCATTTTATACACACACACATACATACACACCAACACATACACACATACACATACACCATCAGACCAACACATACACCAACACCAACATACACACCAACACACACACCTACACATACACCAACACACCAACACATACACCAACACCAACATACACACCAACATACACACCAACACACACACCTACACATACACCAACACACCAACACATACACCAACACCAACATACACACCAACATACACACCAACACACACACCTACACATACACCAACACACATACACACACACACACACACACACTAACTACTTGGTTTTTCCATTGAATGGATTTCTATTTTAACTTTGGTGATATGCTCTCTAGGGAAAAAATATGTGAACTTTTCATGCTTTGTCAAGATGTAAGGGGAGTGTCCAATAAACTAATCCCCTTGTTGGTTTTTCTGAAATTGACAGCCCAATACAACTAAATTGACTTGACTTTTTTTCCAGTTACTCTTCATATCGTATTTATGGGAATCAAGTACAAGAAAAAAAGGAAGGAAGAAGGCTAAAAAAAAAAAACTTACTGGTGTAACACAGTACCAAAAACAAATACGGTAACTGAACAACAGCTGAGCGGAGAAAAAAACAAACAAATCACAAAATAAGGTTGGTAATTAGTTATAAGTCACTTCCATTTGAAGACATTGTTTCATTTAATATATTATTATTTATAATGAAATTAATTTCTGTTATTGCTTTATTTAAATCATCTAACTTATTTTTTTAGCCATTTTTCATAATCGGAAATAGTTTGAAGTTTTTCTCTTTGTTGTGAAGCTAACAGTTCTTTATTAACATCATTATGATGTTGAAGATTGCTTAATTCACTAATATATAAATTAATGTTATTTTTATAATAGTCATGTACTGATGTTATAACATTTTCAGTATCGTTTCTGTTTGAAATAATTAAATTTTCATATTCATATTTTAAATACTTTTTTCTAATTCAAATTGTCTAGAAAAATTTCTAGATTTGTGTTTGTAGTTGTTTATAGATATGCATAATTTATGAATAATTTGTAACATACAAATCCATAAATCATTCATATCATACAGATTAGAATTTCTTATATATAATATTATTTTTTCAATACATTCCACTGCTAATTCATAATTAGTATTAGTTTCCTCGTCTTCATTAATTCCTTTAATAAAATTTAACAATTTATATAATAGAGGATATAAATGTTCTTGCCAGTTAAAATTTGTTAACTTTTTTATAAATTCAGTAAATACATTAAACTCTTTAATATCACTAATAGATTCTGCATTAATATCTTTATTTATTTTATTATTATTATCTACACACTCTAATAATGAATGTAGATTCTTTTGTAGTAATATATTTATTTGTAAATTCTTATTTGTTAAAACATTATTGGTTTTTAAAATATTAAATATAACTAATTCTAATTGAGCATAATTATTTAAAGCAGCTTCAAAATTTTTATTTTTTAAGTTTCCATTGATATTAAATAAGAAGTTTGTCATTTTTATATATAAAATTTGACTAGTGATAAGTTTGAGTATATTTTTATTATTTTATATTTATAATAATATCATTTATTGTTTAAAGTTTTAACGGGTAAAAATGTATGACCAAACAGAGAAGGGGGAATATAATTTATTATTTGATTTATAAATTCTTTATTCGAATGCCTCATATGTTCTGTAGGTGATATTCCTTTTTGAATTAATAATTTTAAATGAATCAAAGCATGAATTATTATAATACTAAGATTAAGTTGATATATACTAACTTTATGATATAAATTAGTAAAATTAGTAGTTATTGTGGTAGTGGTATCTTCATCAGTATTATATAGTATGCGATTCGATCCTAATATATTATACCTTTTATCTAATAAATTATTATTATCATCTAAAGTAATACTATAAGTGTCTAATCCACTAATAATAGATTTTTGATTGTCTAATGATGAAAATGTTTCAGATATAACAATATTATTGGGTGTTAGTTCTGTTGAAAAGTATAATATGTATATATTATTATTATATATAAATACATTGATAAATTCTAAATCATTTTCATGTAACCGTTCCCCGTTACTTTTCCTATCACCCTCTAAGGCTAATTTTATTAATTTAGAATTTATTTGAGATTTAGATATAGGGTTATCTATATCTATAAAAATAAACTGTTGTTTCTTATGAATTTCTTTAAAGAAATTATTAAAAATGAATTTATCGATATCCCAAAATAATTGATCAACTAATATCTCATTGTGTGAAGCTAGATAATTCATATAACTAATAAAATTTTCATAAACAACATTCATTGTAAATTTGGAACTTTCCTCTGTATAGATCACAGCGGCAATAGGTGTGACAGTAAAAATATTATCCTTTCCCAAACATTGTTCAAGTCGTTTCACTCTAATTTCTAAAGATTGCAATATTGTTAATTGATTTAAATCGAAATCTTCGATATAATTTGTATTTAACTCTCTTTCATCAAATGGAGTATCACGATCAAAAGTGTATGTTTCCCGCTCACGAAGGAGACCTCCTGCAGTTGAAATTACATCATTTGACGATGACAACAACGACGTATTTCCTTCTCCATCCGCCTTAAATCTTTTAATTGTTTGTTTATTTGTTTTAAAATTATTAATAATTGAAGAACGTTTTTCTTTTTCATTATCTTTTTCTTCATCGTAAAATGAAACCTTTTTTTTTTATTTAGTTGTGTTGTCATTTTTAGTAGTAGTATTTTTTAATATTAAACAATAAACTTATTTAAATTACAATAAACACATATGATTCTCAATAAACACATATAATTTACTGCACAATTCTCAATAAACACATATAATCTTCTGTATGATTCTTAATAACCATATAATCTACTGTATGATTCTCAATATACACATATAATATACTGTATGATTCTCAATATACACATATAATATACTGTATGATTCTCAATATATATATAATCTACTGTATGAAACTCAATATACATATATAATCTAATTATAATTATTAATATACATATAATCTACTATATGAGTGTCACTTTATACATATATTTTACACATAGTAGAATATATTTATGTTAAGGAATCATACAATAGATTATATGTTTATATTGAGAATCTGTATAGTAGATTATATCTGTTTATTGATATCCATATAGCTATAAATTTTGTTTATGTATATAAATAATGTCTTATCCTTTTATTATTTTAAACTCCTTTTTTATTTATAGATAAATGGAGTAAAAGAAGTAATCATCAACAACAAACATGGAATCTATGGAATCATCTTTTATTTTCTTAAATATTGTGTCATTTTTGATATACGCATCAATATATAATCGCAAACAGTCCTTTCTTTTACTTGACAGGAGACATAAGTGTTCCCGTAAAGGCTATATAGATAAATTATCTGAACAAGGGTTCTACTTTGATTGGATGCGCAAAGGAACTAAAAGTGGTAGATTTAATTTTGTATGTTTCCATTGTCATAGACGATGGAAATGTACCGTTGAGAATAACGTAGATTTATGGTCTATGGGTGTCTTTGAGGAAATTAATGAGCATCAATGTGACACAAAACTATCAATAGATTATGAAAATACTCACCTAATAATTGAAATAATCATGTCTTTTTGCAAATATGATGAACATTACTTAAAAGGATTTTTTGAAGAACGACCAACAATGAACATACAACAAAATCGTATTGATTCCTTTATAAGTCATTCTTGTTTCTTTAAGAAAGATGAGTATTCTAGAAATAACCCCAGCTTTTACTTGTATAATACTTGTATGTATTCCCCTCCTACATTTAGATGTACATGTTGTTTCTTTAATATACAATTACCATATTTAATATTACATGGTGGCCCCGGCCATATTACAAAGCTTCATAATAAATATTTAAAAGAGATACAAGAGAATGAAATAAAACTCCCGGCAGATTTTTCATGGCCTTATTATGGTAATAAAATATTTGAAAATAATTACACAGATAATAACACACTTCCAAATACCAAGACTAATTGGGTTCATGTAATACGGCAAATCTACTATACTGCTAATATACGTTTAAGTAAAAATGTCTTTTTAAATGATATAAGCAATCCTTCTCATTTTGTAGAGGAGGGTCGACGACAACAAATATTGTTGATGAAGGAGGAGGATCGACGACGACAAATGTCGGTGGAGGAGGAGGAGGAGGAGGAGGAGGAAGAAGAAACTGAAACGGAAAGAGCAGTAAATTTTCTTGTAGAAAATTTGGACCCATCTCAAATTGTACCCCAAATTGTATCCCCAATAATTATTCAGCGGAAACATTATGGTAAAAAAATTCGGATGGAGTCCAATTCCCCAGTACCAGAAGAGAAAACTCCTCCTCTTCATTCTTCTCTTCTTCCTCATTCTCCTCTTCCTCCTTCTCCTTTTCCTCCTTCTTCTCCTCATCTTCTTCCTCATCAGTCTCCTCTTCTTCCTCATTCTCCTTCTTATCCTCCTCCTCCTTCTCCTCATCTTCTTCCTCATCAGTCTCCTCTTCTTCCTCATTCTCCTTCTTATCCTCCTCCTCCTTCTCCTCATCTTCTTCCTCATCAGTCTCCTCTTCTTCCTCATTCTCCTTCTTATCCTCCTCCTCCTCATCTTCTTCCTCATCAGTCTCCTCCTCCTTCTCCTCCTCCTCCTTCTCCTCCTCCTCCTCCTTCTTCTTCTTCTTCTTCTTCTTCTTCTTCTTCTTCTTCTTCTTCTTCTTCTTCTTCTTCTTCTTCTTCCCCAAACCTTTCTCAACAACAAGTTCTTACTGATACTACTATTTTGGATATTACATCCTTTCCTTCTACCTCTACCACTATTACACCCTTTCCTTCTACCTCTACCACTAAATCACCAACTAAAAAAAGAAAAATTAAACAAGTAACACCCCCCCCTAAAAAAAATAAAAAAAAACATAGCTTACAAAATAAAGTAAATGAACTAGAAGTAGTAGTAAAAGAAATGTTTAGACTACCACAAATTCAACAGCAAATGCCACAACACTTTTCTTCTCAAATTTCTTTCCTATTGCCCTCAGTTCTTCCACAATCACCATTGGCCTCGCTTCCACAACCACCATTGGCCTCGGCTTCGAAACCATTGACGGTTGTCCAACAGCCGGCGACGGCTATTGGACAACCGTCGACGGCTATTGAACAATCGACAGCGATTATTAAATCGCTGTCGATGCCGTCGATGCTGTCGATGCTATCGACATCAGCAACATTTACACCACCACCACCACCACTATCACCACCACCACCACCGTCGACGGTTGTTAAAACCGACGCCGGAGCCATCGACTTGAAGGCATGAGAGCACCACCACAAATGCCGCCACAATTTTCTTCAGTTCTTCCACAACCCCTATTGGCCTCGGCCTCGAAACCGTCGACCGTTGTCCACCATCAGCCGGCGACGGCTATTGGTGGACAATCGGCGCCGGTTGTTAAACCGACGTCGATGTCATCAATGCCATCGACATCAGCAGCATTTACACCACCAACATCATCACAAATTCAACAACAACAAATTCTTCCACCACCACAATTTTCTTCTCAATTTTCTTTTCTATCAGCCTCGAAACCGTCGACCGTTGTCCACCAACAGCCGGCGACGGCTATTGGTGGACAATCGGCGCCGGTTGTTAAACCGACGTCGATGTCATCAATGCCATCGACATCAGCAGCATTTACACCACCAACATCATCACAAATTCAACAACAACAAATTCTTCCACCACCACAATTTTCTTCTCAATTTTCTTCTCTATCGGCCTCAGTTCTTCCACAACCACCATTGGTCTCAGCCTCGAAAGTTGTTCTTTCACAACCGCCGATACCATCGACATCAGCATTTACACCACAACAAATTCAACAACAATTGCCGTCGCAATTTTCTTCTCTACTGTCATTACAACAACAAAAACATTATTTACAATTATGGCATCAACAACAACAACAAATGATCGAACAACAAATACAATTATACAACACCTCTGACTCATGGGAGGCTGAGTTATTCCTTAAATGTTTAGAGGAAGAAAATGGTGGTGGTGGTGGTGGAGGAGCAGTGGGAAATGATGTTGGTAGTGGTGGTAGTGGTGGTGGTGGTGGAGATGGAGCAGTGGGAAATGGTGGTGGAGGTGAAGGTGGTGGAGATGGAGCAGTGGGAAATGGAGGAGGAGAAAGAGGAGGAGGAGGAGGAGGAGGAGGAGGAGGAGGAGGAGGAAGAAAAAGAGGAGGAGGAGGAGTTATTTATTCTCCTATAACTCCAATAAGTATGGAAATCTAAGAAAACACCCATATGGATATATACATTACATTATTTATAACATAATGTATATATTTGATGATAATATTTCTGGAAAATTCTCCTTAAATAGTATTCTTAAAATATCATTAATACATATATTAGTTTTAGGGTATCTATCTATAAAGTTGGCTATACTTATAGCTTCATTATTATTTTTCTCATTATTTTTAATCTCATTTGTCTCATATGGTACAAAGTATGCAGCTGGTTTTGTACATTGAAGATATGTTGATGACATTTTTATATTATTTTTATATTTTATTATTAAATAAAAATAAAAGTTGTTGTAACTTCTTTGACTTTCAATTAAATTCCCTGTAATTTTTTCTTTACAATTATAAAAAATAAGTTCAAATAATGGAAGGAATACAAAACTCTACTACTATTAATCCTCTCAGTGGTGGTGGTGGTAGTGGTGGTGGTGGTGGTGGTAGTGGTGGTGGTGGTGGTTCTACAAATATAGTAAATTCAACTACCTCTACTACTCTTAATAGTAGTATTAAACCACCCATTTCCACTACTCCAATAATACCTCAACCTCAACAAGTGCAACCAATAGATACAAAGACACAAAATATGTTAAATACACTTATGAGTGAGATTTCAAATGCAAGCATTAAAGACCCTAATCAGGCTTTATTAATTAATAAATGGTTAGCGGCATATATAAATAAAATTACTCAAAATCCATGTTCGTTTATTCATCCAACATTTAATACTATTGAATTGGAGAATCCACACTTAAAACGTATATATCAAATCCATAAAAGTGTGTATGAAAATAGTAATAAAAATGATAGCTCATTCTCTGCAATATGTAGCAGCTGTAGATATATAAAGTTGGGTCTGTTACTTGCCAATCTTAAACGAAAAATTAAAAACTATACATGTATGCCAACTAATAATAATGAAGAAAATAACAATGAAATTGAATATGATTTAGGTTTATTCTTTAATGCTGTTAATAGTTACGACTTAAATACACAAACTATTCCAAATATGATAAATGCAACTCCTGTTGCCTGTCAAGCAGGTTGTGTTATATTTCCAGATCCAAAAATATTTTTACAAATTATAGGAATGCCTCCAGAAAGTATTATTGGTGGTGTTAAGGTGATACAGCTAATGACTGATGAGGAAATAATTACTGACGATTATGACGATACATTAAAACTATATAATGAAGTAATGAAAAACCTACCCGATAT
>NW_024737137.1:59178-69269 GCF_018991925.1 Homarus americanus | reverse complement strand
CATCAGAATCTGAAACAGAAAAAAATATTGTTAGTTGGGTTGTTAAAGAATGAAGTCAGAAAGCAATGTTCGCTATTTAATTGTAATGCACTAATGCAGCTATACGTTAGATTTTCGATAAATTTCACGCTAAAATTTACCTAGCAAAAGGTTGCAAAATATTGAAACTGAAATTATTTTCTGTTTATATACACTAAAATCTACCAAAAAGTGATGGGCCATTAGTTTTAGCTGATCTTCCCTCCTATGACACCCAAATAATAACCGCTCAGTCAGCAGACCTCTATTTTTTAGTATATGTTCTTCTTATGTTCCTATTGCCTGATCAGCTGCCCCAGTCGTTGTTAACTGTGTTGGGATTGATCGACAGACCATGAGGTAGACCGTCGACTTTGACGTCATTGACTGTGTCATATTTCGGGGCCAATATGTATCCATCATATGACGTGATAACTTATTTTTTGAGTATACAGTCATAACGGTCATTGTAAGCAAGTAACAGCTTCCTTCGTCTCATATCGCTTATGTCCACCCTGCAGGTCTAAACTTTCTACCACTTATGAGTATCCCACCCCAGGAAGCTGCTGAGGCATCTTGGTCTTGATTATTTTTATTTGTCTTCTGGAAATAAATGAAGACATAAATAGTATAGTACAGTAACTGTACAGTATGCTATAATGCTGACTGTAGGAAAGATAAAGGTCGAGCAGACGGCTGAGACCAAAAATCGTTGTTCGATTTTGTTTATTTTTTCCAGAAATGTTCTAAAGGTGATATTAAGTAATAAAACAATACAATAATGCACAGAACCTAACAAAACCTGACCTAACTTAACATAACCAAAGAAACCTTTCTAACTTTACCTAACTTAGCCGAGTGGGGGGTGGACGCATGGTAGATTGAGCAATGGTACCAATGAGAGTAATAATCTTGAAGTAACATTGGTGTAATTTCATGTTTTTTTGGACGTTAGCGTGCGAGCGGTTGTTGTACTGTAAACAAACTAAGAGCAGATGACAACGCGCGTCGACAAGGCAGATTTTTCGGCGGAAAATTAATGGTAAATAATTACTTTTTCGCAGCCGAAGCATATACAGACATCATCTTAGTGTCATATAATAATTTTTTCACCGTATTTTAACAGACATTTTTCCTCATCCTTCATGCCCTGCCCACTGCAAGTGATTAATGATCAGAGATAGAGAAAAATAAAAATATAGTTACCGGTACTGTATAATTAAAATATAATGTTGCCATATAATTTTTCTTACTATCATTCTAAGAACAAATGTGGAAAAAATTTAGGAAATTAGGTTAGGTTTGGAAGCCAAATCTACTGAACATTGCCCATTAAAGTACATGTAAAAGAGAGAGAGTGAAGCAACATTGTGACAAAGTGAAAGGGAAGAGGGATTATTCACTAAAGGAGGCGAAATTATTGACTATAGGATGAGAGTTAATAAGACTTTGGTTTTAGCCTATTAAACAGTTGGATAGAAGAAGAACCAGTAAGGCAGTGTCTGTACTCCATGTTAGGATGAGTGAATCCTTTATAAACCTGAAACAACTGCTCAGGAGTGAAGTAGCAATGTTATAGATGTGTGACTTCTGTAACATATTAGAAGAAATGGTGAGGCCTAGCACATCTATTTTAGAATTTGGCAACATACTGAAATGTGATTGGTGGGAGATTTTCTATTTTGGAAAGTGTAATTGGTAAATGTTATCTCCGTTAGCTGGAACAATTAGTGCAGAGCACTTCTGGGAACGAGAGATTTCTGGGTAACGAGGCAGCTCTCTCAAAGCTGGAAAAAATTCCTCATCTGCGGAATTTTCCAGAATTTTTCTGGGACCGGAATTTTTCTTCTCTGAATTTCCGGAAAATACCCCTGATTTTCATCTCTCAACCCCGGAATAATAGTCTCTCTTCCTCGGAATTTTCCGTGCACCTGGAGAATTTATTCGGAATTTTCCAGAAAATGGGCCCCTCAGAAAATCGTTCCTAAAGCTGGAATTTTCCAGAAAATCCGGCTTTGTGAACGATTTTCCTAAAAAATTTCAATTACAGTAATCAGCGAGTTCCCAGTTTGAAGGATTCCAGCTAACGGCTATATTACTTTTCTTACTATTGACCAAATTTCTACCTCCCCATTCAGAGATGCTGCATAGATCCACATTGATAGAAGAAACGACATCAGCTGTAGAAACAGATCTAGTTTGAGAGTTGGTTGAAGGGAAAAATGAGAAGAGTGAAAAGCAGAAGCATCAGCATAACTTATGTAAGAATGTACTGTATAGAAGAATTATCTTTCAGTACTGTGAAATAAATGATTGGTAAAAGAGGCTAATCTACCATTAGTAGATTAGCTCTCAAGGAAATGAGAAATGAGAGTGAGCAGGAGAAACCATAAGCAAGTAATTAAAAGTTACATGTCAGAAATGCTTTAGAGATGTCGAGAGCCACAACAAAGATTTCCCAATAATCCTTGGGAGAGGATCACCAAAGATAAGTGCTGCAGGAGAGCAAATCACCAGTAGATCTCGCCTGGCCAAAACCATACTGGTAATCTGATAAAAGAGAAAGGTGTTCAAGGTGATAGAAAAAATGAGAATTTAAGATAGTAGTTTCGAAAATCTTAGGGCTGCACGTCTCTGCTGGTCTATCTATGAATCCTTCGTGTGTCCAACCAACTTTTCTGTTCATCTGTCATGCTAAGTCTATTTGTACTTTTTTATTTTGTCTTAGGGGTATTGTCCAGCCTTAGTTATAGCAGTGTGAAATAGATGGTTTCTAAGAGCTCCCCTACCTATTGTGAACTGACGATCAAAAGTCCAGTGATTATATTGTCAGTGATGAGACAAATGTACCTTATTTATATTCATTTACTATTCTCATTACATTATTCTGTTGCCAATAAATGAAAAACCATGCTACTATTCTGGAGTGAATCCTGCATTATATTTACATTGTCTTACATATGTGATTTTGGTGCTACTATGCAGAAACCACCTACTCTTATAAGTGATTAATCAACGTGAAACATACTTGTACTTATAAGATAAACTAGTAAAGACACTTATGTTAAGTTCTGACCTGCATCTAGGTCTCTTGATTAAAATTTTTGTATATTGTTAAGTATTTTAAGTATAATAAGAAAACTGTCACTGTTCGGTTTACCTACCCTCTACCATAATTAATTGATAACTATGTAATTACTTGCCATTAACTTGATTACACTATAACTTGTCTACAGTTTTGAAACTTCTGGTTGACATCTTACACAATTTATCAAGTGATCATTGGAAGTGTTAAGAAAATCACTATATTGGTAACTAGAGTTTTAATAATCAGTAACATCGGGGAGCATTTCTCTCAACAACAGGAACTTTTTTAGCGTCAGTGTCATCCGTGTAGTGATTCTTTTTAATCGGTAGAAATTTAGAGTATAGTTAGTTATAGTGCAAACAGAATAAGCACATTCCCAAAGGAACAATTTGGTACATAAATAGACAGTACATTGGCAAATTTAAGGGCTTTTGATAGTGAAGTGCCCAGGGCCTATGAAGCCCTTTATCCAACCCTGCTGGCCACAGTTATAACCTCAGGGTATAGCTGTACTAAATATCCATAATCTTTTCATTTTTTACAATATGTTTGGTATCTACAAAAGTAAAGTTGGATTTACAAACAAGCCTCAGGAACGTAACTCGTTCGTAAGTAGAGGAGCACCTGTACTGATACAACTTACAGAAGTACATTTTGGGCTAAATTTTAGGCAAATAAAGTTAAATCTTGAGGAATCAGAGAAAAATAATATAGTATAATTGTAAAATTTTTACATCATGGAGGTGAGATGCATTACCATCACCAGAAAGTTCGCGAGCACTGTACTGGTTTGTTAGGGCTGGCTGCTGTGGTCATTAAATTACGTCATTTTCAGCATTTAAAGACGGCCTAAACATCTAGAATCACTCTCCCTTTTATGTTTTTATCCTTGTAATAACTATTTATTTTATTTGTGTGCATATTCTGTGTGTAGGTAAATCATTGTATTGTGAATCATTAATTATCATTAAAATATAGCAATAATATTGAGCTGCGTTCCCTAGTGTGCCTTTTTCATATCATCTGTGTGGTTTTTTACCCTCTTTAACTCTCAAAACAATAAAATTAAATTAAATATGTAAACTATATTCCTTAAATATTTCTTTTCTTTTTTATCCTTTTCACCACTGATCGGCTCATTAGCCGCTTGGGCGATCGGTCATGTCTCTGATTACTTTTCCTTTTTAGTCTTCACAAAAAGATCGATCAAAGAGTCGCTGCTTGGCGCGGTCGTTTCAATATTCGTTGGCAGGTGTGCACCTGCTCCACGTACCTGAACCCGCTCCAGTAAGCGCGCTCAAGTCTTGGTTCTAGAGAGTCACACCCAGGTGCCGCCAACACCCTTCTAGCAGATGTTCCCAAGAGAGCTATAACCAGCACTGAAAAAAGTTGCCCTCGAAGTTTTTCTGGACTTAGGCTTCCTTTCCAATCTTGAGCTGCACCCCTGTGGTGTGAGTCCAGCCTGTAAAGGCAGGACACTCAACTGAGTAGTGCCCCTTGAGATGCTTATATACCTCAAAGAAAGGTCACCTCAGTGTCATATCTGTAGTATAAGCTAGCAAGCTTTAGGCACTTTAATCTCACAGGGTAGCTGGAGGTGTTGAAGTGCAGGCACCCAGCCTGTAGGCTCCTCTCTTGAACAGTTTCAACCAACTGACAGTCCCTAGCATATCTCGGGGACCAGACGGGGTGACAGTACTCCAGATGGGGTAGCACTTCACTCTTGAAGATCTGAACGACCTTCTTATAAGACCCAATAATTTATTTGTCTGATTTACCTTCTTCTCGCAACGGCCAGAGAACTTCAGCTCATTGTCAACAAACACACCTAGGTCCTTCTCGCATTCAGTCTCAAATAGTGCAATTTCTTCATCCCGTTGGGACATATGATACGCCTCCTTACCGTTGGTACGCCCCAGGTGCATCCTCTTACACTTTGTGACATTGAATCTCAGCAGCCATTCTTCGACCATTCTTGGAGCCCACAGAGGTCCTTCTGCAGCTCTTCACAGTCCGCTTGGTTCTTGATTTCCCGAAATTACTTGGCGTCATTGGCAAACATTTGTATGGAGGAGTGTACAACGTCAGGCATGTCATTTATGAAACAAACAAACAACAGCCGGCCCAATACACTGCCCTGTGGTACCCCACTTGTGACAAGTACGGATGATGATTTGGCTCCCGGACAGATGGCCGAAGGGACATTTGGCCGACGGACGTTTCACCTACGGACATTTGACTGAACGAACATCGAGCCGACGGACATTTGGCCGAACGGACAATAGACCGAACGGACAAATGGCCGAACGGACAATAAACCGAACGGACAAATGGCCGAACGGACATTTGGCCGAATGGACATTTGGCCGAATGGACATTTGGCCTTTTTATTTTTTTCTTTCTTCTTTGCAATGTATATTTTGCACATTTACTAAAGGATAAAAGATATTAATTGTAATGTAATTGCTTCTTTGCAATTCCATGGTCTTAAAAGAAACAAATATTAAATAAAGTAATAATAATCATAATAATAATAATAATAATAATAATAATAATAATAATAATAATAATAATAATAATAATAATAATAATAACAATAAAAACATTGGCTTACCTTTACAACCTCTGAAAAGCGACTGCATCCGAGTCCAGGCAAGCAGGGTTAATGTTTGGCTGGTTTGGGGCGTGGCTACAAACTTGACCTGACTTAACATGACTAGTTACGTCGCCCTTTCTTTTGTGTTTGTGGTGGTGTTAGTGTGTGGATTAGCGGATGTCATGTTGTTGACGTGACCTCATGTTTTGTAAGGTCACCCTGTGTACATAAACCTCTCTCAGTCCTTGTAATTCACTAGTTAAATTGAAATTGGGGAAAATAATGCAGATTGTTTCCGAATAATGCTGATTATTTCCGAGGTCTACCAGATATTAAACACAAGACTGAAGCAATTTTTATAAAGCAATTACATTACAATTAATATCTGTTATCCTTTAGGAAATATGCAAAAAAACACATTGCAAAGAAGAAATAAAAATAAAAAATAAGTTAAAAAGGCCATATGTCCATTCGGCCAAATGTCCGTTAGGCCATTTGTCCGTTCCGTCTATTGTCCGTTCGGCCATTTGTCCGTTCGGTCTATTGTCCGTTCGGCCAAATGTTCGTCGGCTCGATATCCGTTCGGTCAAATGTACGTGGGTGAAACGTCCGTCGGCCAAATGTCCTTCGGCCATCTGTCTGGCCACGGATGATTTCGTGCCATTAATCACCACACACTGCTTGCCGTCATGTAGAAAGTCTTCTATCCACGCTCGGACATTTTCCCGAATTCCGTACCCTTCCAGTTTGATTTTCAGCCTTTCGTGGGGTACACTGTCAAAAGCCTTGGCAAAATCTAGGTAAATATTGTCGATATTACCACCCCGTTCCAGAAAATGGGTCCAAATATCCAATACCTTGAGCAATTGTGTTAAGCAGGAGCGCTCCGGCATAAAACCGTGTTAGCAATCCTTTACAAGGATGTTTCATAGTATATGTTCCATTGCTGCATCTCTGATAATACTCTCAAGTACTTTACATATTATGCTGGTCAGGCTCACCGGTTTATAGTTGTTCGTGAAGTGACGATCGCCCTTCTTGAAGATAGGACTCACATAAGCCACTTTCCATGCACTGGGGACCTTATGTTCATCCAGGCATTTACAAAACAGGATCTTCAGGGGCTCGGCAAGCTCGTTGCACAACTCTCTTAGCACTCTAGGATGCAACATGCCAGGGTCGGAACTCTTATGGACCTTTAGCCTGGACAGTTTATTTCTAATACCCTCTTCTGTGAACACAGTGTGGGTCAGTGCTGTGTCGAACCGTCTGTCCTCAAACGCAGGAAGGTTAGTTGCATCCTCTCTTGTGAACACCATGGAAAAGAAGCTGTTCAATGCCTCAGCTTTATCCTGGTCAGAATCTGCGTAACTACCATCTTCAAGCCTCAGGTCTGATACTCCTACTCGCGTTTTTAATTTCGACTTTGCATAGCGGTAAAACGCCTTTGGGTTTGACTTGACCTCGCTTACAACCAGCCTCCTGAAACTCCTTTTCAGCCCTTCTACACTCTATATTTGCTTGGTTTCTGGCTCTTGCATACATCCTCCTGTCCTGCTCATCGTTTGACCCAACCCACGTCTTGAATTTCTGGGTTTTCTTCTTAACACTGTCGACCGCCGCTTGGTTCATGTGTGTAGGGATCCCCTCGTATTCCTAGAGGCACTGGGTTTGGTCTTGGGTATATATTTATCGATCAAATGGGTTACTTTACTAGTTATGATATTCAGCGTAGTGTCTACGTTCTTGTACCTTAATAAGTCAGGCCAGTTGATACCTCTCATCTCTTCCCTCATCCCTTTGTAATTTCCCTTGTAATATTTGCACCTTGGCCTGGCCTTATCCTGAACTAGGTAACAGTTAAATCTGAATGACAACACTATATGATGACTGGTGCCAACTGGGGCAAGGTGTTCCAGTTTGGCCACCATACCCTCCTTATACATTATACAGTAAGATCTCATATTTCGCGAGATTTCATTTCGCGTTTTTGAATTTCGCGAACACTACCTAATGTAACCAAGTCTTATATTTGGCGTAAAATATCGTGAATTTCGCGAAATCCAGCCAGCTGAATGCTGGCCACCGTCTTGAATGACATCACAGCCCTCATACCAGTTACAGTCATTTCTGCTACAAAGCGTGTTTTGTCAACGGGAATTGGATGCAACGCCATTGATGAATAGAGGAACCAAACGAATGTTGGCTATAGCGAATTCCATCCTCAACATTTCAAGCGTGGTGCCGGTTTATGCATTGCATTGTTTACAGTTCACGTTCAACATCACATGTTCAATTGATTCGTGTCTTTTGTTTGTGAAGTGTTTTTTGAGAGGTACTTTGTAAATTTCGTTTTTTTTGGGGGGGGGGGGGCAAAATTAGCCATTACCCATAAATACTGTATGAAAAGAACGAGTAAAAAGAATGTTTCCCAGTGAGGACTAATAACAGGTTACACCAGGGCTCTCTGTTTACATCACGTGATCAGTTGAGTAGCGTGGCTTCTGTCAATTACTCCGTGATTTTCACTATTTTCTCCAATTTTGTTGTGCTAGCGATGAATGCGGAAAGAAAAGGTAAGAAGAATGTTTCCAAGAAGCATTCTGGTGATCGAATTGCCTGTGGTGAACGTAAAAGAGGTTTACAAGAACGCAACTATCCCATTGTAGCCCGCGCCATCCTAGCGACAGCCGGGGCTGTTATTGTGTGCTTTTTTGGGTGGTGCTACTATAGGTTATGTATCTAAGCTACTGTGCCGAGTAGCAACCTTGTATAGAAGTTACTGTGCCGAGTAGCATCTATATATATAATTACGTGGCAACACTGCATGTGTTATGTGGCAACATTGCCCAGAGGCTGCCATATGGCAAGGCAGTTTCAGTCTGACTCCATGGGCCGTGCATGGCACACGCTAGTCACCACTTGTATTTCTCCTATCCTTTAATAAACGGACTTCAGTGTTACCCGGTGTTTCCCTACCCATCACTGCATTCTTCAGGGAACACTTGGAACCTTCATGGCGCAGTGAGTAGGATCTGTGGACTTACAAGTGTGTGAACAATGGACGGTTAGCCGGCGATGTGCGCGTCGACTCTTAGTGTGTTGTGTTGTGTTGCGCTGTGTTTCGCTGCGACGTGCAGTGTTGCTCCGTCACAGTGCGTTTTAGTGACGGTGGCAGTGTTATTGTCAGTGTATTAGTGTGTCTAGAGCTGAGAGTTGAGCATTGGCCTGTTTTTTGTGGCACCCACGGAGCACGCAGACGTACACCCTTCTCGTGTGACATCCGGGGAGACACTGACGTTCTCACCCCTGCGGCGGCTCTAGCCACGGCATTAAGGCCACCACGAAGTGCATCTGCTGTCTCAGACACACACACACACACACACGCACACACACACGCACGCACTCACTCACGGACAGAACAGTGGACTCTATGCGTTATTTCTGCGCTGTTTATGTCATATATATGTGCTTCGAGCTGATGAGGCGCCACTTTATATACTAAACAGCGCAGTCCACGCACACAATAAGATGGGCGGTAAGAAGGGACAACGTCAAGATGGGAGACATGACTCCCCACCACCTTCCCCTCCACCGGGCGCAGTCTCTCATCCTCCACTTCCAGTGATGGACATTGCCACAATTCTGAGGTGGATGGACGACCGGGACGAGCGACGCAGAGGGATGGAATTTCAGAGGGAGGAGATACGAAGAGAGGAGGAAAAGTCGCAGGAAAAGTCGCGTTTTGATGCACTATTGGCGATCCTGGCGCTAACCCACCCTCCCTCACTTGCAGGTTTCGCGCACCAAGGCGCCAGTACCCTCCCTCCTCCACCACACCAGCGTCCTCCAGGTACTCTTGCTACTCCAACAGCTCCCAAAGCATCTGTTCAACCCCCACCCGCCCTCTCACCAGACGTCACGTTTCAGCTTTTTCGTGAGTGGAGGCGGCGTTGGACAGATTACTCCACAATGGTGGACCTTGACAGCATGCCTCCAAACAAACAGCTCATCCAACTGCGGATGTGTTTGTCGCTGGAGACCCAGAGAGTTTTGGAGCACTCGTTGCAAGTGCCTCCCGATTCTACCTCTTCAGTGACGGCTGTGCTCGACCTTTTACAGGAGCACGTTAAGGGTCGGAATAACGAGGCTTTGCGTCGCCGCGCCTTCACCAGCTGTAAGCAGGCGGAGAACGAATCCATTGACGAATTTTTTGTGCGTTTGAAGAGTTTGTCGGAGAAGATCGACGTCTGCAAGGCGCGCAGCCGGGAATGTGAGGAAGCCTGGATCAAGCATGGGATCTTGACAGGTGTCAGGCTTGAAGAGTTGGTGCAGCGACTCATCCCCCTGAACGCTTCCTCCACACTCCAGGTGGTAGTGACTGAATGT
>NW_024737137.1:22156-59078 GCF_018991925.1 Homarus americanus | reverse complement strand
CTCAAAGTTTGTTTCTGTTTGGAAGCTAAAACCTTTTGCTATAAACACCATCACATATGTGCTGTTTTACCTGATTCTCCATATTCCCCTAAATTCTTCTACATTACCTTTACTGATGTTATTCCTTCCTTTAATGATACAAGACTCCACAAACTTTATCTTGTTTTGTTATATTTTGAGCCTTTGTCTTGAAAAGGCCAAAAAGAGACTGATTCCAACCAACATTAAAACTAATTCGTTGTAACCAATATCTGAGTATGTGTGTGGAGTGGGAAGGACAATAAATTATGTCCTTGGACTTGTGAAGTACGGACTCCGAACAAAACGGCTCTGATGATCCGAGTAATGCCGTCCCTGCTCTTTGCTAGTACAGTACGTAGTTAATATTATTTGGCTTTTGAAGAACTCAAACCCATAACCACTTACGTAAATTGAGGCATTTCTAATTATCCCTGAGGGTAATGTGCATTTATTGAGTAAATTGACTTACATGTAGTAACCTGCTAATCAGTGTTCTATATCTGTGAAGCAACTGTATGTTTTGTATCTTGGAAAGGATGATTTCTTCCTTTCTGCAGCAATAATAAGACCATCTGGAAAACCTCATACTGAGCTAAACAAATCTCACACCATCCAGCATCATACACAGGTCCAGAATCAGGACTCGCTCGAATAAATTACTCTATAATGTATTCATAATTAAGATAAACGAATATATAATTAAGCACTAACGAAGGTGCTCTAGTATATTAAAAAGGTGCTATTTTATACCTTGTCTTTTACTATGGAGCACAGTACTGTACATGTTTGTACTCTGTACTGCTGAGTCTGGAATAAAGTTTTATTAATATCCTGTAGCATATTAAATACTTTAGCTGCTCTTACATATTGTAGAACTCAAAGTAACCACATATATATCTCTTTAGTATATTAATCTGAACATGCATGTCATAAGGAAATGTAATATACAAGGTCTGACAATAATTGATGAACAAAGTGTCACAAAAAATTTTCATACATCAAATGTACAATGAAAGACAAAACTTTGTCGTGAAAACATGTACCAAAGACTAAACTTTTGGTGCGCTCTGCCTTGTGTGGGGGGGGGGGGCCTCATAATATTTCACAAGTTATATTTAATCTTCGGACAAAATCACGACACGACACACAATAGCCTCTGGTTTATGTGTATCAGAATGTTGTACAGCTCTTTCAGTGAAAACTCCTCTGCATTATATTATCTGGTTGCATTAGACTCATTGTTGGCTGCAGATACTGTTTAGATATGGATATGTAGCATCTCTATGATTAAGCTAATACATGTAATGTATGTATTAACTTGGTGTGTGAGTTTAGGTGTTGTGATAAAATATTTAATAACAACTGATTTATCTTCCTTACAGAATCATTTAAAAATAGCATAATTAATTTATTTGAAAAATCTAAAAAAAAATAGCACTAACTCTTTGTCTGTAACTACACAATGAATTAATAATAGCACTAACTACACAATGAATTAATAATAGCACTGTAACTACACAATGAATTAATAATAGCACTGTAACTACACAATGAATTAATAATAGCACTGTAACTACACAATGAATTAATAATAGCACTGTAACTACACAATGAATTAATAATAGCACTGTAACTACATAAGAAATTAATAATAGCACTAACTGTATAAGAAATTAATAAAACCTGTTTTAGCATGAATTCCAAATAATATTTATGCTTTTGTTGTCGTTGTTTCAGAATCGAGGTAATATCTCTCTGCCAATAAAATTAATAGTGTTACATTAGCAAAAACGTACTAAAAGATTTAAGATTTTCCATAGGTTTTGTGGTATAATAAATAACAGAGACAATGTTGTGTGGAGGATGACTGCACATGAGGGACATTTTCACCAAGTGAGTTGTTTATGAAACCTGACCTGGTGAAAGTAAAGGAAAACAGTACAGTTAGGCCACAGCTGTGTGGTTAATGAAGTAAATAGTGAATGATATGAAACACTGTATAAAAGTCATATTAATGCGCTGTAAACACTTGTGGTGTACTGAATAATATAACCTATATGTATAAAAGAGCCATATTAATGCACTGTAAACACTTGTGGTGTACTGAATAATATAACATATGTATAAAAGAGCATATTAATGCACTGTAAACACTTGTGGTGTACTGAATAATATAACCTATATGTATAAAAGAGTCATATTAATGCACTGTAAACACTTGTGGTGTACTGAATAATATAACCTATATGTATAAAAGAGTCATATTAATGCACTGTAAACACTTGTGGTGTACTGAATAATATAACCTATATGCATAAAAGAGTCATATTAATACACTGTAAACACTTGTGGTGTACTGAATAATATAACCTATATGTATAAAAGAGTCACATTAATGCACTGTAAACACTTGTGGTGTACTGAATAATATAACATATGTATAAAAGAGTCATATTAATGCACTGTAAATACTTGTGGTGTACTGAATAATATAACCTATATGTATAAGAGTCATATTAATACACTGTAAACACTTGTGGTGTACTGAATAATATAACATATGTATAAAAGTCATATTAATACACTGTAAAGACTTAGTGACAAATACATAAGGTTTTTATTCATATTATCCTAAATATTACATCCCAAAACTCATCTCCTCTCCATCATGTGTTAGGCAGCACCATAATACTGGAAGCTTTAGCAACTGTAATTGGAGAACACAAAATACAGTGGTCCCTCGGTTAACGAATTACCATCCATAAGAATATTCAATTCGGTTAACGAATTCCTCTCGACATGTTTTCGCTTGCTCACCAGCTGGAATATTAGTCCGCCAATACAGTAATCGGTTCTAGGACTTAAATTCGTTAACATTTGAGTAAATATCAAAGAAGGTTGTACTATTCAATATTTTTCCAAGTTTTATATTAAAGATTTTAGTAATTTTAACATTTATTTAACATAATTGAAGTACAGAAAACTATTTATCGGTGCACCAAGCAGCCACTCAACTCGCCAAACAGGCGACAGTTTGTATCTCTGGTCAGTAGAAGTAACATCTTGCTTGTGGGTCTCTTGAACATAAACAATCTTTACGTTTTTACAGTACAATTATTGGTCATTCTGAAATTTAATTTACATATTGACAATATATAGTGCAGTGCAGTGTTGATATAAAGAATATAATCTTGAATTACACCAATTGAACTTAAAATTTGCTGGGTGAAATGACAGCATGAAGCATGGGGTAACTTCTCTTCCACCCCCACTTCCTTCTCTTCTCCCTTTTCCTCCACCCCCACTTCTCATTCCCATCATCATCAACAACCAGGAGCCTTCTACATACTCACCTCAAAGTAAGTATACTTTACTGCATTTATTTTTACTTTGTATGCAATTTTCGGTGAGCTGGAACCAATTACCAAAAATCCCATCGAAACAATGGATTCGGTTAATGAACGACCTTCTGTAACGAATTGTGTTCGTTAACCAAGGGACCAATGTAAATGACTGTCATGAGATTTATATAAATAATAATAATATTAAGAACGTAGATGACAGAAGCACATGACATGGTTGATAATTTTATAATAATTTAATGCTCAATATCTTGACTTGAACTGTATATTAATATATCTGTACAATAAAATTTATTAAGTATTTTTTAAAGACAGTATATATATATATATATATATATATATATATATATATATATATATATATATATATATATATATATATATATATATATATATATATATATATATATATATATATATATATATTTGTCAGTGGCCCAAGGTTAAAAATGCTTTGAAAACCTTTGATCTAGATGTATGATAGTTATTTTGTGGGTCCCTTTTTTTCTGACCTGACCTGTCTAGTCACGTCACCACCCTTCTCTTAAGCTCCTCTACGTGTGTGTTGGTGTGGGGTTTAGTGGATGTCATCATTATGACCTGACCTCATGTTTTTAGGTCACCCTGTATATTTAAGCCTCTCTCTGTCCATGTATTCCAGTTGCCTCTGAAGATGTCTTGAATAAAGACGAAAGCTAAGGTACTCCGTTGTTTCCATTTTCCCGTGTGATTTTATCAAGATTTATCTTATCCACGTTTTCATTGTGGATTTACATGAAATATGGAACTTGCACGTCTCTTACGCTGTGTCCTTAATCTGTCAACAACATCCTCATCTTCGCCCCATCTACCGCAACTACAAGAAGAGTTTGCTGAAGGCTCATAGTCTCAAAAACAAGTTGAAGTTTTTGAAAGATTGCAGAGATGATAAAATTGTTCCCAAGTCCTGTCTTCCAAGTAGACTAAGAAATCTGGACAATCAAGCATTCTCTGAGTTGGATAAGGTGTTGCTAGATTCCCTTATCAAGAGTTCAAGTGATAGTGTGAAATTAGCCTTCAAGCACAGTGCTCAGTGTAAAATACTTATGCAAAACAGTGTTTGTGTTGATAAGTGGCACACCATTCGTGATTTTGTATATCAACTTCTTAGTGAAACTGACAAAGCCCAAAAAAGAAGGTTAAATGCCAAATTAAATGCTCTGTTTGACGAGAGTTACTGGACCATATTGAGTGATCCAAATTTGTTCATAAACTTATCATCTTATGATCTACAGACAAATGAGAAACTTGTTCTTGGTTTTGGTAGGAAGTTTTCTATCACTCAACGGTGCGTTAATCCGCTTACTATTGCTAAAGGTTTAATCAACCTGGAAAAGAAGAAGTCGTCTGATGTTACAAATGAAGATATTTCCATAGCTAAAGGTTGTATACATAGTGTTTTAAATAAGAAATTTGCTTCAAACATTCCAAAAAGATTTGAAACAGCCTTGATAAACTTGAAAAGAAATAAGAATATCCATATTACCAAGGCTGATAAGTCTAATGCTATTGTTATCTTGGATAAAAGTGACTACAATGATAAGATGAATTCATTACTTAGTGATGAAAGCACGTATTGTGAGCTTACGAAAGATCCCCTGGAAAATATTAATAAGTTATCTAATTCCAAAATGAAGATGTTATTGAAAAAGAACCCCGATCTCACTAAACAGCTCTCTCAAATCAATCCCACTTTACCTTATATGTATGGATTGATCAAAACACACAAGCTTAATAATCCATTACGTCCTATCGTGAGTTCTGTGGGTTCTGTTACTTACAAATTATCCAAGTGGCTGGTAAAGATGATATCCCCTCTTACAGGCCAAATATCTAATTCACATATACGCAATAGCAGTGATTTAATTGATAAACTCAAGAAACACAACGAACCTTGCGAATTAATAAGTTTTGATGTAAATTCACTGTTCACTAGAGTACCTGTGAAAGACTTACTTTCATTTCTTAAAGATAAATTACAACTGTTAGATTTAACTATTGAACATGATACTTTCCTGAAATTGATAGAGTTGTGCGTAACTGACAATGTGTTTAGAGCAAATGGGAAGTTCTACAAGCAAATATTTGGCATGAGCATGGGTAATTGTCTTTCTGCTCCTCTAGCCTGTATTTATATGGAGTTTTTTGAGTCTAGATTACTACCCAATATAGTGGACTTTATTCCTCCATGGTATAGATATGTAGATGATGTTCTTTGTCTTTGGCCTAGAAACAGTGACCCATTGGAATTTTTAGACAAGCTTAATGATATTGTCCCTAGTATCACATTCAAAATTGAAAGAGAAATAAATGAATCCCTTCCATTTCTTGATATGCTTATCATGAGAAATGGCCAAAACTATAAATTTAAGGTATATAGAAAGCCCACACAGGTAGACAGTTTCATTCACTTTTTATCGAATCACCTTGAGTCTACCAAAATGTCAGTTTTTTCTGCTATGTTCTTAAGATGTCTGCGTATTTGTGACTCTGAATTTATTGACGATGAATTGAAACACATTCGTTCTATTGCACAGAAACTCGGGTACCCTTCTGTGTTTGTTGATCGTTGTTTTAAAAGGGCTAAAAAATCCTTTCATTCCTCTCAAACCAGACAAGTTCCTACACTTAAGAATATTTTGACTCTGCCCTATCGTAATGAATTTGTCCCGTTAGTTCGGTCCCTCAAGCTTCTAAATATTAATGTTGTTTTCAAGTATGACTCAACCATTACCAATATGTTAATAAGGAATAGCCCAAGTTTGAATGTAAATGGAAGTGTTTATTGTATTCCATGTAGCAAATGTAATTGTAATTATGTAGGTCAGACAGGAAAAACACTGCAGCTCAGAATCAAACAACATAAGTATAATATCAGAACTGCATCTGAAAGCAGTGCCTTGTTCGTTCATGTTAGGAATAATAATCACCCCATTGCTTGGGAAAAAAGCTTAGAAGTATTCAAATCATCTTGTGTCACAGAAAGACTTCTGGTTGAAGCTAGTTTGATTAAGGAATTAAAATCAATAAACCTTAGTGATGGTCAGTTCAAAACTGATAATATGTTACATAAATTTATTTGTCAGTGGCCCAAGGTTAAAAATGCTTTGAAAACCTTTGATCTAGATGTATGATAGTTATTTTGTGGGTCCCTTTTTTCTGACCTGACCTGGCTAGTCACGTCACCACCCTTCTCTTAAGCTCCTCTACGTGTGTGTTGGTGTGGGGATTAGTGGATGTCATCATTATGACCTGACCTCATGTTTTTAAGGTCACCCTGTATATTTAAGCCTCTCTCTGTCCATGTAATCCAGTTGCCTCTGAAGATGTCTTGAATAAAGACGAAAGCTAAGGTACTCCGTTGTTTCCATTTTCCCGTGTGATTTTATCAAGATTTATCTTATCCACGTTTCATTGTGGATTTACATGAAATATATATATATATATATATATATATATATATATATATATATATATATATATATATATATATATATATATATATATATATATATATATATATATATATATATATATATATATATATATGCTCCTCTCACCCTTAATAAGAAGACTTTCTCTACTGACTAAGAGCTCTGTTTGCCTTAGTTGTGTTGGTTTAGCCTTTGTGTGCTTGGGTTGTGTTGCCTTAATGTATCTGTATATATGAGTTAAGGTTCTTATCTATGCTGGCTGCAGCACCTGTCTTCCTGGACTGTGCCGACTGTTTACATAGTTTGATGAACATTTGATGGACTACAATATCGTCCTCATACTGGTCAGGACAGAAGCCTCACGAGGATCACCGGAATGTAACGCTGAAACCAGCAACTATTAACAGGGTAATACTTTTTTCTTATAAAAATGTAAAATAATATATTTTACATTTATTCCAAATAAGTTAATCTGAAGTTGTTTCAAGTTACTGAAAGTTGTCTCAGTATGTGTGAATGTCAACGTGATCACTGAACCCAGGACGGTACTTTTAATGAGGTGGGGGGGGTGGGGTGGGAGGGAGTAACGCCACATTTGGGTCCCCCTTTTCCCTCTTGCCATACAACCGTATCATTAACACGGACACCACTGGGATCTGTATTAGAGAGTCTAAGAGTTACTTCCCTATATGATACCAAGTCTCAGTCAAACGCTGTAATGAAGCCAACTGACCACTCTCTCGAACACAAACACTGAGGTGGGGTATAAATGATGTGTGAATACTGATCCATAAATAACAGTACTGACCTCGTATGATAAGATGAAAGCTTCCCTAAATTACTACAGTGTGTTGGCACCGATATGTTCCACTTTCCCGACACCTTCACGTTACCATCAACGTCTTGGACATTGACTCAGTTAAATATTTTTATAAATCGTATCGTCTTTGCAAAATGTGATCTTTAACACCAAACTACCACTGAGGGCGTCAGAGAGGGAGCAAATGCGTTCTTTGTGTCTCCCCTTCCCTCAGGGGTTTTGAAATGGACTGATACGCTTCAAAGAATTGAATTGAATTGTAACAGTTTATTTAGCCAGAAAAATACAGATACAGAGTGGATAATAATAACAATATTAACATGGCTGAGCCATTTGAGAACCTGAGCTCTCTTTGAGGCACCTGATATATACTATACATTTATCTCAAGAAAGTATTATGTAACATTTAGTATCATCTGGAATAGTACAATAGCATGGTAGTAATAAGTACATCTCATAGTGTTACCACGGTTATCACTTCAATATTTATTTATTATATTTTTTATTATTTTTATTTATTTATTTATACATACATATACACATACCTATGCATATACACACACTGTAGGTGCGCGTGATCTAGGTATATGCTGATAACCACAAGGAAAGAAGAAAACACGAAGTTCCCAAGCGCTTTCGTGTAATTCACATCTTCAGGGGTGAGTACAGACCTGTACTCAACCCTGAAGATGTGAATTACACGAAAAAATTATCATATATATATATATATATATATATATATATATATATATATATATATATATATATATATATATATATATATATATATATATATATATATATATATATATATATATATATATATTTTTTTTTTTTTTTTTTTATATAAATTAGAGTGGAATTTAAAAACATAAGTATAATGGGGGAGCAGTACAACCTGGGTTGTGCTGTAATAAGGTTGAACAAGAGGATAGAGCAGTACAACCTGGGTTGTGCTGTAATAAGGTTGAACAAGAGGATAGAGCTTTCAGAATTATGTCTAGTTGGCAATTATGTGTATTGCAATGGTAATTACTTATTTATTTACTTGATAATTTCCGATAAAACGAATTTGGTGGTACAATAAAAACAGGTACTGTAAATATAGTAAGTGTTACAAGAAATATTAATACTTCGACAATAGTCTTTACTCGGATGGGTGGGGGTAAATTGTTCCATACCTTCACACCATGATATTTTATGGAGGTCTGGGACTGAAAGGAGTGCATGGGGGGTGGTCTTTAGCTCTGGGTGCCTTAAGTTGTATCTCTGATTATTCCGGAACTGGAAGTAATTATTGTCAAGCAAGTGATTGATAGATTTGTAAACAAAGAGGGCACAGCAGTAAGTGTTAATATCTTCGAATTTTAAAAATTTCAATATAGCAAATTTTTCGTTTGTGTGATCACTTTTTTTTCAAGTAGGTCATTGTCCGTACAACTCTCTTTTGTGCAGTAACCAGAGATTGTGTTTTTGAAGAGCCAGAGGCCCCCCATAGTGTGTGACAGTGTATCAGGTGTTGGTAAACAAGATCATGATAGATTTCTTTCATTGCTGTGAGAGTGAGTGACTGTCGAGTGTGATACATGATACCATACTGGTTACTGATTTTACGGTGTATGGCTTGTATGTGGTTTCTCCAGTTTAGTTTCTCATCAACAATAACTCCGAGGAATTTAGTATTTTGTTCTTGTTTGAGGACTATATTACCAAGGTACAGGGGGTTCAAATCTGGAGGTAAGTTTTTTCTTCTGAGAAAGATTGTGTAGTGGGTTTTCTCAAGATTTAGGGTCAGTTTATTACGTATTACCCAGGTCCCGACTTTAGTTAATTCAGTGTTCATAGTTCTCATCAAGGAATGGAGGTCTGAGTTGCTGGCATAGAGATTACTATCGTCTGCAAATAAGTTGTATTTTATGAGTGGGCTGGTGTGGACTATGTCGTTTATGTACAACAAAAACAGTACTGGACCGAGAATTGAACCTTGGGGGACTCCATGCAAGATAGGCGAGGAGTCAGATTGGTGGTTATTATAACAGACATACTGCATCCTTTTGGACAGATATGAGGTAAACCAATTGTGGGACAGGCCCCTAACGCCGTAATGTTCAAGCTTTGAAAGGAGGATGGTATGGTCGACGGTATCGAAGGCTTTAGAGAGGTCCAAGAATATACCGACTGTGAACTGACTGTCATCAAAGGAATTTAAGATATCAAAGATTCCCTGTGGACCACGCTGGTACTGTACGGTATTGTAAGAAAACCTTCAAGCCAATATTTATCATTCCATTATGTTGCGGTATTTGTTGATGGAGTTTTATGAGTTTGATAAGTTCTGTATGACAGAGTCAACACCTGCCATAAAGTACTGACGGAGGTGTTATCTATCAATAATAATAATGATAATAATAATGTTGTTGTTGTTTATAAGTTACAGCTCTTGAAAATGGAACGAAGCCATTTCAGTAATTAAAATTTTTTCAAGTTTTGATCTACTTCTCGAGCTGTTATTACACACATTCTCTCTCTCTCGCACTCAGAAAATAAGGTGTTTGCTGTTTTTTTTGGTGCATCAATCTACCTAAACATTAAAAAAAAAGAGAGAACGACTTATCTGTCCGGTGAATTTGCATAAATGTGTTGCATTTGAAAGGAGAAAATATTCGGAGATATATAATACCTACTCTTCTCTTAATTAAGGCAACGAATGTGCTGTAAAAATGTTGTGTTGTAACACGAGACTAAATTACTCCCTTATCGAATAAACCTCCAAAGTTGACCTGATATACAGCGATGGTGGTCATTTACCTTGAGCCTTTACGCTGTTCCATGTTGCCTAATTACGTAAGCTGATGCCAAGAAGTGTAGAAGGACTTAGCGCAAGATCATAAGGTAAGTCGGTGGTTGAACGCACACGCTAAGGTTCACACTTTACGTGAGTGAGCTTGGTGTTCTTGCTTCTGGCAGCGGCAGGGAGGATCTTGGAGTAACATTACCTGGCTCAAGGAACCACCAGGTAGGCGTTGCACTACTTCCTCATATTACAGGTAAATAGGTAAACTTTCCTCTAATTTATGCGTGAAATATATATTTATTTTAATATTACTAAATTAGTTTTGTTATAGAGTATTTAAACTTAGTCTTCATAACCAGTAGTAAATTCACCCCATATATCCCTGCCAAGTAAATTATATATCCAGCTTACATTATTCTTCTTCCTCTTGCTGCCAGAGATACAAGGCCTGATGGAGCTGACGTCACATGTGTCTGACGCGGGGTGTAGTATAAGGCCGCGCGACATTGAAATACAATTATAAAATACTAAAATTTGTTCACTTAATTTAATATTTTGTTATTAGCTGCTATTAAATTTGCAAGATTTTATATAAATTAGATGTAACCATTTTGTAAATATCTTAGTCTAACGAAAGTTTACTGATAATACATATAATGTTTTGATTTTGGCTGGTGTGTAGCTTGAGCATAAAGTAAATGAATGAAATTAACTCGAGAATAAGTCCTGTCTCCTTTGGTACTTTATTTTGTCATTTAATGAAGAATATTATCTAAAGATGAATGAAATTAGGTCAGGATGCTGAAGAAAAAATATTTTCCGGTAATGATTTTTATGGCAAACTCGGGCGATCATCTACGTAAAAGCTAAACATATAACAAAGAATTTACGGCCTTGAAACATACCACACAGGTAATGACAGAACTGACAGATTATTGCATAATTGAACTAAAATTTTAATATATACTAACAGGTAAATTTCAGACAAGACAGATCATCTTGAAGCAAGGTTTGGTCAGTATCGCCAGCTGGCAGGTGGCCAGTACAACATACCTGTGCGTCAAGTGTTTGAGTGTGAAAAAACTCAGAATGATGTCTGTATTGTATTTGATCCTACCACTTCATAACCAAAATGTTGACCTGAGGAAGTTTGAGGAACTAACCGGGATGACATGGAAAAGAAGCACAAGGTAGATCTTCATAAACTCAACGTAGATGTGACAGATAATGATGTTAAAGAATGTAAGGACGTGCTTCCTGTTGTAGCCCACTTAGCTGGTTACTGCTGCTATACAGTTGTCAAGTAAATTAAATGTAACTTTTGCAAGGAATTAATAACGTGTACAGAGAGTGAAGATAAACTGCCATTCAGCGTATTAGCGGAAGTTCTCTGTTGTACCCAAATGAAACTAACAAACATTGTTCTATGCAATTATATTATTGTTAGCAAATTAACAGAGCATAATTTTTTCTCATTCTGTCAACCAGAGAAACTTAACAATGGACATTTCGTTGAATGTTCCGGCAGATAATGATGTTCTTTTTCCCACCGACTTTTGTGATGGTGGTCACAGTACGGATAAGGTAGAAAGAATGTTGCTATGGGCTTCTTCTAATGCTCTGCTAAACAATTATTGTGGTAGGGAGAACAATAACATAGCTGCCACCAAGAACCTAGAGAAAAAAATAAACCTTCAAACATTAAGCTAAGTACAGTAGTTGTAAGCAACAAATCGTGTGTATTAAGTCACACCTTCTCTACTTAGGAGGTAAATAAATGTTAGTAGCCATTGTTAACTTCACTGTTTTAGTTGATGACCTTTGAGGGGGAAAACAGGCATTATTTTTAAGGATGAGATTGGTATCTGTTGGTACTAGAGGTGATGACGTCACGCGAGGCCTTGTATCTCGGTGGTCTTGGCTGTACTCGATAATGTGTCGTCCATCGTTCTGTTCGTTGACACACTCACGCTCACATACCTGAAACACGTCACGTTCTGCCTTCTGTCTCCAGTTATTCTTACATTTATCTCTCTCTTTCTCTACTTATTTTTATGACTTTACTCTTTCTTCTTGTTCACTATTATCTTTCGCCCACTACTGTACACACGCCCCCAAACTTATTCACTGACGTTTGTAACTTTTCTTCTAAATCGCTCGACAATTTTCTTACAATTATTATTTATGGTGATTGAATATTCAAATTTTGAGATATGACCGAGCGAAAAAATGTGGGGGTGTGATTTCTTGGGGTAAATCTGATGTTTTATGTGAGTATTTATTCTCAATTAAATATAAATAATAATTTACTTGTTGATTTAGGTTAGGTCAAGGTAGTTTAGTTTAGTTGAGGTTAGGTTAGTTTAACTTGGTTTATCACTAATGCCTCGAGTGACGTCATCAGAGTCTGGAGGTTTCGTTTGCTTGATGAAGTTGTTTATATTTTAATTTAAATCTCGATAAGAAGAAAAGGTTTATTATTTCATGGTTGTTTTGGTGTGAAAATGTCCTCGTCATGTTACCAGCTTGTGGGCGTTACTTAGCGCGGCACTACTCCTCTCAGGCTGTCCTTAAGTATACATAATTCAATCTTCATTTATATATTATCACTATTTTTTTGAGGTCTAGAGAGAACTACTTTACAATTTTGTTTGTATATTATGTACTCTAAGTCTTCACAGAATCCTTCGACATATTTCTCCTTCAAAATATGTTATATTTAGGTGGTAAAATGTAGTAAACATCAGCAACAGACAGACAACATGAACTATAAGGACATACTGTACTGGCGGCCATCAACACTTGTAAGAAAACTGAGAAATTGTCAGTGATTCACCCCGGGCAGCGTTTCCCGACAGAGTTCCTCATATTGTGTTACCTGTCAATTACGGCGACAAAGGGTCATAAGGGCCCATCACGTCCGGGGAGGTGATGAGCGGTGGTCGGCCAGCTGACGCACGGCCTCTGTCGTCGTTCAGGAGCCTTGTGACACACTTGGATTTCTCTCTTTACCAGCAACCCAGACGGGCGCACGTGTTGTTATATACCGTATATGGAATTATTATTATTATTATTATTATTATTATTATTATTATTATTATTACTATTATTATTAATAAAAATAATAATAAAACCATAAAGAAATACAAAATGAAAAAAATCAAGTGAGAAACAATATACTGTATGTATGTTGTGTTGTCAATAGTAAGAGAAACAATTGAGACCCTGCAATTGTGTGTAAATGAGGCATAAAGTCAGATCAGCAACCTGGGACTTGGTGTGTAGTAGTACTGTGGGGGTGAAGGAAGTCCCTCTACTCTCCCACTACCATCTCACAGACACCTAACCTAAATTAACCTAATCTAAAATGAAATGAAAATCCAGTTTGGTTTATTAAAGAAACAGTTTTAGGGTAAGAGAACTCCGTATTCAACCTGTATAATTTTATTTTATCGGTCACTAAGGTGTGTCGTGTTCCCTCTCCCTCTCCCCCTGCCCCACCCTGTCAGTTACTGTGACTCCCCAAAACCTCACGCTGTTGCTTGTTACTGGTACCAGGCTCTTGATAGTAATGTCAGATGCTCCTTGCTTTATTTTCATATCACTAAGGCTTATTACTCTCTCTCTCTCTCTCCCTCTCTCTCTTTACTACCACCACGTGATGGCCGGAATCCACAACAAATACTAGATTCTCTGTTCCTTTAATGTGTTATTCGTCTTTTCTTACTGATGTGAAGGATGTGTTGTGTTGTAGCACCGTTATTGGTTCAGGGTCCTCATGGTATCACTCTAGTTTAATATCTGTCTCGCTTCCCATCATATAGAGTCACCCGTCACCAGCCTGTTCTAACTGTCCGCCCCATCACCAGCCTGTTCTAACTGTCCGCCCCACCACTTAGCATCACCCATAACCAGCCTGTTCTAACTGTCCGTCCCACCACTTAGCATCACCCATCACCAGCCTGTTCTAACTTCCGTCCCATCACTTAGCATCACCCATCACCAGCCTGTTCTAACCGTCCGCCCCACCACTTAGCATCACCCATAACCAGCCTGTTCTAACTGTCCGTCCCACCACTTAGCATCACCATCACCAGCCTGGTTCTAATCCGTCCGTCCCACCACTTAGCATCACCCATCACCAGCCTGTTCTAACTGGGTCCGTCCCATCACTTAGCATCACCCATCACCACCTTGTTCTAACTGTCCGTCCCATCACTTCAGCATCACCCATCACCAGCCCGTTCTAACCGTCCGTCCCACCACTTAAAGCATCACCCATCACCAGCCTGTTCTAACCGTCCGTCCCCATCACTTAGCATCACCCATCACCAGCCTGTTCTAACCGTCCGTCCCATCACTTAGCATCACCCATCACCAGCCTGTTCTAACCGTCCGGCCCCAATCACTTAGCATCACCCCATCACCAGCCTGTTCTAACTGTCCGTCCCATCACTTAGCATCACCCATCAACAGCCTGTTCTAGCTGTCCGTTCCATCACTTAGCATCACCCATCACCAGCCTGTTCTAGCTGTCCGTTCCATCACTTAGCATCACCCATCACCAGCCTGTTCTAACCGTCCGTCCCATCACTTAGCATCACCCATCGTCGTTTGTCTCTAACTGTCCGCCCCACCACTTAGCATCACCATCACCAGCCTGTTCTAACCGTCCGTCCCCACCACTTAGCATCACCCATCACCAGCCTGTTCTAACCGTCCGTCCCACCACTTAGCATCACCATCAACAGCCTGTTCTAACCGTCCGCCCCATCACTTAGCATCACCATCACCAGCCTCCGTTCTAACTCCGTCCCATCACTTCAGCATCACCCATCACCAGCCTGTTCTAACCGTCCCACCACTTAGCATCACCCATCACCAGCCGTTCTAACCGTCCGTCCCACCACTCTCTAGCATCACCTCATCACCAGCCTGTTCTAACTGTCCGTCCCCATCACTTTCTAGCATCACCCATCACCAGCCCGTTCTAACTCGTCCGTCCCATCACTTAGCATCACCCATCACCAGCCTGTTCTAACTTCCGCCCCATCACTTCTAGCATCACCCATCACCAGCCTGTTCTAACTGTCCGTCCCACCACTTAGCATCACCCATCACCAGCCTGTTCTAACTGTCCGTCCCATCACTTAGCATCATCCATCACCAGCCTGTTCTAACTGTCCGTCCCATCACTTAGCATCACCCATCACCAGCCTGTTCTAACTGTCCGTCCCATCACTTAGCATCATCCATCACCAGCCTGTTCTAACTGTCCGTCCCACCACTTAGCATCACCCATCACCAGCCTGTTCTAACTGTCCGTCCCATCACTTAGCATCATCCATCACCAGCCTGTTCTAACTGTCCCTCCCATCACTTAGCATCGCCCATCACCAGCCTGTTCTAACTGTCCGTCCCACCACTTAGCATCATCCATCACCAGCCTGTTCTAACTGTCCGTCCCATCACTTAGCATCATCCATCACCAGCCTGTTCTAACTGTCCGTCCCACCCAATTTCAGCATCACCCATCACCAGCCTGTTCTAACTGTCCGTCCCATCACCAGCATCACCCATCACCAGCCTGTTCTAACTGTCCGTCCCACCACTTAGCATCACCCATCACCAGCCTGTTCTAACCGTCCGCCCCACCACTTAGCATCACCTTACATAACCAGCCTGTTCTAACTGTCCGTCCCGTCACTTAGCATCACCCATCACCAGCCTGTTCTAACTGTCCGTCCCATCACTTAGCATCACCCATCACCAGCCTGTTCTAACTGTCCGTCCCATCACTTAGCATCACCCGTCACCAGCCTGTTCTAACTGTCCGTCCCGTCACTTAGCATCACCCGTCACCAGCCTGTTCTAACTGTCCGTCCCACCACTTAGCATCACCCATCACCAGCCTGTTCTAACTGTCCGTCCCACCACTTAGCATCACCCATCACCAGCCTGTTCTAACTGTCCGTCCCACCACTTAGCATCACCCATCACCAGCCTGTTCCAACTTCGTCTGTCCCACCACTCTAGCATCACCCATCACCAGCCTGTTCTAACTGTCCGTCCCATCACTTAGCATCACCCATCACCAGCCTGTTCTAACTGTCCGTCCCATCACTTAGATCACCCGTCACCAGCCTGTTCTAACTGTCCGTCCCATCACTTAGCATCACCCATCACCAGCCTGTTCTAACTGTCCGTCCCATCACTTAGCATCACCCATCACCAGCCTGTTCTAACTGTCCGTCCCATCACTTAGCATCACCCATCACCAGCCTGTTCTAACTTTCCGTCCCATCACTTAGCATCACCCATCACCAGCCCGTTCTAACTGTCCGTCCCATCACTTAGCATCACCCATCACCAGCCTGTTCTAACTGTCCGTCCCACCACTTAGCATCACCCATCACCAGCCTGTTCTAACTGTCCGTCCCATCACTTAGCATCACCCATCACCAGTCTGTTCTAACTGTCCGTCCCATCACTTAGCATCACCCATCACCAGCCTGTCCTAACTCCGTTTCGTAAACCACACGACGTCTGGCTCTCCTAGATGTGCTGATTGACAACGTGAAGGTATGTCAGTCAGTGTGAGTTAAGGAGAGTGACTTCTGTAGTGGGGAAGGAGTGAGTTAAGATTGAGTTTAGGCCTCAGTTCTTAATAGGCCCCGATCCATTAGGTGTGGGGCCCATTTGACGAGCCACCAATAATTTAGTAGTGCGGTAGTGAGAACGTCATCACCTCTCACAGTTGCAGCAGTAGAGACGACATAAGGGAAGTGTGTTGAAATAGTCTGTCGTGTTATTCACCCAAGCGATACACCCGGGTCACACAACAATGTTTCTTATTTAATTACAGTACCCAATATTTTCGTCCCTCCCCCCAACACATTGCCCTAACATCTATCATGGTTATTACCCTTCCACACATCCCCTTACATAAACCTCGACTACCCTCACACATCCAGTTTCCCCACATATACACTCCCCCCTCACACGCACACACACACACTTCATAACTCGTAGTTAACCTGTGTAGTCACTCCTTGTCTATCTCACTTTAGTACCGTAACTGTTCTGAAACTGTTAAAAAGATCCAGTCCTCCTTGTCATCATATACAAGTAATATTATTTACCACTAATATTACTTGTGTATTTCTTGACAAAAAAGTGACCCATTCATCTCTGTTTAGTTTATATTTTCAGTTTTTTGCCTGCTATGTTTTTCAATAAACCGTTAATTATTATTACTACTCCACACTTCCAACGTTTCCCGACACCCACAATCTGACACTGTCCAGTTTATCCTATGTTGTTTTTACGTGTTTTTCTCTATATGAAAAACTATAATAAATACTAAATTGCTGTTATTAATAACTTATATACTGCAATTATATGTTATGGGAGGGTAGTGTGGAGCGATGGTGAGGCGCGGTGGGGGTGGTTGTGGGAACGGGGGCAGTGTAGAGGGTCGCCATCAGTAGCCAACACACACACACACGTCACACATGCCAGTCACCACTACCGCCACCACCAACCACACACTAGTACACACCTTCCTCATATTGCAACACCATCATCATCATGTCATATTTGATAACACGCGGTGCCAGCCAATCACAGTCGCCTCTTTTTATCGTCTTCCTTCCTCGCCCAATCACACGCGAGAGTGGGAATGGCGCGTTTTTTATCAATCCCAAAACCCGCCCCTTTCCTGTATGTGGTGTAATTATTGGAGGCCGGCGGTAATGCGCGGCGCCCCATTGGTTGAGGCTGCAGCTGCTGGGTTATTCAGGTAATAGGAAGGTCCTTATAAAGAAGTCGGAACGTGATTTATCGGCGGGTGTGTGGGAGCCATGGGGAGGACGTGTGTGTCTCCTCCTCCATTTAGTGAAGTTTCTCTCTCACATTGTATTATCACACCACCTGAATGATCCCCTTCACACATAACTCACCAAGTCTTGTGTTTTATTAGTTAGTGATGATGTGATAATATTTTTGAGGCGTATATGATAAGTGTGTTTGGTAGTGCATTCTAAACCTCCATTACATAAAGTGGGTGTGTGGGATACCACCGTCCACCCCCTCCTTCTTCACTACCTCCCCCTATACACTCCTTCCCCTCCTTTCACCCCCTCCCCTTCTCTCCATCCCCCCTCCCCCACCACCTCTAACCCTTACCCTTAGCGGTGAAAAATCCCTCATTGTGGCTCCAAATCTTTTAAAATGGCAAAGAAAACCTTTTCCCATGAGGCGGACGGACGGGTGGAGGAGCCAAAAGAGCTTTCCTGAAATTCGTTATGATTTTCTCGGCTAGTCCATCCCTCGGGCCACGGCGGTTTCTACAGGGTTTTCTCAGGGACTCTCTCCGGTTTCTGCGAGTGTTCCCAGGGCTGAGGTGTTTACAGGTCGAGACGTTTTGTGACTGTTAACTGTCTGGGAGGGAAGGAGGGGGGTGACGGATGCCGAGGCTTTGTTCTGTCCCCTTCCGACCCGACATGTCACCTGAGACCCGCCAGCCAGTTACGACAGGACTGTGTGACCATTGCTATTATCACCACCACTACTACTGCCACTACCACTGCTATTATCATCACTACCACCACCATTTCTGTGACTACCACCACGTATCACCACTCACCACCACGTCATCTGCACCACTTTTAATCACCACTAATACTACTACTAACGTGACCACTGCTGTTATCACCACCACCACCACCACCACCACTGAAACTTGTTACTGTTCGCTTTGTGCCCATTCCTCTCCCCTCCCCTTCTCTGTCTTTCTTCCATCTTCTTTCTCTTCTCTCCTCCTTCTCCTCCTTCTTTCTTCCTTCTCACTTTCCTCCTACTACTTATCTTCTTCCTTTTCCTTCCACCGCCTCTTCTTCTTCCTCTTCCCCTTTACGTCCCTCCTCTTCTTCCTCCTCTTCTCCTTCTCCCCCTCCCCTTCCTCCCCACTCCTCCTTCCCCTACCCCTCCTCCTTCTCCCTCCTCCTCCCTCTCCTCACCCAGGGAGAGATGGACGAGAGATACAAGTCGTGTAATATCCGCTGAGGACGCTGCTAGTGACGGCATCATCTCAGGCCTGGCCTGGCGTGGACTTGGAGCCTATACCTATAGTCTTAGTAGCCCCATTGCTTACATTGCCCCGTAGCCCGTCCTCGACAAGCTATACCTGATTTATGGGTTGATCGTGTAGCCCCCTCCCTCCCTCCCTCCACCTCAGTAGTGGCTGTATAAGAAACGTGTAAAATACTCCAGCTATATAGTAAACGTGTTCGTATGTATAGCTACACGATGAAAGACTACTAGACGATGGCAGGTCTGTGGCACCTTGGGGAGTCTAGCCAGTTATACCAAGTTACCTCCGTGAATTTCCGCGTTTATTTAGTTGTGGTCGTATTCTTTAAGACGCTAGTTGTTAACATTTAGGTGAGAATAAGTAAATATTATCAAAACAACATTGAAAAACTCATAAGTGACTTTGTAATGTAATTCAGTCGAGATAATAATATAAACACGAACGTGCTGGTCAAGCTCAGAGCTGTCCAGGGGTCATCTGGCCCTCCGGGTCGAGGTTGATCGGTGTTTTTTTGTTTTGTTTTTCTTTTAATTGTTTCAATATGTGTTAAAGTCATTACTGTGTTAACGATATAATATAAAAGACAAAGAACATTTAAATATACTTATTTAGTTTCAGGGTTTAATTAGTTATTTATTACTTACATTTATTACTATGATATTTGTTTTCGTCTCATGTGTACAGTTTAAGTCTTTACTGTTGTTTTAAGTAACTTAAGATTTAGTTGTTTTTCTCCCAAACTTATGTTGACATTTACATTGTTTAGAATATATCATATAACGCGTCATGATCATCCTGTGTTTATAAAGATCAGAGTTAAGTAATATTCCTTAAGGTTAAGTTACTTAAACTATTCACGTGGACCTAATATGATGACCTACATGGTCACCTATGGCCAGTGTGTGTGTCCGCTAAGTAGGGGTAAAGGAATACTTTTATTGTTATAATAATGTAAATTAATTTACACATAATAATATTATCACTGTTTCATATAAGACGTCATTTACAATCATAAGATATTCAACTATACCTAAAGCAGGTTACGTTACGTTACGTTACGTTACGTTACGTTACGTTACGTTATGTTATGAGCTTTTCATTTGTATGTATTACTGTAAGGAACAAATGACAATAAGTGTTAAATTTAATACAAATGTAAACTAAAGTGTAAAAAAATCAGAAGGAAAAATGACAATAAAAATTGGATTGTCGGCCATTAACTTGGTAACACCTTTTGTATTAACGGATACGTGATGCCTTAATGAGCCTTAAGACACTAGTGCCGTTCTCACTGTAAGGCTGCTATAATTCTCTGACTCTGTTGTACACAACCGACTTAGTTGTTCCCACGGGTGTAGAGATGAACCAATGGCCTCCAGGCTGCTGACACGAGGAACAACATTGATGGCCATTAAAAATTCAGATTGTTCAGGCCGAAATACTTTTAGTTACGAAACATTGCTAGCATGTATTGACAAGGGCAGCCCGGAACCGTCAGGAACTCCGCCGATTGGATCCCATAGGCCACCCTTCTTCGCCAATCTCCTTAGGTGCTGAGGCAACTGAGAGTCTTTGGGACTCCGCCGAGAGGGCCAGAACAGCCGTCCTCACGCCCCCAAGGAGTGATGCTAGCTAAGGTCCCGCTGGACCCCCGAGTAAGGTTGAGACTTTTCCTCTATTTCTCTTTAAGACAGAGAGGCAACACTGGCTAGTGAGGCTAAGAGTATCTACTGTTATATATTGATATGGTATTACTTATTTTAAAGTGGCGTCTACAACACACCGAGACTTTGGTGTTTGTTTCTGTGAGTTAAGGAGATACACTGATACAGTGAGTCAACCTGAGACGTTAGTCAGCTGGTGCACAAGTTTTGAATTACGATCACAAGTACTCATATTTCATTATTTCTATTATCCTCGCTGGGTGGGAGATATAAACTAATGTTATAGTTATAATTATAGGCACCAGTAACTCATGTAATGTTATCGGTATACAGTCCCCAGTAACTTATTGACATATTCTTCACTTTTTTTTTTACGGGATTACTCAGGTCACAGGTCAATGACCCACATCAGGGCCTGGGGGGCGAAAATATAATAATAATAATAATAATAATAATAATAATAATAATAATAATAATAATAATAATAATAATAATAATAATAATAATAATAATAATAATAATAATAATAATAGAGAGAAACATTATTTGTATGTCGTGTTGTCAAAGTAAAAGAAACAATTGTGACCTGCAATTGTGTAAAAATGAGGCAGAAAGTCAATAAGAAGTGTGACGTAGATGTTTCATATTTATATACAGTCAGCATAATGAAGTGATGATCTTCACGGCCAGGAGGAGTTGTGCTGAAAGCCCGACGGTGTGTTCAGTGTCTTCCAGCAGCAGTATGATAGTGTGTAAGTTGGTGGATGATAAAGTGGCAACACACTGTAGGAGCCTCCTGAGGCATCCTCCACGTAATAAATGGTGAGTTATTGACGTGGGTCTTGTGTCTGTGTGTGTGTGTGTGACCTGTGGTGAAATGGTCAGCATCCTGCCCGAGTTCGATCCTCGGGCAGGGTGAAACTATGGGCAAGTTTCTTTACGCCATTTTCCTCTGTCTACCCAGCAGTAATTGGGACCCTGGATGTTAATCGATTTGCGGATCGTGTTCCGGGGTAATGGTTAGCCAGTGCAGTTGGCGAGCTGTCCAGTCTTCTCGGACTATTCCTTAACACTGGGTCATGCAGCTCGTTAACTTAGGGTGTGGTTGTTGTGTTGGCGACAGCTTCTACACTTTAACAAATTCACGCCTAGGAGGCCCTTGGGCCGGCCATCTTCGATTTCGAGGGGCTTCCATTATTATGTGTGTTGTATTATGGTAATCGATATTTACCATGGACGTTGCTCTGTGGATGAATGTTCTACTTACCTATCATGCCTATGGCGGCACAACATCCTGCCTACTGTTATGCGTCAAATAAAGAGATGAACATTTAATATACGATATAATGGACGTTACTAGTGAGCTTTGGGTATTACAAGTGGCTGGTACAGGTCGATGGTGATAGTATAGTGAGTAACCATAATTTCTGGCCCATCCACAGGTCGAGCGTAGTGTGGGTAGAGGTCCTTGTGGACAGCGGCTCACTCATTACCAACTCACACACCAACACAGCATAAGACCCTTGAATACTTATCACCAGTCGTTCAGGTCATACCTCCTTTTACTCTGAATATAAGGTAACTTTTACTACTCACACTAACGTGAAATAAATAAATTATAATTTATGTCTACTGGAGCAGTAACATGTCCACTACCCACCAGTAAAAGGACACAGCATCAATTTGGGAATATGTCTGAGGCCAACGCAGGAGTATCTGGTGATGTCCCGCACTACATGATCTTGTCAGGGCCACAGTACAGCAGCAGGCCAAGTCTCATGCTATATGTTAACAGATACAGTCCTCTGATACACTGAACACACCGTCGGGCTGTCAGTACCACTCCTCCTGGCCGTGAAGATTATCACCTCATTAGCTGCCTGTTTATAAATATTAAACTATGAAACATCTACACCACACCTCTAACCAGTGGTAATTAATGTTAATATTACTTATACCATAATGTGAAGCATCCGGCAATAAGTTACAAGGGACAACAAGGCATATAACATTACATGAATTACTGGGGACTATATGCCTATATACTTTATATAAGTTACTTAGGACTATATAACTATAACATTAGTTTATATCTCCCACCTAGCGAGGATAATAGAAATAATGAAATATGAGTACTTGTGATCGTAATTCAAAACTTGTGCACCAGCTGACTAACGTCTCAGGTTGATTCACTGTATCTCTTTAACTCACAGAAACAAACATCAAAGTCTCGGTGTGTTGTGGACGCCACTTTAAAATAAGTAATAATATATCAAGATATGACAGTAGATACTCTTAGCGTCACTAGCCAGTGTTGCCTCTCTGTCTTAAAGAGAAATAGAGGAAAAGTCTCAACCTTACTCGGGGGTCCAGCAGGACCTTTGCTAGCATCACTCGTTGGGGGCGTGAGGGCGGCTGTTCTGGTCCTCTCGGCGGAGTCCTGAAGACCCTCAGTTGCTTCAGCACCTAAGGAGATTGGCGAAGAAGGGTGGCCTATGGGATCCAATCGGCGGAGTTCCTGACGGTTCCGGGCTGCCCTTGCCAATACATGCTAGCAGTGTTTCGTAAGTAAAAGTATTTCGGCCTAAACAATCTAAATTTTTAATGGCCATTAATGTTGTTCCTCGTGCCAGCAGCCGGGCCCACGATCACCTGTTACCATCTATACCACTTACAGATTGATCATAATTTCATAATTGAAAGAAAATTAACTACTGCTACGCTTCAGGATTCACTTCCCTTAAGGATGACGTTGCATTAAGACACATAAAAATAACTACTTTGTATTATAATAATAAAACACCTTTTATTGTCTGTTGTCACTCTTAGTTGTTAATGGCACCTGACACCTTAATAGTACAGCAGTCTGATATGATGAATTACCTGTAGGGGTCATAAATATGCCCGGCTCTACAGTGTATAGCATCGTGACTTTGTTATATTAGTACATGGGATATTTCTCAATGTTTGTGGATAAAATTAGGAACTTGTATTATATGAACTAATGAACAAATTCTAATCTTTCAGTTTTTGTAATAAACAATGAGATTCCTTAGACTAGGTACAAGTAAAAAATAAAATATTTTCCTCTCCTTTTTGTTATGTTCTGGATAATAAGTTCAATATACAGGAGAGAACATAAACACCTGTATAGATTTTGTAGGTTCGATTTACTGGATCAGAGATATGTACACAAGGGAAGTACCGCTCCTCAGCTAGGCTCCTGGTCAACTGCTATAGACGACGTATGGCAAGTGAGACATTAGCAGCTTCCATACGTCGCCAGGCACATTAATTAAGCGTGTGGGATATGGTAATTACATTGCCACACGCTGCTAGCTAGGCTGAATAAATAGTACATAAATGGAGCACATACATAATATACATACATAATATATAATCCAGCATACATAATATACATAAACCTCCCTCCCCCCTATACGCTCATAGCAAAGTCTTGAGCGGACCTTTTCTTTTGGATCCGTTCTGAGCGTCGAGGGACTTCATCACTGGGAAGGGTATGGGACTCAACGCTGGTGGCGGGGCCAGCAGAAGGCATTGTTACGGGGCGGAGAAAACGGCGGTTCCTCCACCTGCTGTCCCAGCAGGTCAGGTCTGGGCTGGACTTGGCATCAACCTGGGGAAGAACAGGCGTGGTCGTGTATGGCGGGCGACGACGTCCTGAACACGTTCGGCGGCTCGGCGATCACAATCCTCTGTCTTGGCCTGCACCACTCCTTGGAGAAAGGATTGAGGTGAGCAGGACCTACAAAACGAGGGCCATTACAAAAACCTGGGCAGGAGCGTCCGGTGTAGTTAGGTATGAGTTCAGAAGACCCGGTCGAAGGCCTCACGATCAATGTTCCCAGAGGGCCACTTTACTAAGGATGAGGTGCTTCAGGGATTTGACAGCAGCCTCAGCGTGGCCGTTGGACTGAGGGTAATGGGGCGATGACAACACATGCCGGACTCCCCATCGGTCAAGGAACACGGCAAAGTCCCGGCTTGTAAACTGAGGCCCTCCGTCGGTTCGCAGGCGTACAGGAACGCCCACGTCACGGAAGTAGTGGCGGAACTTGCTGATAGTGGCGGCAGACGTCGTGTCATTACCGCACTTGATGACAACCGGCCAACCAGAGAGACGGTCGACGATAACAAGGAAGGACTTTCCTGACACAGAGAAAAAGTCGGCCGACACAGACTCAAAGGGGCGGGTGGGGTTGTCGTCACTCATGAAGGGTTCCTGCTGCTGGCTGGGTTGTAGTACGTGGCGGGGCTTACACACCTGGACAGCATTGGAGATGTCGGGGTCGATGCCAGGCCGGAACACAGTCTGTCTTGCACGTCGTTTGGTGGCTTCAGCTCCACGGTGACTGTCGTGAAGGCGAGCCAAGACGTGGGGACGTGATGCAGCAGGGACAACTACCGAAGGAGAGGTGTCACTGGCCAGAAGTAGGGGTAGGGCGGCAGCAAGGTAGTTGCTGCTCCCTTCGTGCACCCTGTTGGCGTATTTTACCTCAAGAATAGGTTTGGGGAAGTCCTGGGAGATGATGGCCAACTCTTGGCAATGTCTGTAGGACAGCAAAGGAGTCGGGACACCATTATGCACGTCAATCCAGGCCTGACACGACCTGTTGCCAAAGGTGACATGTGCATAGAGTGAACCTAGGGCTGGGGCCATCTGTGAACCATCTGCCGTGACGCAGAGGTCCTTGGGAGGCGGTCCTAGATCGCTTGGAGAGAGCCCCAAGCATTGCAAATGCTGGGGACCGATGACTGTAGCATCAGCGCCGGTGTCAGGCAACATCTGAAGTCGGGATGACACACTGCCATAGGTCACGATGACACTGATGTACTGAGGAACTTTGGTCCTGGGATGCGAGGAGTACACCCTCCTAACATGGGTCGGGCTTTGTCCAGGGTCGTCGTGCCTCTGATTTGGCGACTGTGGGCGGCCCTCACTGGTAGAAGGGCGCTGAAGCTTCCGCCGACGCTGTCCCTTGGGTTTGTTGGAAGGGCAACACTTGTCGTAGTGGCCCAGACGACCGCACACATTGCACTGGACGTACTTGGCTGGGCACCGTACTGTGAGTGACCAGTGGCCCTTACGGTCACAACTGTTGCAGGTAGACTCAGCAGCTGGACACATCTGTGTTCCGTGCTGCTTACCACAGTTGTTACAAAATGAACCGGGCGTGGACGTGGTGGGCGAAGGCGTAGGAGCAGACTTCTTGTCCTTCTTGTACCGGGACACAGCGTGTACAACTGTAGGGGGAGCTCGGATGGCAGAGGTGGCACACCTGGCAGCCTCATAGGAGCGACATATCGTCAACACATCCTGAAGAGAAGAGGAAGAGTCGAGGGAGGTGAGGCGTTGGACGAGTTCCTCGTCCTTAACACCCATCAGGATCACCTGCTTCAACTGGGTCTCCTCACACTGCTGGTGGTGGCCTAGACATATATCTACCTCTTCCGAGGCTCTCCTAAGACGTACATAAAAGGCGTCAAAAGACTCACCCTCCATCTGTCTGCAGCTAAACAATTCCCTCCTGCGCAGAGCTTCATTCTGCTGTCCTTTGATGTGCCATTGTAGAATGTCCAGTACCTCCTCTACAGACAGCGAAGAGGTTGGGGGTACCTGCAACGTATGTTCCAAGACACGCTGAATTTCCAAGGACAGGCACATACGCAGCTGGATGAGTTGTTTTGGCTGTGACAAACTCTGGAGATCCACCATTGTAGAATAATCAGTCCACCGTCGCCGCCATTCACGAAAAGTCTGGAAATTCACATCAGGCTTCAAGATGGGCGGTGTTTGAGCAGCTGCTTTAGGTGGGGCTGGGGGGCGTGAAGGAAGCATTGATGAGGTATCTGAACCAGTCAGTACCGAGGCAGTGTTAGAGCCAGGGGCTTGGTTAACAGTGAGGCGAGATATGAAAGCTTCAAACCGTGCACTGTCTTCCAATCTCCGTTGGTGGTCTCGTTCTGCCTCTGCTTGCCTTCTGTGTTCATCCGCCACACGTCTGTTAGCTTCATCCTCGCGCCTTTCATCTCTCATAAACTTCATTAAAGCAATTATCTCTGGAGACAACGCTGAATATTGAGGTGAAGGGCTGCGCGATGTTGTGGGAGCTGGAGCGTCGTGGCCGGCCTGGTCATCCATCTCTGGGGGACTATCATCCGCTTGACTCATCCAGGCGCTGGGTCCACGGCTACGTAAGGCACGAGACATAACTACTTCATCTGTGTACTGTGTCTTAAATCAGTGTTGACCGGTCAGCCCGTCGTATCAACAAGATCTCAGACAAAAAAATTAATTAAATACACAGATAAGTAGGTTATATATATAAAATATATATAAGGGAGCCGCGCGGTCAGTGAGTGTTAGTACATGTATGTGTGTGTTGGGCGGGCTAGAGCGTCTCGCCATGAGGGGCCTCGAGCTGTGAGGGGGGGTGGAGACGGCGAGGAGCGTCAGTCACCCTCCAGACGCGGTCAGAGGAGGGTGCACTGAACTCTACTCCCCACAAATGCCCAGAACATGCCGTGTACCTTGAGAATCCTTTAGAACAAGGTCACACATGAATGGCACGAAACACACAATGCACTAAACACTTCACAGAAAATCACTGTCACTGACACTGCTCAAAGTTGCTAAATTCTTCGAGGAGAGGTGGCGGGAGGAGAGGTGGCGGGTGGCGGTTGACGCAGGGCTGGGGGTCCATAAGCCGGCTTTCCACAAACTTTGCACTATCACTCGTAATTATCCAGTAAGTACGCACTGCGCCATGTTATGTTCTGGATAATAAGTTCAATATACAGGAGAGAACATAAACACCTGTATAGATTTGTAGGTTCGGTTTACTGGATCAGAGAGATATGTACACAGAGAGAGGTAGCGCTCCTCAGCTAGGCTCCTTGTCAACTGCTATAGACGACGTATGGCAAGTGAGACATTAGCAGCTTCCATACGTCGCCAGGCACATTAATTAAGCGTGTGGGATATGGTAATTACATTGCCACACGCTGCTAGCTAGGCTGAATAAATAGTACATAAATGGAGCACATACATAATATACATACATAATATATAATCCAGCATACATAATATACATACACTTTTGTACGATTGTATATATCAATTGAAGATTAAAACGCGTTTTGTTATGAGTCATAACATATCGTTGCTTATAACTTATGAGCAACGATAGCCTACTGTTTCACGGACAATAATTTGACTTAAGATACAATAATTTAAAATAAGGGATTTTCAACAGCCTATTGATTACTGAACCGTGTATATCAAGTTATCTCAAGAACCTAGAGTATGGCGCCTCCCTCACTACTCTCTGAAACAGCTTCAGTAAGTAAGGCTGAAGTTCAGATGCTAACCGTCAAGAGTTCTGTGTAATATTGTACATTAAGCTGTGGTTTGCACACACTGTCCTGTCAGGAGCCTTGAGTATCATACACGTACTGTACACACATTAATTTTGTTTTGCTAACTATCAGTATGTAATTTCCTTCTTATAATTATCAGCAGGTTATCATCGACCCATTAAAACTATCATGAAATAATTCGCCTAACCTAACCTAAACTAACCTAGCTTAAGCTCTCCATATTTGTCTCCGGCTGAAGTACACCTGACCACCTTTATGTGTCGTCCATTAAGGAAGCTGATGAGTCTGTGTTATATTTGTTCCTCATTACAAAACGAAATTAATCTTTAAATAATGGTACAGCGGACCTTTATTGCTGTGTTTGGTGATGTGTTGGTTAATGGTGACGTGTAGCATAAGAGTAAAGTGCTGGTTAATGGTGACGTGTAGCATAAGAGTAAAGTGCTGGTTAATGGTGATGTGTTGGTTAATGGTGACGTGTTGGTTTATGTTGACCAGTTAGTTAATGGTGACGTGTTAGTTGATGGTGACGTGTTAGTTGATGGTAAAGCCTTGGTTAATCGTGACGAGTTGATGGTTAATGGTGACGTGCTGGCGAATGATTACGGGTTGGTTAATGGTCTCCCCACTTCATTTTGCTGAGGGTCACGACTCGTGGTCCTGCCTCACTTCCAACTTACACCGCCTCACGCACCCCTCTGGCAGGTAACACACTCTGGTCCCACAACCCTCTGGCAGGTAACACACACTCTGGTCCCACAACCCTCTGGCAGGTAACACACTCTGGTCCCACAACCCTCTGGCAGGTAACACACTCTGGTCCCGCACCCCTCTGGTAGGTAACACACTCTGGTCCCACAACCCTCTGGCAGGTAGCACACTCTGGTCCCACAACGCTCTGGCAGGTAACACACTCTGGTCCCACAACCCTCTGGTCCACACCCCCCTCTGGTGGCCATAACCTCTGGTACAGCCCTCTGGCGGAGGTGGCACACTCTGGGCCCACAACCCTCTGGCAGGTAACACCTCTGGTCCCTAGCCCTCTGGCAGGTAACACACTCTGGTCCCACAACCCTCTGGCAGGTAACACACTCTGGTCCCACAACCCTCTGGCAGGTAACACACTCTGGTCCCACAACCCTCTGGCAGGTAACACACTCTGGTCCCGCACCCCTCTGGTAGGTAACACACTCTGGTCCCACAACCCTCTGGCAGGTAGCACACTCTGGTCCCACAACGCTCTGGCAGGTAACACACTCTGGTCCCACAACCCTCTGGCAGGTAGCACACTCTGGTCCCACAACGCTCTGGCAGGTAACACACTCTGGTCCCGCACCCCTCTGGTAGGTAACACACTCTGGTCCCGCACCCCTCTGGTAGGTAACACACTCTGGTCCCGCACCCCTCTGGTAGGTAACACACTCTGGTCCCACAACCCTCTGGCAGGTAAAAAAAATAATAACACTTAGTCAATATTTGTTAATGTTAGGTTAAGTTAGTTTAACTTTTCTATTTCACAATTCATTAATACCTAATATGATGACGTACATGATCACCGATGGCCAGTTAGAAGCTTAAAATAATACATAGAAGTTATCGATATTAGGCAATTATCCCTGTTTAGTTTAAGCTTTTACAAATCATCAATCGTTTTTGTCAAATAGAGATAACTTTTTGGTTTTATTATTACAACTTAATATTAATTCGTATATTGTAAGATTTTGTTTATTTCTTTTCAGCCCTTGCTTACTGCCATATGATGTTTAATTTATACTTTAAATAGGTTAGGTTAGGTTTGGTCAGGTCAGGTTACATTTTGTATGAAGGTATTCATTTATTTGTACATTTATGATCTACAGGATCGTTTATGGCCGGTGAAAAGTTTCCCAAAAAGAGAAATACCTAGAATTTATCACTAATCGTCAATTATGCATATTTAGTGTAACATATAGTATATATTCCGTTTATATTTGTTTGTTTTCATATTATTTTAGTCAATTATTTGTTGACATTAAATTACAATAAGTAAATATTATTAAAAACAACACTGAAAAACACACAAGTGACTTTGTAACATATAATTAGGTCAAGATAATAATACAAATACGACGTGCTGGTCAATCTCCGAAAGAGTTGTCCGGGGGTCTAGCTAACCTCTGGTCGGGGCTTGACCAGCAAGAAAAAAAAACAAAAAATTATTTTGGTGATACGTGGTGTAATGGTCAGCATGCTCGACTTTTAATGCGAGTCGACCCGAGTTCGATTCCCAAGCAGAGTAGGATTTTTTTAATTTTTTTATTTTTTTTTAATAAGTCATTTGTCTCTGTCGACCCAGCAGTAATTAGCGACCTGGATGTTAATCGATTAGTGGATTGTGATCGGGATAATGGTTAGCCAGTGCAGTTGGCGAGTTGTCCGGTCTTCTCGGATTATTCCTTGACACTAGGTCATGCAACTCGTTAACTTAGGGTGTGGTAGTTGTGTTGACTATAGCTTCTACACGTTAAACAAATTCACGCCTTGGGCCGGCCCATCCTCGTACACGATGGGCAACCATTAATATTACTTGAGTAAATGTTATAAATATATACTGCAGTTAGTCTATAGTATAAAAGACAAAGAACATCAAAATATATATATTTAGTTCCAGGGTTTATTTAGTTATTTATTACTTGCACTTATTACTGGTATTTGTTTTCCTTTCTTCTGTATAGTTTAAGTCTTTACTGTTGTTTTGAGTAACTTTAGATTTAATTATTTTTCTCCGAAACTTACGTCTTTTACATTTTTTTCAGAATACATCATAATATCATATCACCCATGATGATTATCCTGTATGTAAAACGAAAAAAAATAATAACACTTAGTTAATATTTGTTAATGTTAGGTTAAGTTAGTTTAAGTTTTCCATTTCACAATTCATTAATACCTAATATGATGACGTACATGATCTCCGATGGCCAGTCAGAAGCTTAAAATAATACATAGAAGTTATCGATATTAGGCAATTATCCCTGTTTAGTTTAAGCTTTTACAAATCATCAATCGTTTTTGTCAAATAGAGATAACTTTTTGGTTTTTTATTACAACTTAATATTAATTCGTATATTGTAAGATTTTGTATATTTCTTTTCAGCCCTTGCTTACTGCCATATGATGTTTAATTTATACTTTAAATAGGTTAAGTTAGGTTTGGTCAGGTCAGGTTACATTTTGTATGAAGATATTCATTTATTTGTACATCCTCCTACACTCATTTTCGTCTCCTAACTTCGTCTAACAGTAACGTATAAAAGTTTCTGACCTGAAATGTATCGCCAAACTCCTTTAAGTTTGTCCCCGTGAAAGTTTCTAGCGACGAGGAATAAGTTTCAGAATATATCACTTGTGGGGGTACTGGTGTAACATTAATCGGGCACTTTTTTTTCTACGTGAGCCGTATAAATACTTCTGATCAGGGAAGTTATTATCAAATTTCTCAGGCTTAGCGAAGTAGAAGTTTATGTACTGAAGAACTTTTGAACTTGTCAGGACGCAAGAGAGGGAGGTGTGTGTGTGTGTGTGTGAGTGTGACTGTAATTTTCCTGTATGTATTTACGCATGTGCACTCATGTATATTTGAACACATGAGATTATGTAGTGTTACTCTATACACTCGGGCAATAACATCATCCAGTAAGAGCCTTCACTAAGACTCACTGTATGATAGACTTTGATCCACACACTGTATCAGCAAATGTATTTATATGTTGATCCTGGACGGCTACGAGCCACCAGCGACCCTAAATCATATGGCCATTAAAAGTGTAATTTGTACACAGTAAACAGTCTAGTAAAGTTATTTGAATGGACACCAAGTTTACCGTAATCATTTGTTTGAAGCCCATTGAGTAGATCAGTGCACTTACATGCCTCTAGATGGAGTGTGTGTGTTATATGTGTTTAACCCCATGTACCAGTGTTGAGTTTAATGGATCACTGTTCCTGGAATGTATTTTGTTTTTACTGTAAAGCTGAAGTTTGTTTCCATACGATCAGATATTTTATTTCCTTATTCTTGATCATTCCTTTGCCAAATAAGTACATTGCGTCATCTACATAAATTGTGAAAGCTTCTGTAAACACGTTATTTTTCTATATATTTGCCTGGGATAGTATTAGCGCCAAGTTATTATTAATTTGTGAAGATCAGTACACTTTTAATATAAAAAATCCGCTGGTGCATTTATTATTTTCTTATGGCAAGGGTAAGGTACATATTTGTAACTTTGTGTATTATGTAGTTAACTATGTTTGAGACATTAGTGCTTTACACCATGAAGTAGGTACAGCACATCATAAAACTTAAGCTCTCAGAAATTAAAAAACAAAAATAAGACCTCCTTCCCTGCTGCCTTACACATACTGTGGCTCTAACTCTCCTGCCCGTTGTGATTTTCCACCCTGTCCGACCCTCCACTGTGTTAGCTGACGTGTTCAAACAAAAGAACGTCGGTTTCCGCAGTTACAGACATCAAAATCTAACCATCTATTATTCTTCATTACTTCAAACCTCATAGTTTTCAATTCAATTAGTTTCAATGATAAATTATAATTAAACCCTTTCTGCCAAGGAGTATAATTACATTAAAAATATCGCAAAAGTTTCCAAACGAACACTGGCGCCCACCCCTGGCGCCCACAACTTATAGCATCCACATCGATACCTTTTCCCGGGCTACCTACCTCTTCTCCCTAGCTTATATCCTCACCAGGCAGGAGTCCTCCTCTCCCTACTACACCATAACTTCATAACCCAGGTATGTAATGTATCCTCGCTGGCACCAGAATAGGAAGCCCATGTTATTCTCTGTTAACCTCACAACTTGCCCAAACTCTAGCAGTTAGTCTCAGTGCGGTTATTCGGGCGACCAGACCACACACATGCCGCCGGCCGCCCAGCACCTGCAGGGAGAGCTATAAGGGAGGGAGGCAGTGAAACTCACTCTCAGGACTGTACAACACCCCCGGGGAGAGAGGCAGAGTTTTAACCCTCACCCAGAACAGCTTACGTTTCTCCACGAATCAGATTTAGTTAGACAGCAGTAATGTGTAACACCTGGAGTTATTGTTATTATCAATTAGTTTAGAGTATAATAACAGTAATTACAATTAACATGTTTGCTTTAGAGAAACATTCTGTTTGGACAGTGAGTGAGAGTTAGAATAAAGAACTATATTGACGTTACCATTTGTTGAGCCTTAGGACAAAAATTATAAAAAAAAACATTTATTCTTACTAATCTTACGTAATTCAGTACAATGATTAGTAAATTAATAGTTGCCATTGAAACCTGTACATATAATTGTTAATATTCCCCTCGAAAAATATTAAATCACTGTACCGACATGTCTGATTGATTGATTGAAATAGACATGTCGTAATGGACGCACAGTTAATTATTGGTATTTGGTAATTCTTAGGAACTTATGAGTATATGTCATAATAATTTTCAATGGGATTAAAATAAGGTTTCACAAATATTTTAATATTCAGGCGGTAGATATCTTTTAAGAGGTCTGGGTTTGAGAGGAGTGCATGGTGGTGGTCTCAGTGGGTCTGGGTATCACAAGTTGTACGTCTGTTTGGACCGGAATTTTTATTTATAATCATGGTAATGTAAATCCGTTGGTAGTTAGTACGTACAGTTTATACCCATACTAGTTGGTAAATATTTCCGCTATTTTTTTTTTAATAACACTAAACCTTCAGCCATCCATTAACTTAAAAATAGTCATAGTTGTATAAACACGACCAAAAGAATATCCAATTTGAAGTTTAGCCACTCAAGTGCTACCTGGGCGGGCAAGTCCTTAGATGATGCATAAATGTTAAAATTGCGAAGGATCTTGATCTCAACTTTTAAAAATCTCGATCTCGGGAAAAAAAATAGATTTCTTGCTCAAGTAAAGTATGAGGAGTCACCCAAGACCTTAGCCTAATTCTCTGGTAACACATAAGTAAACACACTAGAGCTATAGCCACAGTCAGGTAATAAAAATACTCTTTTTTGGGGTTACATATAATATAAAATTGATAACGATAAGGTAAAAAAAATGTTACTCTCATATTTTAAGTAAATTTACTTTTTCTACTCCTTTAGGATCAAATAAATGTAAACATTCAAAGCCCGGAATAGAGGCAACCAACTGTCACCTTGTCAGTCTGAGATATCTGTTTTTAATTGGGGATTCAATTTTTGTTTTGTAAAGAAAAAATACTTATACGTTATTTAGTATTTCCTGATGAGCCCTTTAGTTTTAGGTTACATTAAAACATAGAGAAAACAATTTGAGGATTATATTGATATATTTTAATAGAACTTTATCTTTGTATATTAATCTTGGTAACACTTACAGATGTTTCATGGTAGTGATAATTTTAGTCTAAGTAAAATATCACGTGAAACAGCATCTATTAAGCGATTACTCCACAACACAGATTTATCTCTACACGGTCATTATTCCCTTATCAAACTGGTGTTTTATTATGGGTACGGGTTTACTCCACCCACTAGTTAACGAGGGCATAATAAGGTTAAAACCTATAGAAGCTCGCCTGATGCTCAGTACATTCCGTGTTGTTGTAGCTAATGGTAATAATTTAACAAGATAAAGTCACTTAAGTCCGATGACCTGAATTAATCCAAATTTAAGTGTATTTCAAATGGGAAATAATATCAGGCATCCTTAACCATGGAAATTAGAAGCTGTTTTGATTAGTAGTCCAGACCAGGTGTGTCCGTCACTGATGGCCTTATAGGTGATGGGAGGTTCGCCCACATACACATCAGTCAAAATGAAACTCACTGCGTGTACCGGATAGTTCCTCTCCATAATGATTTTTTTTAAGTATGTGTTAGTAATCGCGAAGTTAGTCTCATCATGTATACTTCCCATCTGTATTATTTTAAACTGGTTTATAGCCTGTGTCGGTGTCTACACTATTACTCTACTTCTCTACCAGAGCTTCTCAACTGGGGAACCACAAAGTATTTTCTAGAGGGTCGACGGATTGAAAACATAGATGGTCTTGGAGATGCCACGCGTTATAAAACAATTACTAAATAATTCTTCTTAATAAAGTTGATACAATTCTGAGAGAGTATTTCACTTCCTCATTTACCGACTTATTAAATTACTGTATGGTTATAATGGAATCATTTTATTGATAAAGTATATATATTCTTCATTGCTCTGCTTATTGTATTAGTATAAGAATAAATAAGTGGATGAAGCTGTAATATATAAGCACCTTACAAACTTTATATAACAGAGACACCGTGACCTTACGGGGGGACTGACCATCAGGTTCTGCTGGTTCTGGGTACAAGTCTGAACAAATTTTCCGATGTCTCTTTGTTTAAGTTAAATTTCCCCCCAAAATAATAGTTTAACAAATCTCTTTTAACTTAAACAATCCAACATTTCAGGTTTAATTATAAATCAGATCATAATATCAGTGTTTACATATACACAAGAGTTGAGGCGTTTTCTTGTGTTGATGACAGCAGCACAATCTCGGTTGCCAGTGACGTCGGCCTATGGTAAATTCGGCCAAGTAACCTCGGCCCGCATCCAGTGGTAACCTCGGCCCGCATCCAGTGGTGACCTCGACCCACATCCAGTGATAACCTTGGGTCACAGTGGTAACCTCGGCCCACATTCGGTGGTGACCTCGGCCCATTTTAGTGATTTCGTCCCATTATAATATTGGCCGAGATCACCATCAATAATTTTCTTTGGTAATAGTTAAGCCATATGAAAAGTACCCAATGGTTAGGTTAGGTTAGGTTAGGTAAGGTATTAAGTTTAAAAGTAGTGAAATTAAAGATAAAGATCAAATACACACGCACACTAATTGATCACCATGGAGTGGTATAAGGAGCTCTGGTGCACCTGAAAGGGGTGACATAACGAGGCTATTGTAAGGCTGGCAGATAAGGTCAAATATTATACCTTTCTATTTACATGTATAAGAAACTATGATGAAAATATTTGCCTGGATAACGATGGACATCCCTCAAGTACCAAAAAACAAATATTACAATTCTTAGAGAGTGACATCCCGGTCACCCATGAAACTCTTACATCATGAATATACATAAATTTATTGGAACATACTCGTTGGTTTTTGAGATACTTTGATGAAATTTATTAATACATAGAGACCTTTATACATACGGTACGGATACGTGAATAAAAACATGCATGTAAAGGCAATCATATACATACCTGCCTACTGAGATACTGT